>NW_006159692.1:6500507-6532624 GCF_000334495.1 Tupaia belangeri chinensis
AATTTCTCTCTCATTGCTCTCTTTTTGTTTCTCTGGTGAGTGCCTTTGCCTTCTGGCAAAAAATAAAAATTAAATAAAAAGAGAGAGAGACAACAAAATGTTTATGAAAGATGACTTAAAGTATGAGTTTATTGGGATAAGCCCATGTTGGGAGCCAGGGAACAACTTTGGGACTTTAGCCACACTGTCACCCATCCCCTGACTGCCAGGATACTTAAGCCTGGTCTGGGCAGGTCTCCTTGGGTGAGCCCATGCTCAGGACCTGGGAGCTACCTTGGGACTTTTGGTACACTAAACCTCAGTGCATGACTTGACCCTCTTCACTAAGTTATATCTCCTTAGCTTGCTACCACCTCATCCAGAGCTGAACGTTCAGTAGAGAAGCCAAGCACCTGAAGTTATCCATAACTTCTCTGGCCTGGAAGACAGAGCCCTCCCATGGGAACACTCCTTGGAACTGAGGATGAAATTTTCTCTCGCAGTACTACAAAATCTACTCCAAGAAATAGGAAAAAGTGAATACTGCATCAGATGACTAGAAACCAGCACAGATCTCGAAGAAACAAGACAAAACAAGGGGTAACTCTCCCCAAGAGGAGTGTATTAGCCCCTCACCAACAGTGAGGAGGACAGGGCAATACACAGAATGTCAGAAAAAGAATTCCGAATATTCATAGTGACAAAATTCAATGAGATGCAAGAGAAAACAAACAATCAGTTCCAGGAAATGAGAAAATCATTTCAGGGGACCAGCAGTTAGCATAGTGCCTATGTTACTGGACTCCCACATAGCCAACCGTGGTTCGAGTCCCAGATCTGGTGGCTTAAACTCACGCCAGGCGTGTGTGCATGCGTGCCCAAGATCCTGAGAGGAGAATGGAGGAGAATGGATTGCAGTGTGGCCATCCTCCCTGGGGGGGTGATTTCTCGCTTTCTGTCTCTCTGTCTCTTTCTGTCTTTCTGGTGAGTACATGCACCCTGTAGCAAAAACCTCTCCAAAAAATAAATAAATGAAACAAAAGAAAAATAAATAAATAAATAAAATCATTTCAGGATGTGAAAGAGGAATTCTTTAAAGAAACAGATAACCCTTAAAAAGAATCAAACAAAGCTTACAGAAATTAAGAAACAATACAAGGAATTAAAGTCTCCCTAGAAAGCATTAATATCAGATTGGACCATGCATTAGAAAGAATTTCTGAACTGAGAGACAAAGTCTTAAAACTAGACCAAATCACCAAAAAGAATGAAAAAAAAAAAATGAGGACAACACATGGGAAATTCTAGACACCATGAAACATCCAAATATCCTTATAATGGGTATCCCAGAAAGTGGAGAATCTGCTAATGGCATAGAAAACCTCTTTCATGAAATACTACCTGAAAATTTTCCAAATATAGAAAACATGGAGAAAATCTGATTCAAGAAATAAAAAGGACCCTAAATAGAATCAGCATAAAAAGATCCTCCCCACAACACATCATAGCCAGATTGGTAAAAATTAAAGACAAAGATAATATTTTTAAAATGGCAAGGGAGGCACATCAAGTTATTTATAAAGATTATTCCATTAAGTTAACATAAGACCTCACAACTGAATCAATGCAGACAAGGAAAGGATGGGAAGATGTATTAAAAACATTAAAAGAAAAACAATTTCAACCAAGAATACTATATCCAACAACATTATCCTTCAAGTAGGAAGAAGAAATAAAAGTATTCTCAGATAAACAAAACTTGAAAGAATTCACCAATAATAGACCAGCTCTACAGGAAGTACTGAGGGGAGTATTGTATTAGGAACACAAAAGAGAGACAAAGACAGGAGAACAACAACAACAACAACAACAACAACAAAACAGCTGAGAAAATGGCTAACAAAAATGACAGGAATAAATATGCAAATACCAATAGTAACACTGAATGTTAATGAATTAAATTCTCTATTAAAAGACACAGACTGAGTGGATACAAAAACAGAAACCATCTACTTGCTGCTTACAAGAAACACAACTCACTGATACGGACATACATAGACTGAGAGTGAAGGGCTGGATAAAGATAGTCTGTGCAAATAGAAACAAACAAACAAAAAAGGCTGGAGTAGCAATACTGATATTAGAAAAAATAGATTTTAAGATGAAAGTTATAAGAAGAGACAAAGAAGAACATTACATAGTACTCAAAAGACTTGTTCACTAAGAAGATGGAACACTAGTAAATATCTGTGCACCCAGCACTGGAGCACCTAAATACATCAAAGAGAGACCCTTAGGTCTCGAGGGAGAGATATACTGCATCACAATAATTGCAGAGGATCTTAACAGCCCTCTGACTGCTCTGGACAGGTCATCTAGACAAAAAATAAACAAAGAAATAGAAGAACAATGATACCATACATGGAATGGACTTGACAGACATCTACAGACATACAACAACAAAACATAAATTTTTCTTACCTTCACATGGAACTCTTTCAAAGACTGACCACATGATAGAGCACAAGGTTTTACAAATTTAAAGGTATAGAAACCATATCTAGCATCTTTTCCAACCAGGATGGACTCAAACTTGAAATCAACTACAGAAAGAGCTCTCGAAAATTCACAAACACATGAAAATGAAACAACCTACTTCTGAATGACTTTACAGCTATACAGGAAATTAAGACTGAAATCAAAAGGTTCATGGAAACCAATTGTAAAGAACGGGCTGACCATGCAAGAAAATAGAAATGTAGAGCCTTTATTGGGAGCGCTCTTGGGCGAGGTTCCCTGGTCTGACAAAGAAAAAGAGGAGGCCAGAGAATTCGCACGCTAGGTTGGGGTTTAGTGATTTGTATAAGGGTATAGGGAGGGGGGGTGTCTTAGAGGTAGAAACAGTCCATGTATGTTAAAGATTTAGGGGGAGAGCAGGCTGCTGTTCCACATAACGTCTGGTGCAGTGTGCAGAGTAGGGTGATGTGTGCAGAGTAGAGCGCATGTGCAGAGTAGAGTGCGCGCGCTATTTCTGGGATAGATCCGAGTGCAGCACAAGTCTGATGACAGGTTAGTTCTGGGTTCTATCAGCCGACTAGGGTGTGGTGTCCAACCCCCACATTCAAGCTGCCTAGGCCTCCAGCTTAACATCCCGACTGTTCTGGTGTTATAGGGCGCCATTCGAAGTTGGAGGGTAGTTTTCAATTGGTGAAGGGTGTCCCTGCCTAGGAGGGGGACCGAGCATGATGGTATAATAGCAAAGAGTGGGAGAAAGGTCATCCCTCTATATGGCAGGCTAGGATACCTGTTCTAGGTGGCAGGAGGGTGTGCCATCTATTCCCGTGACCGAGACTTAAGAAGGAAAAAGTGGCCCCGAGGGAGAGGGGAGGACGGAGTTGGTAGCCTTCGTGTCTGCAAGAAAGGAGATGGACTTGTGTTACCCTGGGCTGGTGAGAGTCATGGGGGTGTTTGAGTCCAGGCCTCTTCAGTCGGTAGTTAGCTCCAACAGCTCCCAAGAGGGGACAGTCTGGTAGACTTTTCCCCCACGTGGAGGCGCCAGAGATGAGTCAGTCTTTCGGCTGTCACTTCCCCAAATGACCAGGCTGTTTGCACTTGGGGCATGGCTTGGTGGGCAGTTGGGGGCAAGGACATTGTTGAGCCCAGTGGTCCGTGTTCCCACACTTGAAGCATCGTCCTGGGGGAATGGACTTAGACAAGGAAGCCCCATTCTTGTGCCGGTGTGGGGCTGCCGGCCTCAGGGCAGTTCCCAGGGCCTGGGTTTGGAGTGCCACCTTGTGGTGAAGGTGGGCTTGGCGTTCAGCCTCAGCCGCTTCCTCCCAGGCATTCTAAACCTTAAATGCCATTTTCACCAGATCATGGACAGGGGTCTGAGGGCCATCCTCTGCCCATTTTTTTTCCCGAATATCAGGCACTGACTGGGTAATAAAGTAAGACGCTAAAACCGTGGCCACAGTGGGATCTGATCATGTGTAAAGGGGTAAGGCCTCTGTAAGGCGATTGAGGAAGACAGTTTGGTTTTCATCTGCCCCCTAGGTGATTTCCCGGAGTTTGTCAAAATTGACAATTTTGTATTGACCCTACATTCCAATCAGGAGATATTGGACCATGTAGTCTTGGTTTTGTGGGCCTGAGTTTCCTACCTGATAACCCCATTGGGGGTTGGTAATAGGAACAGCCTTTTGTCTGACTGGAAGAGTCGGGAAGACCAGGTGGGCTTGGCCAGCATGTTCTTGGGTTGCAGCTTGGACTCGCTCGCTCTCATACGCAGTAAAGGTGGAGACAGGATTACATAGAGGTCATGCCAGGTAAGATAATAAGCCTGAGCAATATGGTGGAACTCTTTGATAAAAGCCATGGGGTTAGTAGAGAAAGAACCCAGTCTTTTTCTATTTGAGATAGATTTTGGAGAGAGAGGGGGACGTGGATTCTGACAATACCCTCCATTCCCACCACTTCCCAGAAAGGACAAAGAAGGTTAGAACTGGAGGAAGGGGTGAGAGAAGGGTGAGAGCATGAGCAGGCATGTGAACTAACTGGAGATGGGTGAAGAGGGGATGGGAGCGAAGGACATGGAGGAGAAGGAGGCAGCACCGGTGAAGGTGGGGGAGCAGTGGGGAGGGCTGGGACTGGCAGAGCAGAAGTAGAACCACAGTATGGTGAGGGACTCTGGAGGGAGGCCGGGAAGGAGAGGAAGTAAGAGTTTCAGTTGGTTTGTCTATAGGAGAGAGATCGGCCTGTAAGAGAGGTTTAGTCTTAGACTGAGGGGTTCTGGTTGGAGAATGACTTGGGCAGTAGTGTAGGAGGTGCAGAGGAAGGGGTGGGAGTGCTGATCCCAAAAGACTTGGACATATGGAACTTCCGACCATTTACCTACCTTTTGGCAATAGTTATACAAATCAGTGAGGGTACTATAATCAAAAGTCCCTTGAGGAGACCAGTTAGACCCTCTGTCCAAAGCGTATTGTGGCCAGGCCACAGTGGAATAGACTATCAGCTGCTTACAGCTAGATCCTGAGTCCTAATTTAGTGAGGTTACGAAGCAGACAGCCCAGGGGCGTCTTTGGCTTGGTGATGACTTAAGTTTTACGCATTGTGTCGGTGACGACTCAGTTTTACCCATTGTGTCGGGGACTCAAGTGAGCAGAAAAGGGAAAGGCGTCCCAAGTTTCTTTTTGTGTTCACACAATGGATGGGGGTGCAGGGTGAGCAGCAGGGGACGAAGATGTCTCTACTATCACCTGAGCTCCAGTAATTGGAGGAGACCCTGATGCAGCCCTGTTTTCAGACAGGGAACCCAGAGGTTTTAGTCTCGGAAACCATGGGCAGGTGAATTTACCCTCAGAAGGTCATGCCAGGTTGTTAGTCGGCGATTGGCAGGTCGGTTTCTGGTTCAAATGAGGAGAGGCCCTTGCAGGGACTGCAGGACACATAACTCCTCCTGAGTTTGGATGCCAAATCTAAGGAATGGGCCGACCACACCAAAAAAAAAAAAAAAGAAAAGAAAAGAAATGTAGATCCTTTATTGGGAGCGATCCTGGGTGAGGTTCACTGGTCCAACGATGAAAGAGAGAGGGGGCCAGAGAAGTCACATGCTAGGGAGGGGTTTAGCGATTTTTATAGGATAAATGGAGGGGGAGTGTCTTAGAGTTAGAAACAGTTCATGTATGTTAAAGGTTTAGGGGGAGAGCAGACGGCTGTTCCACATAACGTCTGGTGATTTGTGCAGAGTAGAGTACACATACTACATCCGGGTTAGATCCCAGTGCAGCAGATCTGATGATAGGGTAGTTCCGGTTGTATCAGCAGACTAGGGTGTGGCGTTCAACCCCCACATCTAAGCTGCTTAGGCCTCCGGCTTAACAGCATAACTAACGAACAGGTGTTTATAACCTATAGGGCACAGCAAAAGCAGTCATAAGAGGGAAATTGTAAGCAATCAGTGTCCACCAGAAAAAAAGCAGAGAGACGACAAATAACCTAATGAAACAATCCAAGGAACTGGAAAGACAGCAACAACAAAACCCAAAAAAAATTCCAGAAGAAAAGAAATAATAGAGATTCAAGCAGAAATAAATGAAATAGAGAACAAAAGAACTATACAGAAAATAAACAAAACCAAAAGCTGGTTCTTTGAGAAGATAAACAAAATTGACACACCATTAGATGGATTAATCAAGAACAAAGACAAGAACCGGATAAATCTAATAAAATCTTTCCCTGACAAGCAAAAACTGAAGGAATTCACCAACACTAGAGTAGTCTTACAGGAAATCCTTCAGAGTTCTACATTTGGAAGCAAAAAGTCAATATCTATAACCATTAAAAAGATAAAAACAGAACATTCTGGTAGACCAGCTATCCAAATGAGGAACAGAAAGGAATTAAATCCTATCACTACAGAAATCACCAAACCAGGATTACAGAAAATAAAGGAAAAAAGAAACAAAGGCTACACAAAACAACCAGAAAACACTTAACAAAATGACATAAGTATGTTCCAGTCTGTCTATAATAACTGTTCATGTAAACAAATTAAATTCCTCAAAGATATAGATGGACTGAATGGATGAAAAAATAAATCCTAACTATATGCTGGCCACAAGAAATTCTCTTCACCTCTAAAGATGCAGAGACTTAGAGTGAAGGAATGGAAAAATGTATTTTATGAAAGCAACAGGAGTAGCTATACTGATCAGATAAAACAGACTTCAAAAACCTTACAAAGAGATAAGAAAGATCATTATTTAATAATGAAGAGATCATTCCATCAGAAGACATAACCATTGTGAATATACATGCATCCAACATGGGAGTACCTGAATCTATGAAATAAGTAGTTCTAGAGCTAAAGGGAGAGATCAGCTCCACTAAAATAACTGCTGAAAACTTCAACACCCACTCTCAGCATGGACAAGCTGTGTAGACAGAAAATCAACAAAGAAATATTGAACTTAAACTGCATCATAGACCAAGTGGATCTAACTGACATTTACAGTGTTTCATCTAGCTGCAGGATGCACATTCTTTTTATAAGCAAAGAGATCATACTCCAGGATAGAACAAGTATGAAACCACAGAAAAAAAATCTCACAAAATTTAAAGAAATAGAAATTGTATTTCGTGTCTTTGCTGACACAATGGAATAAAACTAGAAATCATTAATAAGAGGAACACTGGAAACCATACATGGTGTCCATACATGGAAGGTAAATCATATGCTCCTGAATGACCACTGGGTTAAGGAAGAATCAAGACGGAAATTTAGCCCCATCCCCACAGTGCAGGAATTAATCGCAGTGCCTCAGGAGCTGTTAACATATCACACATGGCAGATTGTGGTGGGAATTCCAGTCCCAGAGTTTTGAAAATCATGCCAGGTACTTGTGAGTACATGCTCAAAATCCTGACAGGATAGAGAAATGGAGGAAAAGAATTATGGCATGACTACATCCCACTGAGGATTGCTTTCTCTCTCCATGTCTCTGGTGAGCACACATGCCTTTTGACAATTAATTTCTTGTTTTAATGGAAATTGAAAAATTTCTGGAAACTCAAAATCGGTTCTAAGAGGGAAGTTTACAGCAACAAGCGCCTTCATCAAATAAAGGGCTTCAAATAAATAATCCAATTATCTACCTGGGTGGGGACTAGAAAAACAAGAACAAACTAATCCCAAAATTAGTGAATGAAAGAAATAATAAAGACCAGAGAAGAAATAAACTTGAGACCAAAAAAATAATAATAATACAAAAGATTAATGGAACAAAAAGATGGCTTTTTGAAAAAAAAAATGAACAAATCATTGGCTAAACCAAGAAAAAAAATCAAGAAGGCACAAATAAATAAGAATAAAAATGGAGATATTATAACTGATACTATAGAAATCTTACAAAAGATATTTAGACACTATTTTGAATAACTATGCACGAACAAATTGAAAAATGCAAATAAAAATGGCTAAATTTTTGGATTCATACAACCTACCAAGACTGAACTGGGAAGAAGTAGAAAACCTAAATAGAAAAGTAAGAATTTGTGAGATTGAATTGGTAATAAAAAGTTTCCCAACAAATAAAAGCACAGGGCCAGATGATTTCTCTGCTGGAGTCTATAAAATCTTTAAAAAAAAAAAAAAAAAGAAGTGAATATTCCTCAATTTGTTACAAAAAACTGAAGTAGGGGGCTGGCAGGTGGTATAGTGGTTAAGGACACTGGACTCCCACATGGTTGACTGCGATTTGAGTCCTGGACCTGAAGGCTCGCTTTCTCACTTTCCCACTCTCATTCTCTCTTACTCTGTCCCTCTCTGGTCCAATTAAATAGTAATAATAATAATAATAATAATAATAATAATGAAGTTAAATATAATAACTTTTTAAAGTAAAACAAAATAAAAAAACTAAAGTGGAAGAAGCAATCCCAAATTCATTCTATGAGGTCAACATTACTGATACCGGAACCAAAGTAGGACAACAATCATATTAGTAATAATTAACCTCCAAGAATAAGCCTAAATGTAAGGATTAATTTACTTATCTTTACAAGCCACTGGAGAAGCATTAAACATACTTTGTTTAAAGATTTTCCGATGTCCTTAACATCCAACTGTAGGATATTTCCAATAATTGGGAGAGGTGTGGGGCCAGGTGGGAGCTTTCCTTTTCCAGAACTCTGTTTCCAGAGTGAAAGGAGGAACAAAGAGGACAGACAGAGCCCGAGGACCACAGCTAGATCCATTGAAGCAGCCTCTTCTCTTCTTACTAAGGCAACTGTGACCTAGCAATTCAAAGCTTTTATAGTGCTTCTGCTAATTCAGAATATGTCACTTTGACTTTTAATGTGAGGAATCAATCAACTAGCTTAGCCCTAAACCCTTCAGAGCAGACTTTGGCCCATTGATAAATATTTAGAAAAAAAAAAAACTGTTCTTTAGTCTTGCCCCCCTTCCCTTCAATCCCTTGTCCTCTAGATTTATTTCAGTTAATCTGGGGAGGGCACAGAGATTGCTAATTAAAACAAACTATATTCAATGTCCAGCCGAGATTAAGAAAAAGTTAAAAAAATGATTTTATCGAAACATTACTCAACATTTCAAATTCTGGGACCAGCAGTTAGTGTAATGGCTGTCACCGTACTTCCATGTAGTTGATCGCGGTTCGAGTCCCGGACCCGGTGACTTAAACTCATGCTGTACGCGTGTGCATGCCTGCCCAAGATCCCGCGAGAGGAGAATGGAAGAGAAGCAATTGAGATGTGGCCATCCCCGCTGGGGGGTGATTTCTCGCTTTCTGTCTCTCTGTCTCTCTCTGTCTGTATGGTGAGCGCACGTGCCCTATAGCAAAAACCTCTTCAAAAAAAAAATGCATTCCAAATTTTCAGATTGACGACCAGTAGAGAATCTATGACTTCGGGGGACAATGGTGTATTTTCTGACTTGTATATTTTAAAAATGAATTATCTTGTAAAGTTTATCTCTGTTCTTGAAAATAGGAGCCTTTTAAATATTTCAATTATTATATTAATGACATAGCTGCCCAAACATCAAATAGCTAGCATAACCCACATATTATATTTTGAATGACCAAACATATATTAAGCTATTGCTTAAGTAAATATACACACATTTTATCATTAAGCCCCTAAAAACACTGGAAAGTATGTTCATTTTCAAATGAGGAATTGAAGACCCTGGCAGAACAGGGGAAACTGTGGGTGTCACACAGCTCACAAGTGGCAGAGCAGAGTTTGAACTGAGATCTGATGCTTACTGTAGTGCTGCTGCCTTGAAAATGGTTTTAGCAAAATAGAACAACCTTCCCAATCCACTAGTTACTCTCTATGGATACCACATTGACTCTGTTTACAAAGCCACTGGCTTTCTATCGAATATATACCCCTCATTTCCCTTTGAGAATAACTGAGCTAACGATTCAAAAGAAGAAGAAACAGGGTTTCTCCCCTCTCCATCACTGAAGAGGTCTAACTTGCTCAGCATAACTGAGGGAAAAGACAGTCTTAGGAAAATTTAGCAATGGGGCTTGAGCAGAGCCTTAGATAAGGCTGCTTCTGTTGCCTTTTTTAGTATGTCATTTTTCTTTTTGAGAGATTTTTGCTATAGGGGCTGGGTGCTCAACAGAGAGACAGAGAGAGACAGAGAGAGCAGAATGTGAGGATTCACTCCAGCAAGGATGGCCATGCCACAATCCCTTCTCCTCCAGCCTCCTCTTGGGATTTTGAGCATGCATGCACATGCACCTGGTGTGTTCTTAGCCATCAAGTGCGGAACTCGATCTGCAGTCAAGTTATTTTTGAAAATAAGGGGATAAAATATGACACATCAAGAAAGTGAGATTAGGGAACCAGCAGTTAGCGTAATGACTATGTCGCTGGACTACCACGTAGTCGACCGCGGTTCGCGTCCCGGACCCGGTGGCTTAAAACTCACGCCGGGCATGTGTGCGTGCGTGCCCAAGATCCCGAGAGGAGAATGGAGGAGAAGGGATTGCGGCGTGACCATCCCCCCTGGGGGGTGATTTCTCGCTTTCTGTCTCTCTGTCTCTCTCTGTCTGTCTGGCGAGTGCACGCGCCCTATAGCGAAAATCTCAAAAAAAAGTGAGATTAGAGGTAGAACAGGCATGTGCTTTGGTGGTGGATGAGAGACGGTGACAGGGATGTCATTGAACAGACCTACAGCACAGAAGGACCATGATAGGAGAATGTGAATGAGAGACTGCATTTAATATGCCTACAGAAAATAATCTAGAATAATATGTATTACTAGATCGCTAATAACAATGCTTGTACAGAGGTATTTTTCTTCAACAATAGCATCATATTCATTTAATATTGGTTAATGCAGTTATTTCTAAGCTTTTTATTAAGGAAAAATTAGGGTCTTTTAAGGCCCCAGTGACATAATGTTCAATCTTCATTTTTCTAGTGATTTACAGAGAAGTTTTGGGACCAGCAGATGGTGTAATGGTTACATTCGCTAGACTCTCACATAGTTGACTGTAGTAAAGTCCTAGGTCTGGTGGCTTACAAGTCACACTAGGTGTTGGGACTAGCAGTTGGCATAATGGCTATGTCACTGGACTTCCATATAGTTAACCATGGTTCAAGTCCTGGACCTGGTGGCTTAAACTCAGGCTGGGTGCATGTGCGTGTGTGCCCAAGATCTCGAGAGGAGAATGGAGAAGGGATTGTGCCATGGCCATGAAATCACCCTAAGGGGGTGATTTCTCCCTTTCTGTCTCTCTTTTTCTCTCTGTCTTTCTGGCGAGTGCATGCTCCCTATAGTAAAAACCTCTCAAAAACAAACAAACAAACAAACAAACAAACAAACAAACCAAAAAACTCACACTGGGTATGTTTGTGTGCAAGCCCAAAATCCTGAGAGGGATTGTGGTGTGGCTATCTCCTGTGAGGGGACAGGGGTGATTTCTCGCTTTTTGTCTCTTTGTCTATCTGGCGAATGATAAAAAAAGAGAGAGGGAGAACTTTTACACTTATCATATAATTATGTAATTTTAAATTTTCCCGATTACTTTGGCCTAAGGTGAAATTGTTCCCATTTTAGGGATAAAGAAGCTGCACCTTGGCCCAGGATATTGTGTCTGCAAGTGGTAGAACTGAGGCTAGAGCCATTTCTCATGATTCTCACATGCTTCTCTTTAAGCAAAACATTCATTCAAGCAAGTTCATTGTTTGCTGAGTGTGTGTCATGATGAAGAAGCACATGGTCCACCCTAATCAAGGACTTTCAAAATACACAGCTAGTTAATAATTACAGTACTAGTGGATTAAAATGAGAGTCAAGAAGGTTTGATTTCATAACCTTAAGAATTTGCATGAACCCAAGTCTCAATGAAGTCTCTAGGGCAAAGAGAGGTAAAAAACCATATTGTCTTCTGTTGGGTAAAATAAAGCCAACAGCTCTCTAGATTATTCACTTAATTCCTGATGTGATATGTGTCTCTACTCTTCTTCCCATAAGGCTGTTACCTAGCTTTTTCTCTTGTTATAGAATAGGGCAATCATAAATAAGTAAAAACAGAAAGCATTTCAGAGATTCACCGCCGAGCTTACACACTCTGGGATCTTGAGTGCTTGTGGCCACCATCAATGTCTCTAGAGGTCCTCGAGACTCATCTGCATCACCTGCCCGCCATACACTCTGCCATCGTAAGCCATCCTCATGGTGAAGCTCGCTAAGGTTGGTAAAAATTAAGGTGACCCCCCCCCCAAATGGCTCTTCCTCCAAAGGAGGTAGAAGAAGAAAGTGAAGATGAGGAAATGTCAGAAGATGAAGAAGATTATAACAGTGAAGAGGAGGTTATCATCCCTCAGAAAAAAGGTAAGAAGGCTGCCACAACTCCAGCCAAAAAGGTGGTAGTTTCTCCAACAAAAAAGGTTGCAGTTGCCACACCTGCCAAGAAAGCAACAGTCACCCCAGGCAAAAAGGCAGCTGCCATACCATCCAAGAAGTCCGTTACACCAGCCAAAGCAGTCAGAGCACCTGGCAAGAAGGGAGCCACACCAGGCAAAGCCTTGGTAGCAACTCCTGGTAAGAAAGGAGCTGCCACTGTAGCCAAGGGGGCAAAGAATGGCAAGAAAGCCAAGAGGAAGTCAGTGATGAGGAAGAAGAAGATGACAGTGAGGAAGGTGATGAGGATGAGGATGAAGATGAAGATGAATTTGAGCCAGTGGTGATGAAAGCAGCAGCTGACACCCCAGCATCAGAGGAGGAGAATGAGGATGATGATGAGGAGGAAGATGAGGATGAAGAGGAAGATGAGGATGAGGAAGATGAGTCTGAAGAAGAACCTGTGGAGACCACACCAGCCAAAAGAAAGAAAACTCCTGCAAAAGCTGCGTCTGTGAAAGCCAAGACCGTGGCTGAAGATGAAGATGAAGAGGATGATGAGGATGAGGATGATGAGGAGGAAGATGAGGAGGAAGAAGAGCCTGTCAAAGAAGTTGCTGGAAAACAAAAGAAGGAAATGACGAAGCAGAAAATAGCTTCTGAGGCCAAGAAACAGAAGGTGGAAGCCACAGAACCAACTACATTCTTTCATCTGTTTGTTGGAAACCTAAACACAAAACAAATTTATTCCTGAATTAAAAACTGGTATTCATGATGTTTTTCCTAAAAAATGATCTTGCTGATGTGGATGTCAGAATCGGTACATCTAGGAAGTTTGGCTATGTTGACTTCAAATCTGCTGAAGATCTAGAAAAAGCTTTGAAACTCACCAGTTTCAAAGTCTTTGACAATAAAATTAAACTAAGGAAAAGACAATAAGAAAGATCGAGATGCAAGAATACTTTTGGTCAAAAATTTCCCCTACAAAGTCACTCAAGATGAATTAAAAGAAGTATTTGAAGATGCCATGGGGATCAGAATAATTAGCAAAGATGGAAAAAGAAAAGGGATTGCCTATATTTAATTTAAGACAGAAGCTGATGCAGAGAAAACCTTTGAAGAAAAGCAAGGAACGGAGATTGATGGGTGGTCTATTTCTCTATACTACACTGGAGAGAAAGGTCAAAATCAAAACTATAGAGATGGAAAGAACAACACTTGGAGTGGTGAATCAAAAACTCTGGTTTTGAACAACCTCTCCTACAATGCAACCGAAGAAACACTTCAGGAAGTATTTGAGAAGGCAACTTTTATCAAAATGCCTTAGAGCCAAAATGGCAAATCTAAAGGTATGCGTTTATAGAATTTGCTTCAGTTGAAGATGCTAAAGAAGCTTTCAATTCCTGTAATAAAAGAGAAATTGAAGGCAGAGAAATTAGGCTGGAGCTGCAAGGACCCAGGGGATCACCTAACGTAAGAATTCAGCCCTCTAAAATTCTGTTTGTCAAAGGTCTGTCTGAGGATACCACTGAAGAGACATTAAAGGAGTCTTTTGATGGCTCTATTCGTGCATGGATAGTCACTGATCGTGAAACAGGATCCTCCAAAGGGTTTGGTTTTGTAGACTTCAACAGTGAGGAAGATGACAAAGCTGCCAAGGAGGCCATGAAACATGGTGAAATTGATGGAAACCAAGTTACCTTGGACTGGGTCAAGCCTAAGGGTGAAGGTGGCTTCAGGACTTATGGTGGAGGCAGAGGAGGCTTTGGAGGCCGAGGTGGAGGCAGAGGAGGCAGAGGTGGATTTGGTGACAGAGGTTGAGGAGGCTTTGGAGGGTGAGGTGGCTTCTGAGGAGCCAGAGGAGGAGGAGACCACAAACCAAAGGAAAAAAGATGAAGTTTGAAGTTTCTCTGTCCCCCTGTCTTCCCTCTTCCATTTGAAAGAAAGGACTCTGGGGTTTTTACTCTGTTACTGGATCACTGACAGAGCCTTCTAAGGACATTCCAAGACAGTGTGCAGTCCTGTGGTCTACTTGGAAAGCCGTAGAAATAATGTTTCAAGAGAGATACTCTTGTTGATTTTGGCTGGATATTCATATAAACCTTTTAAAGAGTTGAGTGATAGAGTAACTCTTATCCGTAAGTTTTGAATTTATATTGTTTCATCCCATGTACAAAACCATTTTTTCCCCCTACAAATAGTTTTTTTTTGTTCGTTTTTTTTTTTTTTTGCATTGGACGATTATAAAGGAAAGTAGAATGTTTTATCATGATTTTTTCTTCAATGATGTTAGGACAAGTTTTAAAAAGTCCTAAAAATAAAAAAAAAGAAATGAGACGAAGTATCACCAATGTGTCATTACGAGATCTTGTTTTAGACACTAGGTTTCTAATTCCTAGTTCAGTGGTTTCTCACACTGAATATTTCCAAATGATTGGTAGGTAGAGCATCAGCATAAAGTCCTTCACAGACACAGAGTCATAAACCTTGCTTGGTTAGAGCTATTTATTGTTTTTATTTTAATAAGTTCTTATTTGCATATAATCATTGTACAAGTTTGTTGGGGTACAACATACTTTTTAAAATTTTCTCCCTAAGATTTTTGCCTTAGGGTGTTTGTGCTAGCTGGAGAGAGAGAGAGAGATGAGAAGGAAAGTGAGAAAACACCCCCCAGGGGAGATGGCCACATTACGATCCCTTGTCCTTCGTTCTCCTCCGGGGATCTTGGGCACACATGCACATGTACCCAGTGTGATCTTCAAACCACTAAGTCTGAGATTTGAACCACAGTCAGCAATGTGGGAGTCTAGCCACGTAACCACTACTCCATTTGTTGGCCCAACAGTATGGTTTTTCAAAGCATACAATAACATACAAATAGTGTGTGACAATCAAATCAAGAATATACACATATTCATTATCTTCAACAATGTCCATTATGTTGTACACATTCAATATCTGTTGTACTAGATAATTTTGGAGGTATATATTAGATTGGCATGCCCCGAGGCTAGAGCCACTTCCCCTGATTCTCATATACTTCTCTCCAAGTAAAAGATTCAGTTTGACTCTGTTGTGATACAATGCTTGTTTCTTAATCCCTTTTTCTGCAAATTTCTTCTCACTCCTCCATGCAGTCTTTGCCATCTATCATTGCTCTCTCTACTTTTGTGACATTGGATCCTTCAGTTTCTGTCATAGAGTTTGGACATCCAGTATCTGTTAAGTGAGGACATGCTTTCTTTGACTTACATGGTCAGGCTTATTTCACATTTTTTATAAATTCTGACATTAATCACTTTTCAAATATAGGATTTGGAAATATTTTCCCCATTCTATTGGTTGTGCTTGCACTCTATTGATAATGTGCTTTGATGCATAAAACTTTCTAATTAATTATTTTTAGAGATATTTTTTGCTATAGGGCACATGCACTCACCAGAGAGACAGAGAAATTATTTTAAGTAGAACTTTGGTCTTATAAGGAATCTCTTTCTTCAGGCTTAGTCTTTTTTTTTTTTTTTTGTCAAATTTATTTATATTTTTCTCTTTAGATATTTATTGTAATATATTATTTACATATAATCATTACACATCTTTGTAAGGTAAAGAATGGTTTTTAAAAGCATGTATATGGTGTGTAATAAACAAATGAGGATATAAACATATTCACCACCTTCAACATTTAACATTATGTTGTGAACATTCAAAACACACTGCAATGGTTTTTCTTCAAGTGTGAACTAAATTGTCTATTACATTCTTTACTGTGAGGTGGAGTTCTAAAGAAAAACATATTGATTAAAAATCAGGCAATAAACAACCCCATAAGTTAACAAGAATAATCTTAACATAGTCAATGAAAGAAGAATTGGTCATTTCCATGTAGAGGACTGTGGGAGAGAAGAGTTTATAATCTGAAAAAAATCTGTATCAATCATTGATCCAGTTAGAGATAGGTAAAATTGTGCATAACAATATCTCATTAAGAAGAGACAAAAAAAAGAATACTTTTACTCACACACTGTGAGTTCCTATAAGAGCATAGCACTGTACTGGGCATAAAGAAATAAGTCCCTGAAAAATCAAACATAAAACAAAACTGGAAAAATGTTTAAATGTGGAAAAATTGTAAAAGCAGTAATTTAATGATTAATAGGCTTTACAAAGTTCTTGATTTTAGCCTTTTAAAAACATTTATTCTGGGACTGGTAGGTGGCGTGGTGCTTAAGAGCACTCAACTCCATGACTGACTGTGGTTCAAGTCCTGGACCTGGCAGCTTGCCTTCTCAATTTCTCTCTCTCTCACTCTCTCTCTCTCTGCTCAAATTAAAATAAATAAATGAATAAAGTTAAATAAAATAATTCTTTAAAAAATTATTCCAAATAAAGACTCAGCTATAGTATTTTTGACTTCTCTACTATCTATTTTTATAACATGAGTAATAGTTATAATAAATATATAAAGTGAAACCTGTGGAGACAGCTATCTATCAACTAATTGGTGAATTTGCATTTAATTTGTGTTTTACATGTGTAAAATACATGTGTAACACATGTGTAAAGTACAGATGTATTTTACATGTATAAAATTTTTGAATCTACATTTAGCCCTGACAGTTAATGTTATTTATCAATATGTGTGTACTTATACTTTTTTTCTAGTTGCTTTGTGTTTTTTTTTGCTTCTATTTGTCACTCTTTAGCATTCCTGGAATAGTTCCTTAAATATTTCCTGAAGAGTGGGGTTTATTCCGGTGAATTCTTTCAACATATGTTTATCTAGGAATGATTTTATTTCCCCTTCTCATTTGAAGGAAAATCTTTCTGGGTATAGTACTCTTGGCTAAAATTACAATTTTTTCAGAGTCTTAAATATGTTTTCCTATTCCTTCCTTGCCTGCATTGCTTCAGATCTGCACTGAGAGATCTGTTGTTAGTCTAATGCAGTAACCCTTGTAAGTAACTTGGCGTTTCTCTCTTGCTGTTTTTAGAATTTTGTTTTTTTTATTTTTACAAATTAGGCTATGATATACTTTGGAGAAGATCTTCTTATGTTGTATGTATATATTTTGTGTGATTTGTATCTCTAGGATTTGGATGTCCACATGCCTCTCTAAATTTGAAACATTTTAAGCTAACATATGAAAGATATTTTCTATGCCTTTACCTGTCTCTTCACCTTCTGAAATACATACCATGTGGATATTTGTCCATGTAATGGTGTCTAGGGTTTTTGTATATTGTCTTCATTTTTAGTGATTATTTTTCTATTCTTTTCAGTTGTTTGAACTTAATCAGAGTTTTTGTCTTCCAGGAAAGAGATTTTTTCTTCTGTGTGGTCTAATCTGCTGTTGATACTTTTAAGGGAGATTTTTATTTCCTGCAACATGTTCTTTATCTCCAGAAGTTCTGTTTGATTCTTTTTCAGTGTGTTTATCTCCTTACGGTGTTCCTCCTTCATGTCATGGAAGGATTTTCTCATCTCCTGCAATTGGTTCTCTGTTTTCTCTTATATCTTATTGAGTATTGTTACGATGAACATTCTGAATTCTTTTTCTGACATTTCTGTCATCTCTATTATTTTCTTCATTGTTGATGAGGAGTGATGGTCCTTTGAGGAGGAGGAATTTCTTGATTTTTCTCCTATTTCTTGAGGCTCTGCTTTAATATTTACTCATCTGGTGGTACAATAATTTATTCCTACTTCTTTGGAGTATGTTTATGTAGTTGTGCTCTCCTGCATGTCTTATGAGATGCATACAAACTGTGCCAATTTACTTCCACTATTGTGTGTGGGAGTGTGGAACCCACAATAGGAGTTTAGGGTTTAGATATTCAGAGGGGAGTTTCTCTCCTTTTACTGCTAAGGAGTTTTGGAGAAAGAAATTTTTAATAGCCTTCTATTTTCAGGGGTTTGTTTCCTCTATACCTAGATTTAACTGCTCCTAATGTGGGTGGAGATTGTACCGACAGTTAGAATATAAGATGGTAGGTAGACCACTATGCTCCATATGCAAGCTGACTGCATGGGCTGGAGAGCCCCTCCTCCCCCACAGTAGGCTGGGCAGGGGTCCCTGCATATGAGCTCAAGCCCAGAGACTTGGCTAGAACTGCCTGTTGGTCTTTCTGTCTCTGGAATTGCAGGGCCTCCCTGATGCTGCTTCTTTCTCTGGGTTCTCAGGAACCAAGAATTGGTTCTTAAACTCTAGAGAGCCCTTCCTCCCCCATATCAGACTGGGAGGGGGTACTACTGATGAGAACAAGCAGAGAGTTTTGACTTGGGCCTGCCCATTGGTCTTGGATGGGTGAGGGGCAGAATGGCATCAGCACATGTGGGGCAGAAGCTCCTACCTTCTCCACGTTCAGTCTTAACACTTCGTTGCAAACCTTCATAGTAATCTTCAGGCTCCAACTGAAGTCTTTCTACTCCATATGCTCTGAATTCCATTTTTTTTTCTTCTAGTTCTGAGAATCTGCCAAAAATTCTCTTCCAGTTCTGAAGGTCCTAACTGACATTTACAAACAGATTTTCAATTTCTTACCTCCTGATTTCAGCTCAGCAATCATTCAAGGGAAAAAATTATAAGAAAGACTTCCCAAATGCTCTGTTACCTTGTCCTTTACAACTTTTGTTATTTTCCTATGCTGATAAACAAACACATATTTACATATGTGTACAAGAGAAAAAAAAAGAGACAGGTTCAGAGATAGAGACAAATAGACATAGATATGTAAATATAATTTCTAGGAATTTCTGGTCATTGCAATGAAATATAATTTACATATGATAGTACATTCTACTTGACAAATCCATGAAAGGCAACCAAAAACTAAACTAAATCTTCCAAAAAATTTTGTCCTCAGTATTTACAAGAGTTTGGGCAAATAGTTTATTATATTCATGATAGAAAAGTAAACACATGTATAATTTTTGGTTCACTATGTTTCAGTATCTATGAAAAAAATATAAATTTGTTTGTATTATGCTGTAGCCATTCCACAAGTAGAAAAGTAGTTTTGAAATATTTGCCAAAAGGCATGTGTACTTGCTAGAGAGAGAAAGTGAGAGAGAGAAAGAGAGAGAGCTACCCCAATGGGGTAAGATTATTCTGCAATCCCTTCTATCCCTTCTCCTCCATTTCTCCATCTTGTAAGGATTTGGGGCACACAGATGTGAACCCAGCATGTTTTTCTTCTGAGAGCAGATGAGATTGGGTGTGATCAGGGTGATATGGTTGTAGACCAGCATGTTTTTCTTTACTTTTTTTTTTTTTTTTTTTTTTTGTTTTGTACAGTGGTCATGTGTGCTTGCTCCAGAGAGAGATGGGTTTGAGGGGATGAGAAAGCATTCCCGAGGCAGATGGTCACATCACAATTCCTTCTCCTCCATTTCCTCCTCCTTTCAGGAATTTGGGTTTATGTGCACATGCACCTGGTGTATTTTTCAAGTTACTGGATCTGTGATTCAAACTGGTTATGTGGGATCCAGCCACCTTAACCAACATGCCACTGGCTGGCTTCTAACATGTTTTTCAAGCCACTGGGTCCAAGATTGGAACCAATTGGGATATGGCTCTCTTAATCACCAGGTCATTTTTAAAAAATTTTTAGAGATGTTTTTGCTATAGGGCACTTGCACTTGCCAGAAAGACAGAGAGAAACAGGGAGACAGAAAGCAAGAAATCACCCCATAGGGGTCATGGCCATGCCACAATCCTTTATCCCCCATTCTCCTCTTGGGATCTTGGGCACGCACGCTCATGCGCCCGGCATGAGTTTAAACCACCGGGTCTGGGACTCGAACTGCGGTCGACTACATGGGAGTCCAGCGACACAGCCATTATGCCAACTGCTGGTCCCTTTTTTTGGTGTGTCTGTGGGGTGGATATGGCTCTTACCCACCAGGTCATGGTGCCAGCCCCATGGATCATAGGCATGTATATACATGATATACTCTAAGAGGTCTCCACGTGTAAACCCAGAACCTTCCCATGTGGGTCAGCCTTGCAGAATGCTGTGCCTTCCTACCACACCATCATCCATTCCCTATTTTAAACATTTTAAAAATTATTTATTTATTTATTTTACATTAACCATCATGGTATTTTTTCTAGTTACAAGTACACTGTAATTTTCTTCTGAAACACTTTTTAAAAATTAATTAATTTACATGCATTCACTGAGCGTCATCACAGTATACAAAATGTGATTTCCCATATGGAATATACAACATAGTGGCTTAATCATATATGTTATTATCAATAATTTTTCATTTCTAGTTTCTCATATATATATATATATTTTAACCCCTATTTCTGACCCTCTGCTATTTCCTGCCTGCCTTCCACACTAGTTGTTTTTTATTCCTTTTCCCCACATTTCATTGAGTCACAAAATTTATTAAATAATATAACTACTTTCAATAGCAAGTTCAGCTGGAATGTACATATCTGTGAATACATGTCTGACTTCAAGCGTGAAACTCTGAGTAGGATGAATATACTATAAGGTAGCACCTACCTGATGCTATATAGCTTACTATGGTCATTAAATAGGTATTTTTTTAATATATATTTTAATTTCAAGAAAAGCAGTTTTAACTTTAATAAATCAAAGAAATGCTAAGGATTTTTGCTTAAAACTTAAAGCCAGGAAACAGGTTGGGATTCTGTTCAAATAGTAGGTACATGAACCTATCATCAGCTCAAGACAGGTCAAAAATTCTTAAAACCGGAAAACAAAGCCTAGAAGAAAATCAGCAATGTTTTGGTCAAAAGTCATAGAATGCTATTTCATCAGTTCAGTCTCATGTACTTAATCCATCTTCTGTTTTGATTCAATCTTCCTGATTAGATTCTGGGATATAATATTCTATTCCAGACTTGTTCCTATGATTAAGTTGGCCATTTTCTTAGTTTTTGAACTCTTATTTCTGTGTGTCTGTATTTAATTTTTCTGGTATAGCACTCCCTTGAGAACTTCTTGGAGATCTGGCCTGGTGTTGGTAAATTCTTTCAGGTTTTATTTATCTGAGAATGTTCTTGTCTTTTCTCCCCATATGAAGGGAACAGATTCAGGAGCATACAGAAGGAGGTGATCTGGAATCTCTTTGTCATTCCATTTTTATCCCTTTGTGCAGCAGATTCAGTGGGTATTGAGGAATATGTTAACCCTAATAGTATTTGGATGTTTGGCTATGGTTCCCTTAGATGTGTCTGGAAATGCACTGAATGGAGATTGAGGAGCAAAGTGATGAGATAAAAGAAAAAGAATAAGAAAAGAGAGAGAGACAAATAAAAAAAAAAACAAAGAAAGAGAGAAAAAGAAGGAAAAAAGAACAACAACAAAAATTTTTTTTTAAAAAGCAAAAAATAGGGACCAGCAGTTAGCATAATGGCTATGTCTCTGGACCTCCCATGTAGTCGACCGTGGTTTGAGTCCCAGACCCGGTGGCTTGAAACTCACATCGGGCGCGTGTGCTTGTGTGCCCAAGATCCCAAGAAGAGAATGGAGGAGAAGAGATTGTGGTGTGGCCATCCCCCCTGGGGGGGGGGTGATTTCTCGCTTTCTGTCTCTCTGGCGAGCACATGCGCCCTATGGCAAAAACCTCTCCCCCCCAAAAAAAATAAAAAAATAAAAAAAGTGCTTTGTGTAAGTGCACTGTGCTAAATCACTAGTTCTCAGCAGCAATGGAAGAATCTTCTTCTGAAGGCCTGCCCCTTGCCTCTCCACTCCAGTTTGGGGGCTGCAGGCTGAATTATCAGTAGAAAATATTCATTTCTCTTTTTTCCCTGAAATGACTAGTTCTCTGCAGCAATGGAGGAGTCTTCTTCTGAAAGACTGCCCCTTGCTTCTCCTCCCTATTTTAAACATTTTAAACAAACTCACAGGACAGTTTCTGAGTGTTAATTTTTAATAAAAATCAAATGACATTTACATGTGTTCTTCATTTGGTATACACAGCAATTAATACGTAGCTTATGAACTTGGGATTGTATTACAAAAACAATTATATTGGAGATAAAATAACAAGCTTTCTTTCATGGAGGGAGACTTGAATAGATCTTGAAAGATGGGGAAAATCAGAAGAAACAGGTCAAGAATGGCATTCTTCTGGTAAAGAATGGGCAGATAAAGGCCAACAAAAAGGCTAGAAAATATTTGGCTTGTTCAGATGAAGCTGGAAACTCCTGCTCTGCATTCTGGCTCTGCAGTCTAGCAGCAGAAATCCTACCCTTTCTTCAGACTGGAATGAAACAGAGTTCATAGGAAGGTAGAATAGTGTTTAATGATTTTTGAACTGGGGTGATGTCAATATCCTTTGGATCAGTCAGAGGTTTCAAGGTAAAATGCTGTAAAATGTAGGTTAAGACTAGAAACATCTCCATGCGGGCCAGGCTCTCTCCAACACAAATTCTTTTTCCTAAAAATGACATATAAAGTATTCATTGAATTCTATTTCTGAGTTAACACACATGGAGGCTTAAATAAATATGGAATGAAGTAATGTATAAATATATATATATATATATATATATATATATATATATATATATATATTATATATTTACTTTTCCTTATCTGTATTCTAAATGATAATCTTAACCTCATCACATACCTGTTTGAAATTTTTTAAAGAGCTCACTATCGCTGGGTATAAAAATAAACATCAGGAACTGACCACAAACAATATTTTGAGTCTTTTCTTCCCATTCCTTCCATCCAGTTCCCCATACCTAAGCCACTAGTACTCAGCAATCTCCACACAGATGGGCAATTTCAAGTTTTATCTCAGTTTTGAGTTATTCCTCTCACTGAAATGGTCTTCTCCTGCTCTGTTTGCTGATACTCTGTGTATTCTGTGAGATGGAGCTCAGATGTCATTTATTTTAGGCAAATTTACTTGACATGCACAGAATATATAATTCACTACCTTGTCTTTTTCGCAACACTCATTCTGCTTCCAATACAGCTTATTTCACAGGAAATTAAAAGTATTTATCTGTCTCACAGACTGGAATGTAAATTCTTAAGGTAGAGCTTTAGGTATTGTAATAAGATCCACAGAGTCAACATAAAAACAGGCCTGTGAGCCATATGAAATGAATAGAGAGCTGGAGCTGGCTCATTGTGCAATAGGAAGAGAGATAAGGAAGAATATAGGAGTGGCTCATTTGAGGTCATCTCTTGGCATTGCTCAGGATCTTGGGACCACAAACCATATCTATTGTCTTAGACTCTCACTCAGGAGCAAATATTCTATTTTAATCCCTGTTTCAGTTACTTCAGTAAGAAAGGTCCACCACCCTGTATCCTTCCTCCTCCTTTTCCTTTGAAGCCTACTGAGTAGACTCCATTTCTCCTTTTTCCAGATCCTCTCTGCATTTGTTTATCTTTTATGCCTATCTGTTCCCAGGAAATTAATTTATATAGACTTAAAATCGGAAGTTCCTTTTGGGTTCTGAAAAAAATCCCAGAGATTTGATGTTGGAAAGGTCAGGGTATTTATTCCTTTAGCCCCACTCTGCTATAGTTGTGGCATTGACTGTATTTCTTTATCTATAAATGTACCTCCTGTTGAAACATTCATACTCTCTTAACTAAGGGTCTATCAGGTCCCAGTAATATCTTCCTTCCCTTGTCCCTTCCAATCTTGGATGGTAGCATCTTGCTGATGCTAGTTCTGAGTATTTCACCACACTGTTACTTCCCTAGCCCTGCCTACTTTTGTGAAAATAGTCTCTTTATTAAACTCTCTTTAATTCATCTCCTTTGAGTGTGCCACAGATTTTTCCCAGGACACTTACAAATTTAGGGAAAATACTCAGATGTTAATTCCTACAAGAAAATTTCCATTACCAGCAAGAAAATCTCTCTTTCTGCAAGAAAATCTACAACTTCTTGACCCTTGACACAAGCGAGATTCTTTCTCTAGCCCCCTAACAGCCTGGAGCACAGTACTTGTCACACTAAAATTTCATTGCCTGTTAATCCCTTTTTCTCTCTCTCAGAGAGAAGTTCCATTTCTTATTCACATTTGTATCCCTGGATCTGAGCACTGAGTTGCTACACATAATGTGCTCGTTCATGTTTATTGAGTCAACTGACTTCTCAGGGTAGGTGAGAAACACTTTAGTGGAACTGGATTTCTGGAAGGAAAATTTCAGTGATGGGTCAGGAAGCAGAATCAGTGTGCATGGCCTAATATCCAGGGAAAAATGACCTGGACTTTGGGAGTAGTGGCTCTCATATGAATGGCAATTCATCCAGCCCAGAGAAGCCTCCTCACAAAGCTCTTCTTCATCTCACTTGCCCTCTGATGGATGGATAAAAAGAAAACTTGCTTACCAGCTGAAAAAGGCATGAAGTAGTCACTCTTCTTAAAGTTGCCACTTTCATCCAGGAAGTGGCCAGGGTCGAACTTCTCTGGGTTGGGAAACTCTTTGTCATCATATAGGACAGATGTCAGAGACACTAGTATTCCTGTACCCTTATGGAAAGAGAAACAGACACACTGAGTTATAAAGAAGGTCATGCATTATTATGGCTCTGTAATACATTTTAAAGTCAGGTAGTGAGATGGTGCCAGTTATATTTTGCACAGCATTGCTGTTGCAAATAGAGGTCTTTTTTGATTCTTTTTTTTTTTTTTTTTGGAGAGATTTATCTAAACAAATGGTATGATTGTTTTTTCAGTTTTTTTTTTCTTTTCTCTCTCTTTATTTTTTGGAGAGATTTTTGGTATAGGGCACATGTGCTTGCTAGAGAAACAGAGAGACATAAAGTGAGAAATCACTCCTCTAGGGAGGATGGCCCTCCCGCAGCCTCTTCTCCTCCATTCACCCCTGAGGATTTTGGGCATGCATACACACACACGTCCAATGTGAGTTTCAAGATGTCAGATCAGGAACTCAAACTGTGGTTGGCCATGTAAAAGTCCAACACCATAACCACTATGCCACCTGCCGCCTTCTGTATTTTATTATTTTCTGTGAAGAAAGACACTGGTGTTGGTTAGGAATTTCATTGATTTTACACATTTGTTTGGGTGGTATCAACATTTTAACTATATTGATTCTTCCGATCCAAAACCAATGATGTCTCCATTTTTTGTTATCTTTTCAATTTCTTCAATTTGTGATAGTTTTCATTGTAGAGTCCATCATCTTAGTTGGATTTACTTCTGGATATTTTACTTTATTTTATTTTGGTCAAAGGAAATTGAAGAATTCAGTGGCATTGAAGTAGATAGAGTAAGACCAAATACCAGAAACTATACAGGGTGGAGTTGAGGGGCCAGGGAGAACATGATCAACTGACACAAGAATGCATGTAATCAAGTGAAATAGGTAATGGAACAATGTACTACAACAGAGCAAAGAATGTCACTGACAATTCAATATATACTTCAAAAAAAGAGAAAAGCAAAATCTAGTAGACATATTACTGAATGTATACAATATCATGTTCAGTGTTGAAGAAGATGAATATGTCTATCTATTACACACAGTACACATGCTTTGAAAAACCACACTGTACCCCACTAAGACATATGACAACTAAAATGTGAATCAGAAATCACAATTTTTAAAAATTAATGATTAATTTAATTCCATCTGTTATTATTTTTTATTTTGACCGGAGAGAGAAAGAGAGAGAGAGAGGGAAAGCAAGAAAGCGAGCTACCAGGTCCAGGACTCAAACCATGGTTGGCCATGTGAGAATCCAGTGTCTTTATCAAACACGCCACTTGCTGGACCCCAGAAATCACAATTTTTAAAAAGTCATAGAACTTGAAAAAAGCTAGAAATCCTCATCTAATCTTTTTATTTATAAAGGAGGAGATTGAGGAACAAAATGAAGAATTTATTTGTTCCATGTCATAAGACAAGTTAATGACCAAATCTAACAGGTCTTAACTACTATAATGCTTAGGCTTGTTAATTGACTACAAGGCCATCCTCATCAGGGTATGGGTGATACAACATCAACACATTATTGCAGAAAATCGAGGATGCTTCCCTGGAGTACATTGCTCCTGACAAATAAATTGCAGTGCTATCTCCAAATGCTGCTGTTACTAAAAATTCAGCTCATTTCCTTTAGAATAAAGTATGAGGTCTTAATCAAAATGTAGTGGCTAAATGGCCATATTCTTGAAAAGTGTTCAATTTTCCATCAAGATGAGAAATTGGCAAATATCCCAACCATCTACTGTGTTCCTTAAAATTAACTGTCATATCTTTTTTTAAGACTTATTAATTTAACTTTTCTTTTAAAAAAAGATTTATTTAACTTTACTCATTGTCATTAAAAATTTTGACCAAGAGAGTCAGAGAGGAAAAGTAAGAAAGCAGGCTCCCAGGTCAAGGACTTGAACTATGGTTGACCATGGAGTCCAGAGTCTTAACCACTATACCACCTGCCAGCCCCAAATTATCATATCTTCTTAAGGCAAAGGAAGAGCATCTCAGATCTGTAGTTTTTCCTAAACTCACAGAGACTGTGTAACATAAAGAGTTAGAGTTTAGTTTTAAAATCAGTCTAATCTATCAAATTAAGCTCTGTGTCCATGTGCAAGTTTTTGAACAATTTAATGCCTCACTTTCATCCACTATTAAAATGTAAACAACACATTCACATTAATTATAAATGTAAAATTATATAATACATGAAATACTACTTACCCAAAGATTACCACAAATTAAAATGCTTAATAAAGGAGATTTTATTACTGCTACAATAATAATTCACAATATTTTAGGATCTCAATAAAGATCATACTTTTAAAAAATTATTATTTTTTAGTTTTTATTTTTTGGAGAGGTTTTTGCTATAGGGAATGTGCTCTCACCAGAAAGACAGAGAGAGGGAACCAGCAGTTAGCGTAATGGCTATGTCGCTGGACTCCCACGTAGTTGACCGCAGTTCGCATCCCGGACCCGGTGGCTTAGAACTCACGCCGGGCATGTTTGCATGCGTGCCCAAGATCCCGAGAGGAGAATGGAGGAGAAGGGACTGTGGCGTGACCATCCCCCCTGGCAGTTGATTTCTCGCTTTCTGTCTCTATGTCTCTCTCTGTCTGGCGAGTACATGCGTCCTATAGAGAAAACCTCTCCAAAAAAGAAAAGAAAAGAAAGAGAGAGACAGAGAGACAGAAAGTGAGAAATCACCCCCCAGGGGAGATGGCCACACTGCAATCCCTTCTGCTCCATTCTCCGCCTGGGACCTTGGGCACACATGCACAGACCCCTGGCATGAGTTTAAGCCACCAGGGTCCAGGACTCGAACTACGGTCGACTACATGAGAGTCCAGCGACATAGCCATTACGCTAACTGCTGGTCCCTTTTTTATTTTTTTATTGTAGGTTAGGCACACTCGCTAGAGAGGAAAGACAGAGAGAGAGGGAAAGTGAGAAATCACCCCACTGTGCAGGATGATGGTGCTACAACCCCTTCTCCTCCATTCTCTTCACAGAATTTTGGGTGCTCACACATGCCCAGAGAGTTTTTCAAGCCACCAGGTCAGAGACTCGAACCTCACGGTCAGCCATGTGGGATCCAGCACCTTAAGCACCACACTACCTATCGGTCCCATAAAGGTCATACTTTTACTATGTAGCAGAAACAAATTTGAATGCTTTCTGGTGTCCTGAATGGCCTGTCCAAATGTGTAATATAGTTCTAATTCCACAAAATCCATAGGTCAAATGTGTACACTATCATATCCCTCTGGACAAATTGAAGAGAAACTGAAATTTCAATCTCTCCTGACTCTCTTCTCTCTAACACAGCTACTCTCATGGCTCACTTCCTGGCTGGGGTGAACTTGGAGCATGAAGTACAGGAAGACAATATGGTTAGCCCTGCAACAAGCTTCCAGATAAAGCTAACCCGTGACAAACCCTTCTTCCTGGGGGACCATTGGCTTCTGGCTGTGACAGAGTAACTGCTCTGGAGTTGCCCCTGCAAATAAATAAATGTAAATATGGAAAAATTGCAGAGTTTTACAATATTGAACAAAAGGTAATCAAGGATTGTGTCACTTTACTAAAGAGAAATCAGGCCCTATAATCACCCTGGATTTAGAACTTTCCTTGCTTTGTGCAGGCCAGTGAGAACCAAGCAGAGTGGCTGTCTTTGAGTTACAAAGGCAGATCAAATCGAGTACCTAGAATTTGTGAGGAAGAGTACAGAACAGGAGGAATCTCGAAGAGGGAGGATCTCAAAAGTATATAGACCTATCCTTTGTGAGTCCATGGCTGTGGGTTAAGTGGCACACGTACAGAAGGAATACCATGAAGTCCTTAGAGTATGACTGCTGAAGAGGTGAGAACTAAAGATGACACCAGACTGCGTGCAGTGATAGAAGAAGCTGGAGTCCCAACTCAGCCAGGGCAGAGGGAACTTTCTTGGCACATCATGTATTCTATGGTGGTCTCCCAAATTCTAAACTACTGGACTAAAGAACTCATCTTGGACTAAAGGCCATGCCTAAAGACTACATTCAAAATTGAAATTAACCTACAATGGGGGCCAGCAGGTGGTGTGGTGGTTAAGGGTGTTGGACTCCCCCATGGCCAACGGCAGTTCGAGTCTTGGACCTGGCAGCCTGCTTTTTCACTTTCCTTCTCTCTGTCTCTCTCTCTCTCTGTCTCTCTTTGGTCAAGTTAAAGTAGATTAATAAATAAATAAAGTTAAATAATATAATTCTTCTTAAAAAAGGAAATTAACCCACAATGACAAAGAATTATACTAAGCCTAACAGAATCAAAAACATGTCAGTAATTTAACTGTCTGCTAAAATAAATGTCAACATCCTTTAAAAGCAAACAGCTTTTAGTTCAGGCTCTCCACAGGTAGAACTTGAAATGTTCAGCAAATAATAGAATTACTAGATATGTGAAAAAGAAGGAAATATGACCTATAATTAAAGAGAAGAAACATAGTGAACAGAAACAGAACTCATGGTATCCTAGATGTTAGAATTAGCACACAAGAACTTTGAAGTATGTATTATGAATATATTCAAGTACTTAAAGGAACAATTATAAGGCAATAGATGGGAAATAGCAAGAGAGAAATGAAAACTGTATAAATAGAATTCTACGACTATAAAGAGCAGAAATAAAAATGTACTGGATTAATAGCACTGGAAACTTCAAAAGAAAAAGATGGTAAATTTATAGACATATCAATGATTGATAATTTCCTGTTGGAAGAACTCCCAACTTGATTTTATTCACACACACACACACACACACACACTGGAAGGTGACCAAAACCATGAAAGTACTGTAACATAGAAGACACTTGGAAAAAGATAATAAAACTGGGCGAGTGTCCCATTTTCATGGTTTTATCTTGAGGGCAGACCCCAGGTAATAAAATCTTAAGTGACTAAACTTGGCTATGAAACATCAGATTCAATGGTTTAAAGATTTAGTGACAACATTCAGGTATACCTCCCACAAAGAAGCTGAAAAGAAAGGGAATAAACCTCCCCCCTCAAAAAAAAAGAAAGGAAAGAAAGAAGAAAGAAAGAAGAAAAAGAAAGAAAGAAAGAAAGAAAGAAAGAAAGAAAGAAAGAAAGAAAGAAAGAAAGAAAGAGACAGAGAGAGAGAGGAAGGAAGGAAGGAAGGAAGGAAGGAAGGAAGGAAGGAAGGAAGGAAGGAAGGGAGAAAAAGAAAGAAAAAGAACCATCTGGCTATACAAACTCTCCAAAGTCTCTGATAAGTTCATGAATTATATATATGCGTGAAAACTCCAAATCTCAGCTAAACTTTAAAGAACTAAACAGAGAAATCAGACATTTGAGCTTGACTCTTCCAGAAAACACAAAGGAAGAAAACACTTCTCCAAACATTTTATGAAGCCAGCATGATTCTAACCAAGATGTTACTAGATGTACATATTTGTACCTTGGAATTAGTAAGATAATGAAATGTAATTGAAAAGCAGGGAAGTGGACAGGTGTAGGAATGAATGAATGGACAGAGTGTCAGCTATCAGTTACTGAAGATCCTGTGGGAGTCTAAGCACTAGTATGTTTAGAAAATGGTATCAACAAACTAGAGGGAAAGGAGCGTGCGTTCAGAGACCAGAATGCCAGAGTCGTGACTGCGTGGTACCCCACAGATGGTCAGGCCATCTATTAGGCCAGCACTGTGGTAAGGAGCGCATAGAGAAAATGGCTCTTACCTTTGGAATAGTATATTCTCTGAACTTAACGTCCTGAGTTACTGTGTGGGGCAGGCTGTTTGGGCTGAGGTCGATGTATCTCTGAATCTCGTGCACTACGGCATCCGTGTAGGGCATGCGACTCCTGTCCTGCATGCAGGGACTTCTGTGTCTGCCAATCACATTGTGAATCTCTTCTTGGACTTTAGCTGGAAAAACAGTAACCAAAATTTATGTGAAACAGAAAAAACCCCACAAAACTTGAAGTATCTTCCACTTGGACCCTTAATGATTGTCACATGGGGGCATTTCATCTGGAAGAGAGTGAAGATATAAAGTGGTCAGAAACTACTTAAAAATCAGAATCCTTCGTAGAATGACATAGTAAGGGATGAAGATGGGAAGAAAGATAAGGAAAACACATACACACGGTGCAAGAAAAAACCCAAGTGCAAAATGAAAATGGAAGCAGTAAATATAGCAGAACGAGGGCTTTTGCAATGTGCATAAGATTTGAGGACTTGGGGGAAATATCATATATCTTTTTAGTCATAATATCTTTTTTCTTCCTTAGCTTTTAAAAAATTTATTATCATCATAATCTTGTTTATATTACATTGGATTGCATACAACTTTACAGTGTACTACATTGCTTTTTCCAAAGGGAATGCCATGCATGTCAGTCAATACAGAGACAGTAAGCTCCCCACTTCATCATTCAATTCTTTTTATTGTTTTTCCAGATCATCATTATTATTATTCCAATTTTTTTAAACAGTCAATCACTATTTCTCATTTCACTTGTAAAAGTCTTTACCCATCATAAAATACTTCGCAGACCAATCCAGTTGAGAACAGTATACACATCATCATCAACAGGTAATAAGCCGTATTTGTGTCCTACTAACGTCATGCCTCTCTATTTGTTCTCTTGCTATCTTTCTCTGTCCTCTTCTCTTCAACCTCCCCCATCCCACACTGTCTTATTCTTGTTAAGCACTTTCATTGCTTTTATGTCCTCCAATATTTCACTCTCTACCATAGAGTGCGGATAGTCGGTATATATGAAGTGGATACATACATTATCTTACTTTCATAGCCTGGCTTACTTCACTCAGCAATAGATCCCCCATATCTCACCACTTTCTATCAAATGCTAGAGTCTTGTTATTTTTTATGGCTGAGTAGTATTCCACAGAGTATATATGCCACACTTTTCCAACCCATTCATCACTTTGTGGACATTTAGGTTGGTTCCATGTCTTGGCAATCGTGAATAATGCTGCAATAAACATTGATGTGCAAACACTTTTCCGACTGAGTATTCTCCTGTCCTTTGGGTAGATACCCAGAAGTGGGATTGCTGGATCAAATGGTAGTTCTATTTGTAGATCTTTGAGGAACCTCCATATTGTTCTCCACAGTGGCTGAAACAGTTTACATTCCCACCAACAGTGTAGGAGGGTTCCGTTTTCACCACATACCTGCCAACACTTATCACTTGTTATATTCTTAATCTTTGCCATTCTGACAGGGGTTAGGTGGTATCTCATTGTGGTTTTTTATCTGC
>NW_006159692.1:6536143-6547087 GCF_000334495.1 Tupaia belangeri chinensis
CTCTTGAAGAGCTGGTCTGGAGTTGGTAAATTCCTTCAAATTTTGTTTATCTGATAATGTTTTTATCTTTTTTTCCCATATGAAAGATAATGTTGCTGGGTATAATATTCTTGCTTGTAATTGTTTTTCATTCAACACTTTGAACATATTTCCCCTTTCTTTCCTTGCCTGCATTGTTTCTGCTGAAAGATCCGATGTTAGCCTGATGGGGTGACCTTTGTAAGTAAATTGACGTTTCCCTCTTGCAAACTTTAGTATCTTGTCTTGTCTTTGTCTTGCCAGTCTGGCTATGATGTGCCTTGGAGAGGATCTTCTTGGGTTGATTCTACTCGGGGTCCTATGTATTTCTTGGGTCTGGATATTTGAATGTCTTTCTAGGTTTGGAAAGTTTTCTTCCAGGATTTCATGGAAAAATTATCTAGGCCCTTATTATTTTCTTCCTCTTCTGGGATACCAATTATCCAGATGTTGGGGGTACTTGATGGTATACAGTAATCCTCATATATTTTCCTCATTTTTCATGGTGGTTTTATTAATCTTCTCGATACTTTTTTCTAGGTCAGATGTTTAGTCTTCTACATTAGAGATTCGATCTTCTGCCTGATCTAACCTACTTTTTAAATACTTTCAAGGGAGGTTTTGATTTCCTGTATCACATTCTTCAACCCAAGAAGTTCCATCTGGTTCTTGTTTAAGACATCTATTTCTTCTTTCAAGTCATGAAAGGACTTTTTCATCTCCTGGAGATCTTTGTCTCTTTTCTCTTACATCTCAGTTAGTTTGGTCACTATAAATATTCTGAATTCCTATCAGACATGTCCACGACGTCCTTTGTATTGACTGTGGGTGATGTAGACTTGATGGTTTCCCTAGGGAGAGAGGCCTTTTGTTGGTTGCTCATACTTCTTGAGCCTCTGCAATTGTTCCTAGTCATCAGGTGATCTATATGTTTCTTCCTAACTTATTTAAGGTATCTCTGAGTATTAAAAGTTGTACAGGATTAGAAAATTGATGATTTCTCTTATGGTTGGCCTACCTGTTGCTCACCCAATGGTAGATAGATGTACTAATGATGGAAAATCTTCTTGCACATTGTCTAGGCAGGCAAATGGTAGGATGGTTATCAGTGTGGTCTGGCAATTTCCACCTGCATTGCCATCTGCCCATCAGCTGTGATCATACCTGAGATCTCGGGATGCTTCAGCAGAAGCAAGAGTCCATATTTGAGCGTGGTGCTTGTTGACTCTGATCCTGCGTTGAACAAATCCCATATGGTCGTGATCAGGTTGTCCAAAGTAAATTCAGACTGCTTGTTGTGCTTTTCCTAGCAATGACATATTAGAATTAGTTGATAAATTTAAAAAGCCACATCTATTTCTTCTTTCAAGTCATGAAAGGACTTTTTCATCTCCTGGAGATCTTTGTCTCTTTTCTCTTACATCTCAGTTAGTTTGGTCACTATAAATATTCTGAATTCCTATCAGACATGTCCACGACGTCCTTTGTATTGACTGTGGGTGATGTAGACTTGATGGTTTCCCTAGGGAGAGAGGCCTTTTGTTGGTTGCTCATACTTCTTGAGCCTCTGCAATTGTTCCTAGTCATCAGGTGATCTATATGTTTCTTCCTAACTTATTTAAGGTATCTCTGAGTATTAAAAGTTGTACAGGATTAGAAAATTGATGATTTCTCTTATGGTTGGCCTACCTGTTGCTCACCCAATGGTAGATAGATGTACTAATGATGGAAAATCTTCTTGCACATTGTCTAGGCAGGCAAATGGTAGGATGGTTATCAGTGTGGTCTGGCAATTTCCACCTGCATTGCCATCTGCCCATCAGCTGTGATCATACCTGAGATCTCGGGATGCTTCAGCAGAAGCAAGAGTCCATATTTGAGCGTGGTGCTTGTTGACTCTGATCCTGCGTTGAACAAATCCCATATGGTCGTGATCAGGTTGTCCAAAGTAAATTCAGACTGCTTGTTGTGCTTTTCCTAGCAATGACATATTAGAATTAGTTGATAAATTTAAAAAGCCTTATGGGTAACATAAAGTTATTCAATATAACGTCAGTATTTGGCAAATTAATGCAGACATTAATCCCCAGGGGGGATGGTCATGCCGTGATCCCCTTCTCCTCCATTCTCCTCTCGGGATCTTGGGCACGCACGCACATGCGCCCGGCGTGAGTTTTAAGCCACCGGGTCCGGGACGCGAACCACGGTCAACTATGTGGGTGTCCAGCGACATAGCCATTATGCTAACTGCTGGTTTCCTGAGACTAATTTTTTTTAGAGGTTTTTGCTATAGGGCGTGTGCGCTTGCCAGACAGACAGAGAGAGACAGAGAGACAGAAAGTGAGAAATCACCCCCCCAGGGGGTATGGCCATGCCACAATCCCTTCTCCTCAATTCTCCTCTCGGGGTCCTGGGCATGCACGCACATGCAACTGGTGTGAGTTTTAAGCCACCAGGTCCAGGACTAGAACCATGGTCGACTACATGGGAGACTGGCGACAACCATTATGCTAACTGCTGGTCCCTCGAGAGTAATTTTTATTGAGTCATATTGTTACTTATTGCCAACCACATTGTGAATCTCTTCTTGATCTTTCTAGCGTCTGTTGTCTATGTTAATTGTGTCTGAATTTCTCATCCGAGCTTCTAGAACCACCCACCCATAAACTGCATCATTAGTCGCGACCTTATCAGTCATCATGCCCACTACCTTTCCTCAATTATAATCAGGAAAACCTCTCTGAAAATTTTGCAGGTCAGCATGTGGCATGGTGCTCAAGGCAACTGGATCCCACATGGCCAATCACACAGTCTGAGTCACAGACCAGGCAGCTTGAAGAACATGCCAGGTGTGGGCATGCCCAAAATCCCAAGAGAAGAATAGAGAAGGGATTGCAGCCTGGCCATCTCCATCCCTGTGGGGAGGTGCTTTCTCATCATCCCTCCCCCCCAAATCTGTCTCTTTTCAGTGTGAGTATGCGATAGCAAATTTTAAAAAAGGAAAAAGTTAAAATAACATTTCACATACTAGATCTTTATATGTATCATTCTTTGTCCTCCCTGTAAATCTAAGCCAAAGTTTCCTCAAAACCTACTTCATCTGTGAAGATTTCTTAGAATTTTTCCAAAGGTAAGCCATTCTGAATTCCAACCCATTTCTGTGTTTTCTCATTAGCTACATTTTCCATTTATAAAACTTATTTTATGTACAATGATATGTTATCAGACTTGAATACATGAGTATTCATTGGTGTGTGTGCGTGTGTGTGTGTGTTTTAAGCTGCTCCCTAATAACCAGCTTTAACATGTTAAGTATAAAACTTACTAAGTCTTTTTTTTCTGAGAGCATTTAGAAATATACCAAGCAAGAGTTTGCAAAAGCAATGACTACTCTTTAGTACTCTTTAGAAAGGAGCTTTTTTTTTTTTTTTGAGAGGTTTTTTTTTTCACTATAGGGTGCGTGCGCTCGCCAGACAGACAGAGAGAGACATAGAGACAGAAAGCAAGAAATCACCCCCCAGGGGGGATGGTCCAGCCGCAGTCCCTTCTCCTCCATTCTCCTCCCGGGATCTTGGGCACGCACGCACACGCGCCCGGCGTGAGTTTTAAGCCACCGGGTCCGGAACGCGAACCGAGGTCGACTACGTGGGAGTCCAGTGACATAGCCATTACGCTAACTGCTGGTTCCCTCTTTTTTTAATAACTGTTTCACCAAAAACAAAACAAAACAAAAACCCAAATGAATCCATAGGTTATATCACTCACAAAGATGAAATAGCGAATCTGGGTCACATTATACCTTTTCCATTTTAATCAGGAAGTAATCAATATAATCCCGAGGATTATGGGGGTCCAGAGATTCCTGATGTTCTTTCACTTTCTCCAAAATAAACTTTTTCTGATCAACAATGATTTTGTTCAGATCATTATGACTTCCAGGGAGGTAACATAAAAGGGGGAAAGTATTGCAGAGCTGAAAGAAGAAAGAAGTTTTTATTAATTCACTCAGCAAACATTTACCAGCTCTTATTTTGTGTCACTTTGCTATATGGTAAGTAGGTAAAGATGGGTGAGATGTGCTTCTCACACTAGAACATTTGGAAGTTGAAAAGAGGGCGCTGATAAAATGGTCAGAACTGCACGACACACAAGTCACAAAACAATTTCGAAGGTGCTTACACTCATTCCCTAACCATCGCTTTCTGAAGGAAGTTGGGAACATACCACTGTCATCATCTCTCTCCAAACGGGAATATAGAGTTCAGAAAAGTCAGTCAACTACTCTAAGACAGGAAGCTAGTGATATTAGAGCTAGAACCCAGCATTCATCCCAGTTTACCCTACACATATTTCTCTAAGAAATCACCTAAAAAGTTATCAAGGCTCATCCTCCTTTCGTGTAATAAGGAAACAATATGTTGGAAAGATGAGGAAGTGCCCAGATCACTTAGCTTTTTTTATTTAAGCACATTTCACTCTCAGGAGTGTGCACACTTACCTGACCTGTCTGGGCTTTTCTGGTCTTAGAGCTCACTGGCCCTGCATGAGACAGCACCTTAATACCCTTGGTAATCACCAAGGCAGCTCAATTTATTCAGGCCAGTAGCTTGACTCAAACTAGATAGAGAGTCAAGAAATCTAGATTCTAGATCTAGTTCATTCATTGTATCAACTAGGCCATTTTGGAAAATATGCCTCATAGCTCTGGATCGCAGTCTCCTGTTCTAAACAATGAAAGGGAGATGATTTGTCCTCTAGGGTCCTTCCCAGCTGTTATTTGTTATAACATGTTATAACCTTATAAACTGTACAGAATTTCAGTTGTGATGGTGGTTATGATGGTAAAACACTAACATTTGTTTTCTCTTTTTTGGGGGGAAGAGTTTTTTTTTGTTTTTTTTTTTTGCTATAGGGCGCGTGCGCTAACCAGAAAGAGAGAGACAGAGAGACAGAAAGCAAGAAATCACCCCCCGAGGGGGATGGCCATGCTGCAATCCATTCTCCATTCTCCTCTTGGGATCTTGGGCATGCACACACACGTGTCCAGTGTGAGTTTAAGCCACTGGGTCCGGGACTCAAACCGTGGTTAACTACATGGGAGTCTAGCAACATAGCCATTATGCCAACTGCTGGTCCCAACACTAACATTTTTTGACATTGGACCATAACCAGAAATATATTTTACATCATGACCCTGTATACCTGTAGATATACAAAAGCAGGAAAAAAGTGTTTCTCAAAAACAAAACAAAACAAAAAAAAACCTTATGGTAAGTGACATACTCTGATATGTTTTTCTTTCTAATCTACTTTATTTCATGCTTTAAATTTCATTTCAATACATTACATTGTTTTTATTAATTCACTCACTGGTTACAAATAATTGGTTAATATTACTTGGGCTATTTTTAAGTGGGGCTGAGGGCTGGGTAGGCATGAGCAGAGAAGAACTAGAAAATTATTTCCCATTTAAAGAATACCTTTGAAAAATAACCCTCTCAAAACTAGCCAACATCGTTAAGAAAATTTCGCTGCCCCACCAACTAGAATTATCAAAAAACGGAGTTCCATTTTTGCATGCCTGTGGGGACCTACCCCAGGTCATATTTTTCTCCTCCCCTATGCTGCCCCTTAAAAGAAATATGTATTTTGTATTTTATCTGGAATGATCCTGAATTAATCTCTGCATTTTTAAAAAGTGCTTGGAGACATTTTACATATATATATATATATATTGCATTAACCTGCACAAAGTTTATGCATTTTTTTATGCAGTTGTCCCTTCTTGCTTAAAAAGAGATTACTGTCAACTAGCATTTCCTAAATGGTGTCTTGTCTTCTTCTTTCCTTTCTCCCAATTTCCCTTTTCTTTTTCCCTCCTTCATTTGAGAAACCACCTTATCTATTTTTAGATGTTTCCAATTCTCTTTTTTTTTTTTTTTTAGTTACAAAATTTAATTGTAAGGATCAGGCAGTGGCTACTGGTCAACCAATCCACATTGAGAGCTTTGAAGTGTGCAGATACTAGCTTTTAAATAAAGGTGACAAATACCAACCAGATTCTCATAACAGTGTTCAGGATTGACATAAACTTCATTCTGGACATAGTTCAAAACACAAGGCTTAGTGAATGACAGTGCAATTATCAAATAATTAAACCAAACGTATAATTTTCCAAGTCACTTTTAGTATGAATAAACTCTAACTTTTTAAAAGTCTACAACTACACAACACTCAAACTATCTATTTTTCTACCTGAGAAAAAAATAAGTTTCATTTTAAAAAACCTAAACATAATTATTGGCACCAAATTAAATCTGAATTCACATAATATAATTTGTCAAAGTTTTCCAAAACATTTGAAGCTCTGCTTTAGAGAGACATTTTCATGTTACACATATATATTTACATAACATTTCTTCAAAGACTAATGACAAATTTATGAGGTTAATATACATATAATGGGACCATGATATTACTAATATGAAAATAAAAAGTCATTCATTTATACAAAGTGTTCGCAAATAATGTAATATGAAATGAGATCACAGAATCTATGTACACATACGAATCACTAAGAGTTCAGACATTATACTCACTTTAAGAAAATTGGAGCAGAGTTTGCAAAATGTGATGTGTAATAAAAATATTGTGTATAAAAGCTCCCAAACCAACCATTAACCTAAGCTGGCAATAATTGCAACTTATATTTAAAAATAAATCCAACTAGATCTTTACTGTGGCTATGCAATTTCTTGGTTTGTGGCCTACAGGCTTTTACTGAGGTAACAACTTCTTATCTCTTGTTCCTCCATTGTGCCCCTTCTTCCACCACAAAAAAAATAAAATAAAATAAACAAAAAAAAAAGTGAAAGAAAATAGCAAAATAAAAATCTACCTCTACAGCATCCTCTTTCATGGCTGTCTTTGGCAATGCTTCCAAATCTTGAAAGCAAAAGAATAAATTAAAGTAAATGAGGATGGGGAGCCAGCAGTTAGCGTAATGGCTATGTCGCTGGACTCCCACGTAGTCGACCACGGTTCGTGTCCCGGACCCGGTGGCTTAAAACTCACGCTGGGCACGTGTGCGTGCATGCCCAAGATCCCGAGAGGAGAATGGAGGAGAAGGGATTGCGGCGTGACCATCCCCCCTGGGGGGTGATTTCTCGCTTTCTGTCTCTATGTCTCTCTCTCTGTCTGTCTGGCGAGCACACGCGCCCTACAGTGAAAATCTCTCAAAAAAAAAAAAAAGTAAATGAGGATGAAAATACTCTATGTGATGTTATGAAACTGAGAAAGAAAATACCAGAAAGAAGGCTGAGCAGCAGTCTACCCTCAAGAGAAAGAGAGGAAATAAGAAAGTAGGCGGGGGGCGGAGGGGGGGCTGTTTTTACTCTCCTGGCCTTTCTTCCACATTATCTCCCAATAAAAGTCTGTGGAACCAGAATCTCAAACTGTGGAAAGGTCATGGCTTTGGAGGAGGAGCTGGAGAAGTGAATAAATGACAAGTACAGCAGTAGCTTTAGCTGTCAGTGAGTTTCCTTGCTCTGGCATTGGCAATGTCAATATGATCTTTGTTGGTGTTAGCCTTTTCTGTGATCCGATCTGTTTGTCGATTTTGTGCTTCAATCTCATTGCCCATGTCCAGGGCCATATTTTTTAGATTTCCAAGGATACTGCCCACTTGAGTCAAATTCTCTTCCATTTCATCTTCTCTTGCATCATTAGTTATACGTTTGATGTATCCACTGCTTGCAGCTCCTGTGGCTGGTTGCTGAGGCTGACCATTTGTTACCTGACCGGCTGTTTAGACACTACGTTGCTAGGTGAGTTATCTCCGCCATCTCCCTGTGTTGTCTTATAGGCCTTACCAGACTCAAAGTTCTTCGTCCTATTACATGGGCAGACACAAAGTCCACAGCACTTGTTGAGTTCTGTTCAAGTCTTCTCTGACTCTCTCATGTCTTTATTTGGCCCATGCCTTCTTCTATATGATTTAGTTGTTCACCTTGTTCATCCAGCATAGTGATGGCCTTGATCCCTGCATCCTGAGACTCAATGGCTAAACCCAAGATTCACATCGTACTTTCCAGAGACTCATCTGAGTCCTGGTGAGCCCTCAGTTGAACTTCTTCTGGTGATAGCTTACCCATGATCAATCAAAACTCTAACTTGCACAGAAAAGGAAACGTGGATATTCAAGCGGTTCCGGCCACTCCTCTCCGGCCGTAGTAGCTCAAACACCCACTGACCAAACTTGGAGATGCCTCCACTCCAGACATTTCCAATTCTTAAACTGTGAACCTGTGCGTGGCCTAACCTTCAGCCCTATGCCACCTGCCTGGCTCTCAGGGCATGTTTTTATCTAAGTGGTGTGATTATATTTTGTAAGAACTTTACCTGTTTAGACTGTAACAAGAAGAGAATGTAAGTAACCCTGAGGAACCCTCTTAGATACACTTGCCTGCAGAAGTGGGTCACACCTCCTAGGCACCCTCTTCCAGAATTTGGCTTATGAAAAGTTGGAATCGGCCCTGGTTTCCAAGCAGCGATATGCTGGGCCCCCCCGGGGAAAAATGTCCTGGGGGCAGAGGTGGGTGCTCTGTTACAGCTGGCGAGTCACTCGGGTCACCAGGAGAACTGAGCTATCCTCGGGTCTTTGTGGTTCCCCCTTCCTTCTTTAAATTCAAATGAAAGAAGATACATGTATATGTACATGCACACACATGTATACATGTATCATGTACATATGTGCGCATAGAAACATACATATAGATGAACTCTGTTCTGACATCCTTTTACACTTGGTTGATACATCTAAAGACTTCTTTTAATCAAAAGAATTACATTATAGTTTATTCCTCAAGAGAAAGAGAAGGGCCCTCCAGAAATGAAAAATTGTACCTTTGTGTAATGTCTCAAACAAAGTAAACTACGATGCTCTATTTTGTTCTGAATTGTTGTATCATTCTTTCTGAAGCCTTCTGAAGTTAATCAGAATGATTAATGTTTATATTGTAATCTTAATTTTTCTGGATTCAAGCCTGTATGTAACTCTTTTAGATAGGGGAGGGGGCTGAGGTAATTTTAAAATTTAAGTAATTTGATAATTTGACTTTTAAATTTTCCTATTAGGAGGTAAGTAATAGTTTCTAATCAGAAATAGCTTTCTCAGAAGTTTTGAATTTAATATTTATTACTCTGTTACTAAATTTCTATTTCTCTTACATACACTCTGTTATTGTGGCTGGAAAAAGAGTTTTTGTATCTTGTGTTTATCACTTTTTTTCTCATGCATAATTTAATGTCTAATAAATTAAATGGTCTAATTTTGACTCTTTGAAATAAAAAAAAAGAATACCTTTGGACCAGCCCCATACACTGGTGGTTAAGGGAGGTCAGATCCCATGTGGACAACGGTGGCTTGAATCTCAGTCCCAGTGGCTTGAAAAACATTTCAGGCGTATGTTAATGCATGCCTAAAATCCCAGCAGGATGGAGAAATGGAGGAGAAGGGATTGCTATGTGATCATGCTTCATTGGGGATGCTTTTTCACTCTTTCTTTCTGTCTTTCTGGTGAGCACACATATTTATAAATACTTTTATAAATAAAAATAAGGAAATAAAATAAAAATAAACTTGACCTTACCTGTACCCAAGAAGTGCTTACAATGCAGATACTTTCATGAAAATACTTTATCAAGGTATGAAATTTTGGATCACTATAGTCAAAACGAGTCTGAAAAATGATGGAGCAGATGACGTTGCAGGGAACACAGGACAGAAGGAAACTAGGATCACAGGGAGATGCTGAAAGCAAGAGAGGTTGCAAGTTAATACCCAGTTTTCATGTAAATCTTCAATCATCTGTTTAATTAAAGAGAGTTGAATTCTGATTTTTTTAAGAATAGAAACTACCTAGATTTGCCCTTATCACTATCACCCTCATATATCTAAAATAAAATTGTTTTCCCAGATGACTGATTTGTTAGCCACCCCCAAATTCTCCTATTTATATCATTTTTCAAATTTTCCTCATTCACAGGAAGGAAAGCATATAAAAGAGGGTTTTGTTGTTTTGCTTGTGTGTTTGCTACAGGGCACATGCACTGGCAGAAGCTAGACAAGGAGGGAGAGTGAGAGGTGCCCAGGGGGCTGACCACGCTGCGATCACTTCTCCTTCACCCTTCTCGTGGGATTTTGACCATGTACACATGCCTGGCATGTTTTTCAAGTCACCAGGTCCAGGACTTGAACCACACAGTTGGCCATGTGGAATCACCATGCCATCTGGGTGGTCCAAAAGAGATCATTTGAAAATATTATTACGTATGAGAGATTTAGTTGTCAGGGTGGCTACCTCCTTATGCCCACAGAAAACTGATCAACCTGATGAAAAAAAAAACATCAAGAAACTAAGGAAACTTGAAATTGTACAAACACAGCTGAAAAAAATGGAATGTACTAGTTTGTCAAAGAGGAAAATAATGAGAGAAATAGGATTTATTTTCTGGTATTTGAGAAGATATGTAGTCGTTTTAAAAACGAGGTTTCTGTATGTAGTCCAGTGAGCCTTTCTCTCTCCTCTTTCCCCGTCTGCCCATAGCAGTGCCAGTTTGGTATCCTTTCCCTGCTCTCATGAGCCGTTTTCAGGCCTGCTTGGGGGTAAGCCTGCTCTTCACAGAAAGCAGCATTGTGTGATTAATAAAAGTTTCATATTCTCTGTGTGTATGTATGGCATCGTTCATAAAAATATCTGAGCCGGGGAACCAGCAGTTAGCGTAATGGCTATGTCGCTGGACTCCCACGTAGTCGACTGCGGTTCGCGTCCCGGACCCGGTGGCTTAAAACTCACGCCGGGCGCGTGTGCGTGCGTGCCCGCCCAAGATCCCGAGAGGAGAATGGAGGAGAAGGGATTGCGGCGT
>NW_006159692.1:6547272-6560271 GCF_000334495.1 Tupaia belangeri chinensis
ACCTTGTTCATCCAGCATAGTGATGGCCTTGATCCCTGCATCCTGAGACTCAATGGCTAAACCCAAGATTCACATCGTACTTTCCAGAGACTCATCTGAGTCCTGGTGAGCCCTCAGTTGAACTTCTTCTGGTGATAGCTTACCCATGATCAATCAAAACTCTAACTTGCACAGAAAAGGAAACGTGGATATTCAAGCGGTTCCGGCCACTCCTCTCCGGCCGTAGTAGCTCAAACACCCACTGACCAAACTTGGAGATGCCTCCACTCCAGACATTTCCAATTCTTAAACTGTGAACCTGTGCGTGGCCTAACCTTCAGCCCTATGCCACCTGCCTGGCTCTCAGGGCATGTTTTTATCTAAGTGGTGTGATTATATTTTGTAAGAACTTTACCTGTTTAGACTGTAACAAGAAGAGAATGTAAGTAACCCTGAGGAACCCTCTTAGATACACTTGCCTGCAGAAGTGGGTCACACCTCCTAGGCACCCTCTTCCAGAATTTGGCTTATGAAAAGTTGGAATCGGCCCTGGTTTCCAAGCAGCGATATGCTGGGCCAGTTCCCCCCCCTGGGAAAAATGTCCTGGGGGCAGAGGTGGGTGCTCTGTTACAGCTGGCGAGTCACTCGGGTCACCAGGAGAACTGAGCTATCCTCGGGTCTTTGTGGTTCCCCCTTCCTTCTTTAAATTCAAATGAAAGAAGATACATGTATATGTACATGCACACACATGTATACATGTATCATGTACATATGTGCGCATAGAAACATACATATAGATGAACTCTGTTCTGACATCCTTTTACACTTGGTTGATACATCTAAAGACTTCTTTTAATCAAAAGAATTACATTATAGTTTATTCCTCAAGAGAAAGAGAAGGGCCCTCCAGAAATGAAAAATTGTACCTTTGTGTAATGTCTCAAACAAAGTAAACTACGATGCTCTATTTTGTTCTGAATTGTTGTATCATTCTTTCTGAAGCCTTCTGAAGTTAATCAGAATGATTAATGTTTATATTGTAATCTTAATTTTTCTGGATTCAAGCCTGTATGTAACTCTTTTAGATAGGGGAGGGGGCTGAGGTAATTTTAAAATTTAAGTAATTTGATAATTTGACTTTTAAATTTTCCTATTAGGAGGTAAGTAATAGTTTCTAATCAGAAATAGCTTTCTCAGAAGTTTTGAATTTAATATTTATTACTCTGTTACTAAATTTCTATTTCTCTTACATACACTCTGTTATTGTGGCTGGAAAAAGAGTTTTTGTATCTTGTGTTTATCACTTTTTTTCTCATGCATAATTTAATGTCTAATAAATTAAATGGTCTAATTTTGACTCTTTGAAATAAAAAAAAAGAATACCTTTGGACCAGCCCCATACACTGGTGGTTAAGGGAGGTCAGATCCCATGTGGACAACGGTGGCTTGAATCTCAGTCCCAGTGGCTTGAAAAACATTTCAGGCGTATGTTAATGCATGCCTAAAATCCCAGCAGGATGGAGAAATGGAGGAGAAGGGATTGCTATGTGATCATGCTTCATTGGGGATGCTTTTTCACTCTTTCTTTCTGTCTTTCTGGTGAGCACACATATTTATAAATACTTTTATAAATAAAAATAAGGAAATAAAATAAAAATAAACTTGACCTTACCTGTACCCAAGAAGTGCTTACAATGCAGATACTTTCATGAAAATACTTTATCAAGGTATGAAATTTTGGATCACTATAGTCAAAACGAGTCTGAAAAATGATGGAGCAGATGACGTTGCAGGGAACACAGGACAGAAGGAAACTAGGATCACAGGGAGATGCTGAAAGCAAGAGAGGTTGCAAGTTAATACCCAGTTTTCATGTAAATCTTCAATCAACTGTTTAATTAAAGAGAGTTGAATTCTGATTTTTTTAAGAATAGAAACTACCTAGATTTGCCCTTATCACTATCACCCTCATATATCTAAAATAAAATTGTTTTCCCAGATGACTGATTTGTTAGCCACCCCCAAATTCTCCTATTTATATCATTTTTCAAATTTTCCTCATTCACAGGAAGGAAAGCATATAAAAGAGGGTTTTGTTGTTTTGCTTGTGTGTTTGCTACAGGGCACATGCACTGGCAGAAGCTAGACAAGGAGGGAGAGTGAGAGGTGCCCAGGGGGCTGACCACGCTGCGATCACTTCTCCTTCACCCTTCTCGTGAGGTTTTGGCCATGCACACATGCCTGGCATGTTTTTCAAGTCACCAGGTCCAGGACTTGAACCACACAGTTGGCCATGTGGAATCACCATGCCATCTGGGTGGCCCAAAAGAGATAATTTGAAAATATTATTACATATGAGAGATTTAGTTGTCAGGGTGGCTACCTCCTTATGCCCACAGAAAACTGATCAACCTGATGAAAAAAAAAACATCAAGAAACTAAGGAAACTTGAAATTGTACAAACACAGCTGAAAAAAATGGAATGTACTAGTTTATCAAAGAGGAAAATAATAAGAGAAATAGGATTTATTTTCTGGTATTTGAGAAGATATGTAGTCGTTTTAAAAACGAGGTTTCTATATGTAGTCCAGTGAGCCTTTCTCTCTCCTCTTTCCCCGTCTGCCCATAGCAGTGCCAGTTTGGTATCCTTTCCCTGCTCTCATGAGCCATTTTCAGGCCTGCTTGGGGGTAAGCCTGCTCTTCACAGAAAGCAGCATTGTGTGATTAATAAAAGTTTCATATTCTCTGTGTGTATGTATGGCATCGTTCATAAAAATATCTGAGCCGGGGAACCAGCAGTTAGCGTAATGGCTATGTCGCTGGACTCCCACGTAGTCGACTGCGGTTCGCGTCCCGGACCCGGTGGCTTAAAACTCACGCCGGGCGCGTGTGCGTGCGTGCCCGCCCAAGATCCCGAGAGGAGAATGGAGGAGAAGGGATTGCGGCGTGACCATCCCCCCTGGGGGGTGATTTCTCGCTTTCTGTCTCTATGTCTCTCTCTGTCTGTCTGGCGAGCGCACGCGCCCTACAGTGAAAATCTTTCAAAAAAAAAAAATATCTGAGCCAGATTCAGGGTTGCAGGTCCCTCTTGCCTCTGTGTGATGACCATCACTACATTATAGCCCCAGGAAGTAAAAACCTTCTGACCAAAACATACACATAATTTAAAAAGTGGTTTTGCTAACCCTGATCAAGAAAATCCCAACATTAAGAGTTACCCAGTGATGAAATGGGCTTCCTATGAGTGTGAGGCCCCAGACTAGGTGGAATCAGACAGAGTCTAAATGATCATAGGTCAAAAGACTTAAGGTCACTGACACCATAAGAAAAGTTGAACAAGTTAATAGGAAGTTCTGCTTCAAAATAAGTTAAGTGCATAAAATGATTTTCTAGATATGTATGGACACTCAATATTTACCAACTGACTAATTTAATTTCCAAAATTTTATCCTACAAAGCATCTGCAAAGATTCATATGAATTTCAGTTTTTAAAATCAGTAGCAGCAAAGTCCGGGAACAACCTAAGTGGACAAAAATAGAGGTTAAAAAAGCATGGTATGTGGCCGGCAGACGGTGTGGTGGTTAAGGTGCTGGGCTCCCACAGGGCCGACCGCAGTTGGAGTACTGCACCTGGCAGCTCACTTTCTCATTTTCCCTTATCTCTCTCTCTGGTCAAATTAAATAATAAAAATAATGAATAATTCTTAAAAACAAAAAGCATGGTATTTCCAAAATTATGGAGTACTGTACTATTTAATTTATAATCTTCTTGAAAAACATTTAAAAGTTAAACATGTCAAAATATACATTCGATGTATGATTTTTAAGAATAAATTTACAGAACAATATACAGTGTAACTCTCATGTTCCTATCCCTTTTATGCCAGATCACAGACCTATTCTTAGGCAATACATATTAAAGGCCTAAAACAATGTTCATTGACTTCTAGCTCCATTTTCAAAAATTTATTTTAAGAAAAAAATAAAATAGCACTACATATTTGCAATAATTATATTTTTATATTAATAGAAGCAAAAAAGGTGAAGGAATAACCTATCTGAACATGATATATTATATAAATGTTATAATAACATAACATTCATTTAAAAAACGCAATGGCAATTTACCATATAGAATATGTATTATTAAGTTAATAATGGTCTTTAAAAATTTAAATGTTGAGAGTATAAAACCACGTCTATCATATTGCCTTGACCCACTTCCCTGCCTGGTCCTGTTGCCACCTCTTCTCCTCCCTCCTCCATTCTCCCGGTCCTGCATGTGCAGGCGCACAGCTCCATCCTGATGAGATCTCCTCTCACACTCACTCTGTGAGCAGAACAACAGCCCTACACACTGCAAGAATTTGGTGCCTCTGCAATGTTTCTCAAGAGGTCCTGTTGCCCCCTCTTCTCCTCCCTCCTCCATTCTCCCGGTCCTGCATGTGCAGGCGCACAGCTCCATCCTGATGAGATCTCCTCTCACACTCACTCTGTGAGCAGAACAACAGCCCTACACACTGCAAGAATTTGGTGCCTCTGCAATGTTTCTCAAGAAATCACTTAGATTTTCAAGTTAATGTGGCCAAGAGACCACCCCTGATTACCAAAACTCATGTTCTTTGCACAAAGGTAACCACATGCCCAACTCCTCTGCAGTCAGCTGTGATCCTGTGTCTAAGTTAATGCCCATACAACTTAGTAACAACGTGAAATGTTTCATGGCTGGTCTAAAAACTAATTTCTCATTTCCTTGTCCATTGCTTCTCCTAGTTCCTCACAAAGAGAGGAATCTGGATGACCCTGGAAGCCAGATGCTGAAGACGTTAAAGCCCCCATCAATCTGTTGCCCAATAGGGCTGTTCTGCAACTATTTCATCTCTAACTATTATTCTGTGAGCAAAAAGTAAGCTTCTGTTGTACTTAAGTCGTATCTTCTTTAGTGTCTTTGTAATTTCATTTAGTCTAGTCAGATCATTACTGTTAATTATATAAAGAAATATACACCATTGGTTTCTTTTAAAGCTTCCATCAGACACGAGGCTTCCTCTTGAATTCTGTCTTCAATAGTTTTCTTGCCCATTCCCATGTTGCGCAAAACCTTGAGGGAGAAACGCCTGGTTTGCTTCCATGTTTCTCCATTACTGAAGACAATTCCTATCAAGACAAAAACAAAAATGAAAACAAAATTTAAAAACAAAAAACAAGAGAAGGATTTTCTTCATCATCCTGAATTCTAGCTGAGTTGAGCCCTGCCTCACCTGCCTACTCTCTTAACTCAACCTCATTATTTTACTGTCAGAGCTCCGGATTTTACATTTTGCTAAACTCCATTCATCAGCTCCTCCAAGTCTCAGAATAACATGATCCAAGTGTTTTCTTCCCATTTTACTGGCAAGGATGCTGAAGATGAGAGAGGTGAAATGCATGCTCTGATCACACAGCTAATAAATCATGATGAGTCCAAGACATAGGTTGAATTTTCAGGGCCGACTTTTCTGATCGTAGGTGAATGTTAGGAGAAACAGCAAGAGGATATCATCCTCAAGAGAAGGTGATCCAGCTCTTCTGCAATGGGAGGAATCGCATGACAGCGTGTTCCTCAGATAAGGAATATGCCACTGCCAAGTAGCTCCTCTCTCCCATGAAATATGTATGGTCTTAGCACCAGGATGTTCCACATCACACTTCAAAGTCAAGACAAGATTGAGGGGAAAATAACCTCATAGGAAATTTGTCTAGGAAGTATCCTGGACAAAAATGCAGAAGAGGTGAGGGTCTCATTCAGTCCTTACCTCTTTGTCACTTTTTGTTTGTTTTCATGAGAAAGAGATTTTTGAGAGGCTCTTGCCTTGTCATAATCTTCCTGCCTCAGCACATCCAGGCTCAAGCCACTGTGTCTGGGCTATTTAGGTTGAGCAGGGAAAGACCTACCTCTTTACCAGAAATCCTGTGATCTACTAGAAGACTGGGTACTTTAAGGCCAGCTCCAAAACAAATGGAAGATAGTTCAAGTAATTAATTATTAAGAAAGCTTTTTGTTTGTGTTTTGTTTGTTTGTGTTTTTATTGCCAGAGGGCATGTGTGCTCTCCAGAGATGGGGGTAGGGTGGGAGGGAGTAACCCCAAATGGGTCATGGTCACACCATAATCCCTTTTCCTCCAATTCTTCCTCCTGTCAGGATTGGAACACGCATGCACACTGATCTGATACGCTTTCCAACCCACCAGTGTTGCTATCCAAACCACAATTGGCGATGTGAATCTGGCTCCCTTAACCACTAAGCCTCAGGGCCAGTCCCCAAAAGCTTTTTCTATTATATTTCTTTATTCACTACATGATTCATGATTCTTTTATCAGAGCTCTTCTGTGCTCTATGCTCTGTATTCTATTGTATTTGAATAGTTCTTATAAATTTTGGACAAATAGAAGATTGAAGAGAAAGTCAAAATATTCCAAACCTATATTGGTTCCATACTGTACACACTTCCTAAAAAAGTCCTCTGACACCCATGATCTGAAGTATAAGAAGCAAAATGTCTCTTTTCATTATCTTAACTGGTCATCATTTAAAATGAATTTGTCTAAGTTATAATTCATAGGATGTTAGCAGTTAGGTAATTTGTTTACATTAAATTTAATGTTTCATGAGATACACTATGTCATATTCATAGGTTTAAAGAATAGATGAATGATTCTTTACAGAAATATTCATAAGTTTATGTTGGATTTATGAAAAGTGAGTTTCATGATTTTCTCTAAATTCTTGTAATTGCTCAATTTCTTAGCCTTTTGGGGATCTTTTTAACTTAAAAAGTCATACCCATTACCCAAAGAGCATACCTAATCCATGGAAAATTCTGTCAATCACTGGGAAACTCCCTCTGCCGGAAAATTCCTCTCCTTGGTCAATCAGTCCTTCCTTAATTGCTTCATATCCATGCAACACCACCGTGGGCTTCATACCTAAATACACAGTGAACACGGGGCCATATTCTTTCCTCAGCTAGAGAAGAAACAGGAGATAGGGGGAAAGTGAGAATTTTAACACTGAAATGTAGATATAATTTTTTTAATTGCCAGAGGGCACATGTACCCACTAAAAAGGGAGAGAGAGAAACAGAGGGAGAATGCTGCCTCCCGATAGAGTGTGGTCATTCAGTAAGATTTGGTATACATAGATACATTGAGCCCTTCATGTTTTTCAAGCAACTGGAGCCAAGATTTAATTCATGGTTGGCCATGTGAGATCCAGCTTCCTGAGCTATTATGCTACAGCCTTGGTCTGGAAAATATTTTCAATCTTACTCAAGAGAAATTTGAGTATCCACCCATCCGTATTAAAGAATTTAGACTTTTAGAATGAACATATGAATAAGAAAAAGCATTAAATGACAATTATCATTATATTATTAGTAACATTGCTGTTATTATTATCAGCATCAAAAATTATCATTTATTCAGCTCCTATTATGTAACAAGGACTATCTTTTGCATTTTTCCTATTATTTAATACCTATTCTCTGCCAAACTTAAAATTACACCAAATTTCTCCTTTCTTTCTGCAGTTATAATAAGTGTTTTTCCTCCTGTTTAAGGAAAGTCTCTCCAACTTGTAAACTAATTATTGTACCTCATTTTTTATTATCTATCTATCGATCTATCTCTATATTTATATATATTTTGCTATAAGGCACATGAACTCATAAGAGAGAGAGAGAAAAGTGCGAAAGCATCCCTTGAGGGGAATGACAATGTTTCTGACAAGACAGTGTCTCTGTCTCTCCAGTGAGTGCTCACACCCTAGAGCAAAAATCTCTCATTGAAAAAATTCGGTGGAAAAATGAAAAGTGTGGGTTTATTTAGGTGCAAAAATTTTGACGTCCATGCATAGTTCTTCATAATATGGAAGAATTTTTGAGACTCCTCCTATACTGTCTCCAGCTTTTGATGGTTCCACTTACAATAGTTTGACTTTACAATGATACAAAAGCAATATGCACTCAGAAGAAACCATGCTTCTAGTGCTCATATGACTCTTTAGTTTTTTACTTTCAGTACAAGATTAAATAAATTCTATAAAGTTCTCAGCATTTCATTATAGAATAGGCTTTTGTTTTGTTTTTGCCAGCGGGTGCATGCACTTGCAGGAGAAAGACCAGCAAGAGAGAAATTGAGAAGTCACTTTTGCAATCCCTTCTCCTTCATTCTCCTCCTGGGATCTTGGGCATGCATGCACATATGCCAGCATAATTTTCAGTCCACCAGATCTGGGACTCACACCATGATTAGCCACATGAAAGCTGAGTGTCTTAACCACCACACAACCTGCTGGCCCCTAAAATAGGCTTTCTATCAGATGATTTGCCCAACTATACACTAATATAAGTGTTCTGAGCATGTTTAAGTTAGGCTACGCTAAGCTATGCTGTTTAGTAGGTTAGGTATAGTAAGTTACCAACTTATAAAGAGGTAACCTCATCATAAGTTAAAGAACATCTATTTTTTTTTCTAAAATGATTTCTGGGTACCCAACGCATGCTCCCCTTTGAAACTATGAGCACTGAACAATGACCACAATTCTTTGTTCTAGAATTCATTCCTAGGAGTTCTGGGGAGAGTCACACTCACATGCCCTCGATCTAACTACACAGGCCACCCTGCCTCAGTAATTGTGACTTACTCCTATCCCGACTCTGGCACATCACGCAGTGATTAGTCAACTGCCTCATCTATGTCAAGGTTAAGTTAAACATTACCTTCTGCTGATCCCAAATTTTAGATACTTTTTTAGCCAATAATGAACTATGTAATCTCTGAGTTCACTCATTGTAAAGGGCACACTGACTCAAACTGTTAAACAAGGACACAAAACAAGTACAGGGTCTAATGGCCCAAAATAAAACAAAAACTAAAAGATGTTTGGTCATGAAACGTGCTGATCCCACACCTGACCACATCTGCATATCTGCCATACACACGATCTCCCAAAATATTGGGTTGTCAGAAAAGTCATGACGTGTTTTTTCTACACGAAAATGTGTCATGACTTTTCCAACAACCTAATAGCTTAATAGGTTGCCCTATAAATTGTCCTGGTCTTTTCTGGTGGGTAGGCTGAGGCACCCCTGGTTTCACATCCCCCAGGCACATTGCACAATAAACTCTCCTTTTTCTTTCGAGATGACCTCCTCTGGAGTCTTACTCTGAACCATGATGCCTGTGGCCTGTAAGCCTAAATTTTCAGTTATCCCACCTTTGGGGTCAAACCAATGTAGATCGTCCATGTATTGATTTACAACTTTGCTTGTAGTTTCTGCTTTACCAATAAATGTATTAAAGAGTTTTTGTAACTTGGTAAGTTGGAGAATTTTCTCAAGGGTTCTTGAGTTTATGCTTTCCCGGAACACAGTCACTCATATTGACTTAGAAAAAAAAAATAGTTCTACAATATTTTACAGTTTGTTTTATTCCCATCAACAAGAATCTCTCTCTCTCTCTCTCTCTTAAGGTTTTTACCATAGGCACGTGTGCTCAACAGAGACAGGCAGTCAGGGGAAAATGAGAAATCATTCTCCAGGTGGATGGACACACCACAAGCCCTTCTCCTCCATTTTCTTCCCACAGTTTTGGGCACACACACACACTTGGCTTGATTTTCAAGCCACCGGGCCCAGAAGTTGAACCATGGTCAGCCATGTGCAAGTTCAATGTCTTAAGCACCATGCCACCTGCTGACCCCAAGCATCTCTTTAAAACTTGGTGTCTGGGACTGTGTTTTAATTAGAAGTAGGAATGCCTTGTTTACTCACTGCAAACAAAAGGAAGAAAATTAATTGTACTTACCACTTTTATGGATTTGGTGATGTCCTTAGAATCTAATTGCAAAAGATTTCCAACAATTGGCAGAGGAGTAGGACCAGGTGGGAGCTTCCCTTTGCCATGGCTTCCATTCCACAGAGAGAGAAGAATCAAACAAGAAAGGCAAATGACCAGAATGGTGAAGAGATCCATTGATGTGCTTTGTGGAAATGCAATTGAAAGCTTAAGGTCTAAAGATTTGTAAGTGCAAAGTGCAAGTTTGTTACCAAACATTTACTAAGTCTCTGGACATTTAATAAATATTGTTTATCATTAGTGTACCTTGACCTGCTGCTAGAAATGATCAAATTATAAAAACAATAACTCCAAAGTAAAAGTTATAAAGAAAAAGAAATTTATTACTATCACAAAGCTAGCTCCAGATAAGAGTCAGACCCTTAATTTTAATTAAAGGAAACTTAATGGTTAAATTAAGAGTAAAATTAATTAATTAATTAATTAATTAGAGTCCGATCTTATATTTTTGAAAACAATTATTTATTTATTCACTTATTTTAATTTGACCAGAGAGAGACACAGAGAGGGAAAGTGAGAAAGCAAGCCTCCAGGTCCAGGACTTGAACAATAGTTGGCCATGTGGGACTATCCAGTGCCTTAACCACCACACCAACTGCTGGTCCCTGGGTCTGACCTTAATTTTAATTTTAAAACAAATTGTTTAAAATTTCTTTTGAAATGTTGCTTCTACTTTGGTTCCATGGTATCCCCTAATTGACCCTCTTCTTACATACCTGAGAACATAAGACAGACAATGCTGATTTATTTTGGACTCATTTGTATTTCCATCACCCAGACTCTCATCAAAGCCAAGTCTGAAGAAATAAAAAACCTCCAACTACTCCTTGAGCTCCATTCTCATCATATAGATTACTCTAAGGGACTCACATAGAATAATTTTCCCTCATATTTATCTGAATTTATGATTTTCCTGGCTCGTATTTCCTGATCAGATCAGTACCTTCCAGGCCACTGTTCATGCTTACAGGTTACTTGATAGACACCAATCTCCAATTCCTTATTTGTTTTAATTCACTTCTGGTTACACTCAGTTAAAGTTTCCCTTGTCTTGCCACCTGAAGGTTTTCCCATCACATACTTCTGAACCACTACATGCATGTTCAACCCATTTGAAATCCCCAATCCTGTCCCACACTGCATATATTTCAAGAGCTGCTCAAACCTCAGAACATGCAGGAAGCCCAGACCTGGCGCAGCTTAAAACTCATGCCGGGGAGTCTGAGTCCACCAGGAGAGCTGAGATCTAGTGCTTTCAGAGATAAGACAATGAAGATGTTCTGCTGAGAATTTACCCTGGTAGAGGCCCTGGAGAAAAGCACAACACCAAATAGTTTGCAGACCACATACTTCTGTGCACCTCTGATTGCTCAGATTGATCTTCTAGAAATTAGGTAGAAACAACCCATGAGATGACTAGAAATCACCACAGGGGCACAAGAAATATGTGAAACCAGGAAAATACCTCACCCCCAAGGGAAAAGAGTAACTCCTCTTCATCCACAGACAGTACAATGGAATTCATGGAAATGTCTGCTAAAGAATTTAGAGTATTGACTGCAGTACATTGAGCTCCATAGAGACAGCACTGGGGCAAGTGAGAGCTGGGAAGGCACTGGGCGACTCTGTGCCTCATGGAGGAAAGATAACTAAACATGGCAAAGGATATTCTAGGAAGCCAAGAGGCAAAATGCCATCATATGCATTCTTTGTGCAAACTTGCTGGGAGGAGCACACAAAGAAGTACCCAAGTGCTTCAGTAAACTTCTCAGAGTTTTCTAAGGCATGCTTAGAGAGGTGGAAGACCATGTCTACTAAAGAGAAAGTTTGAAGATATAGCAAAGGCGGACAAGGTCCCTTTATGAAAAAGAAATGAAAACCTATATCCCTCCTAAAGGGGAAACAAAGAGTTCAAGGGTCCCAGTGCATCCAAGAGGCCTCCTTTGGCCTTTTTCTTGTTCTGTTCTGAATATCACCAAAAATCAAAAGAGAACATCCTGGCCTAACCATTGGTGATGTCACAAGAAAACAAACAAAAAACTGGGAGAGATGTGGAATAACACTGCTGCAGATGATAAACAGTCTTATGAAAAGAAGGCTGCTAAGCTGAAGGAAAAAAATGAAAAGGATATTGCTGCATACTGAGCTAAAGGAAAGCAGCAAAAAAGGGAGTTGTCAAGGCTGAAAAGAGCAAGAAAAAGAAGGAGGATGAGGAAGATGAAGAAGATGAGGAAGAAGAGGAAGATGAAGAGAATGAAGATGAAGAAGAAGGGGGCCAGCAGTTAGCATAATGGCTATGTCGCTGGACTCCCATGTAGTCGATGGCAGTTCAAGTCCTGGACCTGGCGGCTTAAACTCACACTGGGCACGTGTGCGTGCATGCCCAAGATCCCAAGAGGAGAATGGAGGAGAAGGGATTGCGGTGTGACCATCCCCTCTGGGGAGTGATTTCTCGCTTTCTATCTCTCTGTCTCTCTCTCTGTCTTTCTGGCGAACGCACGCGCCCTATAGCAAAAACCTCTCAAAAAAAAAAAAGATGAAGAAGAAGATGATGATGAATAAGTTGGTTCTAGCACAGTTTTTTTTCTTGTCTATAAAGCATTTAACACCCGCCCCCCCGTACACAACTCACTCCTTTAAAAGAAAAAAATTGAAATGTAAGTCTGTGTAAGATTTATTTTTAAACTGTACAGTGTCTTTTTTTGTATAGTTAACACACTACCAAATGTGTCTTTAGCTAACCCTGTCCTGGTGGTATTTTCAATAGCCACTAACCTTGCCTGGTACAGTATGGGGATTGTAAATTGGCATGGAAATTTAAAGCAGGTTCTTGTTGGTGCACAGTACAAATTATTTATATATAGGGATAGTAGTTTTTTCATCATCTTCAGTTGTCTTTGATGCAACTTATACAAAATAATTGTTGTTCTGTTAACTGAATACCACTCTGTAATTAAAAAAAGGTAGGGGGGGGGAACCAGCAGTTAGCTTAATGGCTATGTCGCTGGACTCCCACATAGTCCACCGCGGTTCACGTCCCAGACCCAGTGGCTTAAAACTCACACTGGGCACATGTGCATATGTGCCCAAGATCCCAAGAGGAGAATGGAGGAGAAGGGATT
>NW_006159692.1:6560370-6562079 GCF_000334495.1 Tupaia belangeri chinensis
AAAAAAAAAAAAAAGAAAGAAAGTTGCAGCTGTTTTGTTGACATTCTGGATGCTTCTAAGTAAATACAATTTTTTAAAAAAAGAATTAAGGGTGTTCATAGTGATACTCTAAAACTAAAAGAGATGGAAGAGAAGAGAGACAATGAACACCAGAAGAAAAAAGCTGGTGAATTTCAGGAGGTAAGGAAGTTCTTATGAGAGCTGAAAGAGGAAATACACACCATAAAAAAGAATTAAATAGAACTATTGGTGATGAAGGCTATAATACAGAAATTCAAAATATCCTTTGAAAGTATTAAAAGCAGACTAGATCATACAGAAAATCGGACCTCAGATGTAGAAGATAGAATCACTGGACTAGTAAAATCCACCACTAAGACTGAGAAAATAGCTCAAAAAAATGAGACTAATATATGAGAAATACTAGATACCATTAAATGTCCAAACATCCAGATAATCGGTATCCCAGAAGGTGAACAGACTAATAAGGGCATTGACAAACTATTCCATGAAATCCTGGAAGAAAACTTCCCAAACCTAGAGAGGAATTCAAAGATCCAGACCCAAGAAATACAAAGGACCCCAAATAGGATCAACTCAAGAAGATCTTCTCCAAGATACATTATAGCCAGAATGTCCAAGACCCTAGACAAAGACAAGATACTCAGACCAGCAAGAGAGAAACGTCAAGTTACCTACAAAGGATATCCCATCAGGCTAAGAGTGGACCTCTCATCAGAAACAATGCGGGAAAGGAAAGAATGGAAAAATATATTCAAAGTGTTGAGTGAAAAACAATTTCAACCAAGAATACTATATCTGGCAAGATTATCCTTCACATGGGAAGAGAAGACAAGAACATTCTTAGATAAACAAAATCTGAAAGAATTTATGAACACCAGACCAGCACTCCAAGAAGTTCTGAAGGGAGTGCTATCCCAGGAAAAGTAAAGTCAGACACACAGAAATAAGAGTTCTAAAACAGCTAAGAAAATGGCCAACTTAATGGTAGGGACAAGTCCAAAGTTGAACGTCATCTTCCAGAATTTAAAAGGAAAGACTGGAAAGAAGATAAAGTACATGAGCTTGAACTGGTGAAATAGAATTTTATGACTTTTGACTAAAACATTACTGACCTTCCTTGTCTTCTCTCGAGTTGTGGACAGGTCCACATACCTACTATTCAAACAGAATCCTAACAGGTTTCCTGGTTTTAAGTATTAAGCAAAGTTCTCTTAAAATTTTTTAAATTTTGATTTATTAAAGCTAAAACTGCCTTTCTTGAAATTAAAAAAATGTATTTAAAAATACCTATTTAGTAACCACAGTAAGCTATATAGCCTCACCTATGTGCTATTTTATGGTATATTCATTCTACAGAGTTTCATGCCTAAAGTCAACTTTAGTTCACAGATATGTATATATCAGCTGAACTTACTACTGAAAGTATTTAGATTGATTAAGATGTTTTGTAAATCAATACAATGTGGGAAAGAATAAAGGAATGGAAAGCAACTGCATATACCAGAGACAGGGTGGGAAGAGGATTGGAAATAGAGGGTGAGAAATGGAGGGGGTGGAAAATTGTTTGTAGATGATAGCATGCATGATTAAGCCGTTTTACAGTGTATTCTGGCTGCAAAATCCCACTTGGTATACTGTGGTGATGTTCAGTGAAAGTATGTAAAATAAATAAATAAATAAATATA
>NW_006159692.1:6562158-6571800 GCF_000334495.1 Tupaia belangeri chinensis
TTTATGCCTAAAGTCAGACTTGGGTTCATGTATATGTATATATCAGCTGCGCTTGATATTGCAAATATTTAGACTAATTAAGTTCATTAGCAAATCAATTAAATGGGGGGGAAGGCATAGAAAGCAACCATGGAAGTAGAGTATAATCCATCAGATGACTAGAAAACAGCACAAAAGCACAAAAAGAATGGAAAAACAAGGAAATACCTCTTCCTTAATGGAACAGAGCAACTCTTCTTCAACCATGGATGGCACAACAGAATTTGCAGGAATATCAGAAATAGAGTTCAGAATATTCATGGTGACAGAGATGAGGAAGTCTTTCCAGGATTTGAAGGAGGAATAGACACCATTAAAAAAAATCAATAATGGGACCAGCAGTTAGCATAATGGCTATGTTGCTGAACTCCCATGTAGTCAACCGCAGTTCGCGTCCTGGACCTGGTGGCTTAAACTCACGCCGGATGTGTGTGCATACATGCCCAAGATCCTGAGAGGAGAATGGAGAAGGGATTGCAGCACCCCTTGGGGGATGATTTCTTGCTTTCTGTCTCTCTCTGTCTCTCTCTGTCTGTCTGGCGAGTACAGGCACCCTGTAGCAAAAACTTCTCCAAAATAAAATCAATCAATCAATAAGAATTCCTAGAGATGAAAACATTAATACAGGAAATCAAGAACCCCCTTGAAAGTATTAATAAAAGACTGGGCCTTGCAAAAGACAGAATCTCTAAGCTGGAAGACAAAAACCCTTTGACTTAGATAAAACCACCAAAAATAAGTTTTAAAAAACTTTTAAATGAGGACAACATACAGGAAATACTAGACACTATAAAACATCCAAATATTTAAATAATAGGTATTCCAGAGAGTGAATAATTGGACAAGGTCATAATAGATCTATTCCATGAAATACTTGCAGAAAACACTCAAACCTACAGAAAAAATTAAAAAATCTAGAACCAAGAAATACAATGGACCCCGAATAGAATCAACCAAGAGGATCCTCTCCATGGCACATCATAGCCAAATTGGCCAAATCCACAGACAAAGACAAGATACTAAAATTGGCAAGAGAGAAACATCAGGTTACTTATAAACGTTATCCCATCAGGCTAACATCAGACCATTCACCAGAAACAATACAAGCAAGGAAAGAATTGGAAGAAATATTCAAAGCATTCAAAGAAAAACAATTTCCACCAAGATTACTATACCCGGCAAGATTATCCTTCAAATGGGGAAAAATATAAAAACATTCTCAGATGAACAAAATCCAAAAGAATTTACCAACACCAGACCAGCTCTTCAAGAATTTCTGAAGGGAGTGCTATACCAGGAAAACTAAAGAGAGGTAGACAGAAAAAAAGAGAACAAAAAACAACGAAGAAAAATGGCTAACATAATGGCAGGGACAAGTCCAGAAATGTCAATAATAATGTTGAATGTTAAAGGATTAAGTTCTCCAATCAAGAGACACTATTTGTTGATAACATGTATGTTGATGTGCTTGATTGAGCCAATATACAGTGTATTCGGGATGGAAAATTCATTTTGTATGCTGTAATGATGTATAGTGAATTAATGTAAAAAAATTTAAAGAAAAGGTAAATAAATAAATAAATAAAAATATCTTAAAAAAAAAAAAAGAGACAAAGACTGACCAAATGAATTAAAAAACAGAAACCTTTTATCTATTGCCTACAGAAAATGCACCTCATAGATAAAGACATACATAGACTAAAAGTGAAGGACTGGGGAAAGGTATTCCATGCAAACAGAAAGCAATAAGGGGCTAGCATTGTGATACTAATTTCAGACAAAACAGGCTTTAAGGCAAAAACTGTAAGAGACAAAGAAGGGCATTATAATAGTAGTAAAAGGACTAATTCATCAAGAAGATAAAATACTTATAAATATCTATGTAGCCAGCACAGGAGCACCACATACATGAAGGAAAGACTGCGAGATCTTAAGGGAGAGATAGACTGCAACACATTAATTGTTGGGGATCTTAACACCCCAGTATCTTCTTTGAACAGATCATCTAGACAAAAGCAAAAAGATACAGGGTCTAAATGATACCATAAATCAGAAGGGCTTGACAGACATTTGTGATTTTTTTTCTAGGTCAACGGTTCTATCTTCTACATCTGAGATTCAATCTTTTGCATGATCTAATTGCTCTTAATATTTTCAAGGGAGGCTTTGATTTCCTGTATTACAGCCTTCATCTTAACAATTCCGTTTGATTCTTTTATTTTCTATTTTTTAAATTTTTTTGATAGGTTTTTGCTATAGGGCATGTGCACTTTCCAGAAAGACAGAGAGAGACAGAGAGACAGAAAGTGAGAAATCACCCACTGGGGGATGGTCATGCTGTAATCCCTTGTCCTCCGTTCTCCTCCTGGGATTTGGGGCATGCACGCATACGCACCTGGTGAGATTTTCAAGCCACTAGGTCCAGGACTCGAGCTGCAGTCAGCTATGTGGGAGTCCAGCACTTTAACCACCACACCACCTAAGGAAATACCTCTTCCTTAATGGAACAGAGCAACTCTTCTTCAACCATGGATGGCACAACAGAATTTGCAGGAATATCAGAAATAGAGTTCAGAATATTCATGGTGACAGAGATGAGGAAGTCTTTCCAGGATTTGAAGGAGGAATAGACACCATTAAAAAAAATCAATAATGGGACCAGCAGTTAGCATAATGGCTATGTTGCTGAACTCCCATGTAGTCAACCGCAGTTCGCGTCCTGGACCTGGTGGCTTAAACTCACGCCGGATGTGTGTGCATACATGCCCAAGATCCTGAGAGGAGAATGGAGAAGGGATTGCAGCACCCCTTGGGGGATGATTTCTTGCTTTCTGTCTCTCTCTGTCTCTCTCTGTCTGTCTGGCGAGTACAGGCACCCTGTAGCAAAAACTTCTCCAAAATAAAATCAATCAATCAATAAGAATTCCTAGAGATGAAAACATTAATACAGGAAATCAAGAACCCCCTTGAAAGTATTAATAAAAGACTGGGCCTTGCAAAAGACAGAATCTCTAAGCTGGAAGACAAAAACCCTTTGACTTAGATAAAACCACCAAAAATAAGTTTTAAAAAACTTTTAAATGAGGACAACATACAGGAAATACTAGACACTATAAAACATCCAAATATTTAAATAATAGGTATTCCAGAGAGTGAATAATTGGACAAGGTCATAATAGATCTATTCCATGAAATACTTGCAGAAAACACTCAAACCTACAGAAAAAATTAAAAAATCTAGAACCAAGAAATACAATGGACCCCGAATAGAATCAACCAAGAGGATCCTCTCCATGGCACATCATAGCCAAATTGGCCAAATCCACAGACAAAGACAAGATACTAAAATTGGCAAGAGAGAAACATCAGGTTACTTATAAACGTTATCCCATCAGGCTAACATCAGACCATTCACCAGAAACAATACAAGCAAGGAAAGAATTGGAAGAAATATTCAAAGCATTCAAAGAAAAACAATTTCCACCAAGATTACTATACCCGGCAAGATTATCCTTCAAATGGGGAAAAATATAAAAACATTCTCAGATGAACAAAATCCAAAAGAATTTACCAACACCAGACCAGCTCTTCAAGAATTTCTGAAGGGAGTGCTATACCAGGAAAACTAAAGAGAGGTAGACAGAAAAAAAGAGAACAAAAAACAACGAAGAAAAATGGCTAACATAATGGCAGGGACAAGTCCAGAAATGTCAATAATAATGTTGAATGTTAAAGGATTAAGTTCTCCAATCAAGAGACACTATTTGTTGATAACATGTATGTTGATGTGCTTGATTGAGCCAATATACAGTGTATTCGGGATGGAAAATTCATTTTGTATGCTGTAATGATGTATAGTGAATTAATGTAAAAAAATTTAAAGAAAAGGTAAATAAATAAATAAATAAAAATATCTTAAAAAAAAAAAAAGAGACAAAGACTGACCAAATGAATTAAAAAACAGAAACCTTTTATCTATTGCCTACAGAAAATGCACCTCATAGATAAAGACATACATAGACTAAAAGTGAAGGACTGGGGAAAGGTATTCCATGCAAACAGAAAGCAATAAGGGGCTAGCATTGTGATACTAATTTCAGACAAAACAGGCTTTAAGGCAAAAACTGTAAGAGACAAAGAAGGGCATTATAATAGTAGTAAAAGGACTAATTCATCAAGAAGATAAAATACTTATAAATATCTATGTAGCCAGCACAGGAGCACCACATACATGAAGGAAAGACTGCGAGATCTTAAGGGAGAGATAGACTGCAACACATTAATTGTTGGGGATCTTAACACCCCAGTATCTTCTTTGAACAGATCATCTAGACAAAAGCAAAAAGATACAGGGTCTAAATGATACCATAAATCAGAAGGGCTTGACAGACATTTGTGATTTTTTTTCCTAGGTCAGAGGTTTTGTCTTCTAGATCTGAGATTCAATCTTCTGCATGATCTAATCTGCTTTTAATACTTTTGAGGGAAATTTTGATTTCCTGTATTACAGGTTTTATCTCTAACAGTTCCGTTTGATTCTTTTTTATGGTGTCTATTTCTTCTTTCAAATCATAGAAAGACTTCCTCATCTCTTTTCTCTTGCATCTCCTGGAGTTCATTGTCTCTTTTCTCTTGCATTTCATTTAATTTTGTCACCATGAATATTCTGAGTCATTTATCTGACATTTCCACAAGTTCTATTGTACTGTCTGTGGATGATGAGGAGTGGTTCTTTTTCCTGGGAGAGAGATTTTTTTTCTTGGTTTCTCGTATTTCTTGTGCGTCTTAATTATTTTCTGATCATCTGATGGATTATACATAAGGGAGGAGGTGAGCCACAGTCTCTCTGTAGCTCTATCTTCCTAATGTTCATCCTACAACCTGCACTATCATCACAGGAACTGGATATTCCAATGGCCTCCTAGTTTCTTGAGGACAGGTACACCTTGGGACTGAGCTCCAGGGTATCAACAGGAGAAGAAATAGGGGCCATGACACTATGTATGGAGAAAACTAAGTCTGAAAGTATTCCTGAGTGGGAAACAGTAAGCCAAAGTTCTAAAGTGGTCTCCAGCATCAGTTGTTCTCACTGGCTGCCTCTCTACAGGTCCAGGGATAATGGCAAGGAGGGAGTTGGGACCAGGACAGTCTGGGTGACACCTGGAACAGTTGGAAGTCAGTGGGGGTTCCAAGATGGTCGCCAGCCTCAGTTTTCTCAATGGCTGCCACTGAGCAGGTTCTAGAGCTAAAGGTGGAGGAGGGAGTTGGGAGTGAGATGGTCTGGGCAGCACGTGGAACTATCAGAAGTCAATGGAGGTCCCAAGGTGGTCTCTCATCTCAGTTTTCTCACTGGTTGCCACTGGGCAAGTTCTGGGGATAATGGTGGAGGAGGGAATTGGGAGTGGGACAGACCTCATCTTGATATTTAATATTGTTTATCAATATGTTGTGTACTTATCTTTTTTTTCCCTGAGTTTTTTTTTTCTTCTGTGTGTTTTATTGCTTCTATTTGCCACTCTTTAGCTTTCCTGGAATAGTAGTTTCCTAAGAATTTCCTGAAGAGTTGGTTTCATTCTGGTGAATTCTTTCATCATTTGTTTACATAGGAATGATTTTCTATCTCCTTCCCATTATCCTTTGAAAGATAATCTTGTTGGGTATGGTACCCTTGGCTGAAATTCCTTTTTTCCAGAGTTTTAAGTATGTCTTCCCATTAGTTCCCTGCCTGCATTGTTTAAATTGAGAAATCTAATGTTAGTTTAATGGAGTAACCTTAGGAAGTAACTTGGAGTGTTTCTCTTGCAGTTTTTAGAATTTTGTCTTTGTCTTTGATTTTTAACAAATTTTCTCTGCTATGCCTTGGATAGGATCGTCTTATGGTAAATCTGTTTGGTGGTCTTTGTATCTCCAGGATTTGGATGTCCATGTGCTTCTCTAAATTTGGAACATTTTCAGCTAATATATTATGAAAGATGTTTTCTATGCTTTTACTTGTCTCTTTACCTTCTGGGATACCTATTAAGTGAATACTTAGTAAGTGAATATTTGACCATTTAATGGTGTCTAGGATTTCCCATATATTGTCCTCATTTTTAGTGGTTATTCTTCTATTCTTTTCAGTTGCTTGGACCAAATCAGAAGTTTTGTCTCCCAAGTCAGAGATTCTTTATTCTGTGTGGTCTAATCTGCTGTTGATACTTTAAGGGAATTATGATTTCCTGCAACATATTCTTTATCTCCAGAAGTTCTGTTTGATTCTTCCAGAGTGTGTCTGTCTCCTTATGGAGTTCCTTCTTCATGTCATGGAAGAATTTTCTCACCTCCTGAAATTGATTCTTGCATCTTGTTGAATATAGTTACAATGGAATATTCTGATATATATTTTCTGACATTTCTGCAATCTCTAGTATTTTACCCATTGTTGGTGAGGAGCAATGATCCTTTGTGGGGGAGGTATTTCTTGATTTTCTATTTCTTGGAGCTCTGCTTTGAAGTTTATTTGTCTAGTGGTATACTCACTTCTTCCTACCTTTTTGGAGTATGTTTCTGTAGCTGTGTGCTCCTGCACTTCTTTATAATATGCATAAGGGCTGTGTCAATTTCTGTCCTCTACTGTGGGTAGGAATGTGGAATCCACAGTAGGAGTTTAGGGTTTAGGTATTCAGAAGGGAGTTGCTCTCCTCTTACTGCTAAGGGAGTTATTGGGGTGGGGGGAAGATAGCAAGAGAACAAATAGAGAGGCATGACATTAGTAGGACACAGATATGGTTTATTAACTGTTGATGATGACATGTATAGTATTCTTTTTTTTTTCAAGAAAGAAATTTTTATTTATAGAAGTACAGTTTCCGAAGGTGACTGAGTAGCATGAGACTCATCTTACACAGGCACATTTCAGTAGACTGGCTTTCTCATTCTTGGTCAAGAAGCCTCTCTAATTGATGATTGATATTTTGCAGATGGTTTTCAGCTCCCAAGAGAGTTCTTGCTTTAAATAACAGTGCTGGAAGGTTGGATGAATCATACGTTTCCTTGACGTTTGGTTCTTTCTCTTGAACATCTGAATAATCTTGATAAAGCTCTTTTAAACTAGGTAAGAAATACGCCACATTTCTAAGGGACAATTTTCTGTCCTTGAGTTCATCATACTTTGTAGCTGCATCAGTTGTGGTTCTAACCGGAGCAGTTCATCCTGCACTTCAACCAAACGCTACCTTTTCTTTTCGATATCTGAAATAATCTTAGCATTCTTCCTTTTCAGATTTTGCAACATCTGGACTTCTTTAAGTGTTTTGATGAGTTGTTCTTTAATATTACAATGAAATTTGTTGATGGCTCCCTTACAAATTTCAGATTCTATTTTTTGTTTATACTCTAGGAAGATTTTCTCAAATGCAGACAAAACAATATCCAACTCCATGATGTCACCGGTTTTCTTTCCTTATAGACACCAAATATGCATACTGCTGGAAAGATCTGGGTCTATGGCTTCACTTCTTGATTTCTTCTTTTTGCCACGGGATAGCTTCTCTTTATTCTGAGTTTTCAGTTGACTTTCTGTTGTGCGAGTCTCTTGGACAACACAGGACTGGGCACCATGGAGTCCTGTCTCTTTAGCAGTAGCCAGTTCAGCTGATTTCTCTGAATGTTTTGAAGATCCTGTAGTTGGGATAGTTTCATGCTGTGTACTTATTTTTTCTGCTGATTTAACTTTTCTTCTTATATCACTTTCTTCAGTGCTTTCAGATTCATTACTAATGAACTCTAGTTTTCTTCCTGGCTTTTTCACACCAATTTCTACAGATTTACTTCCACTTGCTTCACTTTCCAAAGTGTCCAAACTTCTTTGTGTTTCTTTTCCTTGAGGTGTTGAAGGAATAGATGATCTGCAGTGCTTGTGGAGTTCTTCTTCATCAACATATATAACAGTGCTATATAAAGGAGGATCAAAGGTTTCATAAGGTTCTGTATATTTGTCATTTTCATTCAGCCCGATGCTTGAGATATCAGAATTATCAAGAAAATCAAACACATCGGTAGGCTTGCGCTTCTGATCAGCTTTAACTTCCACAGAATGTGCTTTTCTTAAAGTGTTCTTTGAAGATCTTGCACGCGCAGCCCTGGGGGGCCGCACCCGCCGCGGCGGGGCTATCCGATCACGTGTATAGTATTCTCAGCTGGGTTGGTCTGAGAAGTATTTCATGTTGGGTAAAGTCTTTTTACAAGCAAAATGAGAAATAGTGATTGACTATTTAAAAAATAATTGGAATAATAATAATAATGATTGGGAAAAACAATAAACAGATATTGCATGAAAAAATGGGGATTTTAATGTCTCTGTATTGAATGATATGCATGGTATTCCTTCTGGAAAAAGAAATGTAATACACTGTAAAGTTATATGTGATTCAATGTAATATAAACAAGATGATGATAATAAATTTTAAAAAATAAAAAAAAAAAACAAAATAAATTTGAAAAAAAAAATTCTCAACATTCTTTCATTTTCGGGTGTTTGGATCCTGTATATTTAAACATAACTGCTCCCAATGTGGGTAGAGGTTGCACTAAGAGGTGGAATGTAAGGTGGTAGACCATTTTGTGCAGTGTGCAAGCTCACCATGTGGGCTGGAGAGCCCCTCCTCTCCCACAGCTGACTGAACAGGGGTCCCTGCTGATGAGCTCATGCCAAGAGGCTTAGCTTGGGCTTGCCTGTTGGTTCTGGATGGATGAGGGGCAGAAAGGCATCCGCACACGTGGGGCAGTGGCTCCTACCTTCTGTCTCTGGGATTCCAGAGTCTTCATGTTGTAGTTTCTTTCCCTGGGATTGCAGGAACCAGGTATTGGAAATCTTGAAATCACATCTCTCTCACAGCAGACTGGGCAGAGGTCCCTGCTAATGAGCTCAAGCTCAGTCAGCATCTTGGCTTTGATGTGCCTGTTGGTCCTTCTATTTCTGGGATTGCAGGGTCTCCCTGTTTCTGCCTCTTCCTCTGGGATTGCAGGGAGCAGGTATTGGTTCTTTTCTTTTCTTTTTTTTTTCAGTCCATTTCCAAAGTGCTTTTATTTCTACCTAAACAGCGGCTTTACTTGAAATTCTGTTATATATACAAATCTTTAGGGCCTCTTGTATGACATGAGTTGCTCTGGTATTCAAAAGGAATTTCAATTTCTGCTTTAGAAAAATTGTGGCTGGTGGGTGCCAAATTTCAGCACCAAAACAGTCTACACCTGTATCGCTTTATAGACACTATGCTGCTTTTTTAAATTTTATTTTTTATTTGTATGATCATCATAATCTTCTTTATATTACATTGGATTACATATAACTTTACAGTGTATTACATTGCTTTTTCAAAAGGGAATGCCATGCATGTCAGTCAATACAGAGACATTAATCTCCCCACTTCAACATTCAATATCTTTTCTATGATTTTCCCAATCATTATTATTATTATCCTAATTATTTTTTAAAACAGTCAATCACTATTTCTCATTTTGCTTGTAAAAAGACTTTACCCATCATGAAATACTTCTCAGGCCAATCCAGTTGAGAATACTATACATGTCATCATCAACAGGTAATAAGCCATATCTGTTTCT
>NW_006159692.1:6576020-6583061 GCF_000334495.1 Tupaia belangeri chinensis
ATCCTCATTTTTCATGGTTGTTTTCTCAATCTTCTTGATACATTTTTCTAGGTCAGATGTTTTGTCTTCTACATTAGAGATTCGATCTTCTGCCTGGTCTAACCTACTTTTAATACTTTCAAGGGAGGTTTTGATTTCCTGTATCACATTCTTCAATCCTAGAAGTTCCATCTGGTTCTTGTTTAAGGTATCCATTTCCTTTTTCAAGTCATGAAAGGACCTCCTCACCTCCTGGAGCTCCTTGTCTCTTTTCTCTTCCATCTCAGTTAGTTTGGTCACTACAAATATTCTGAATTCCTTACCAGACATGTCCACAACATCCATTGTGTTGACTGTGGGTGATGCAGGCTTGATGATTTCCCTTGAGGGAGAGGTGTTTTGTTGGTTGCTCATATTTCTTGAGCCTCTGCAATTGTTCCTAGTCATCAGGTAATCTATATGTTTCTTCCTAACCTACTTAAGGTATCTCTGAGTGTTCAAAGTTGTACAGGCTTAGAAAATTGATGATTTCACTTGTGATTGGCCTACCTGTTGCTCACATTTACCATTAACTGTTGCCACTAGCCCTGGATAGCCCAAAGTTCTCCCTGTTTCTAAGGAGTGATGAGCCTCCAACTGACCTAATAAGCAACACTTCAAGAGCAAAGAAAAACAAAATGAAAAAAGGAAATCACCAAAATTCAGAGAGTCCAAAGGCTAGTGGGAAAGGGCCAGAGAATGAGTGACAGGGTCAGGTTGGTCGGGCCTGCAGCCTCAGTCCGCCTGGTGTCTGGCTGGCTCGATCCGGATTGCGGGTGGGGTGGGGTGGGGTGGGAGTTGCAGGGAGCAGGTATTGGTTCTTAAAAGCTAGAGAGCCCCTTTCTTCCCCCACAATAGGGTGGGTGGGAGTTCATGCCAAGAGGCTTCACGTAGGCCTGCCTGTTGGTCCTGGATGGGTGAAGGGTAGAATTGTGTCAACGTATGTGGGGCAGAAGCTCCTACTTTCTCCAGACTTAGTCTTAACACTTGGTTGCAACTCTTCATTGTTACCTTCAGACTTCAGCTGAAATCACAGTGTATACTTGGTCTTTTCTATTCCACAAGTTCTTAATTCTGATTTTTTTCTTCTACACCTGTGAATCTGCCAAATATTCTTTTCCAGTTCCGAAGCTCCTGACATTTACAACTAGCATTTCAACTTCTTAGATACTGATTTCAACTCAGCAGTCATTCAAGGGCAAAAATACAAGAAAGACTTCCCAAGCTCTCTATTATCTTGTTCCTAACAACTTTTGTTATTTTCCCATGCTGATAAACATAGTTACATATGTGTGCAAGAGAAAGAAAGAGACAGGATCAGAGATGGAGACAAACATAGATATGTAAATATTATTTCTAGAAATTTCTTGTCATTGCAATGAAATATCATTTACAGATAATAGGATATTCTTCTTATGGACAAATCCATAAGAGGCTACCAAAAAAATTACTAAATCTTCCAAAAATTTAATCCTCAGTATTAACAAGGGTTTGGGCAAAAAATGTCACTATATTTATGATAGAAAAGTAAACACATACATAATTTTGAGTGTACTATGTATACTATTTTCTATGAAAAATATAAATTAATTTGTACTATGCTACAGTCAATCTGCAAGTTGAAAAGTATTTTTTAAAAATTTGCCAGAAGACATGTGTACTCACCAGAAGAGGGAGTACTCACCAGAAGAGGGAGAGAACACCACCTCCAATGGGGAAAGTTGATTCTGCAATCCCTTCTATCCCTTCTCCTCCATTTCTCCATCTTGTATGGATTTTGGGAACACACATGGGTACCCAGCAACTTTTTATTTACTTATTTTATTTTAATATTATTATTATTATTTTTACCAGAGGACATGTGTGCTCAATAGAGAGAGATAGGGCTGAGGGGAGTGAGAAACCACCCCCATGGCAGATGGTCATATCACAATCCCTTCTCCTCTATTCTCCTCTCGGGATCTTGGGCACATGTGCACATGTGCCCGGCGTGAGTTTAGGCCACTGGCTCTGGTACTCAAACCGTGGTCGACTACATGGGAGTCCAGCAACATAGCCATTACATCAACTGCTGGTCCCTATTTATTTTTACATTTTCTCCAAACATTTACTTTACATATCAAAAAATTTTTGCTCAAACTCCCATAGTTATTGATAGTTAATAAGCAACTTTCAAAATCTCAAAAAACTGAATTTTAAAGATAATGTTCAAAATATTTGTTATAATTTTGTTTGTGACTCTAACAGAGACAGTATGGTTTTAAATATTTTTGAGAAAATACTTACATATCAGGACCAGCAGTTAGTGTAATGGCTATGTCGCTGGACTCCCATGTAGTCAACTGCGGTTCGAATCCCGGACCTGAAGATTTAAACTCATGCCGGGCGCATGTGCATGCGTGGCCAAGATCCTGAGAGGAGAAAGGAGGAGAAAGGATTGTGGTGTGGCCATCCCTTCTGGGGGGTGATTTCTCACTTTCTCTCTCTCTCTATTTCTGCACTTAACTCTCCAAAAAAAGAAAACACTTACATATCAACTACTCAAACTGTTGAAAAGCAAACACCCAGCACACAATTCACACATAAATCTTCTCAATTCAGCCCTGCCTACCAAGTATTCTGTGATATACCATCTGCTAGCAAAGATATGTGTCTTTTTCTTCCTTCAGAATCTTCTTCAAAATAATCACCTGGTGTGGCTGCTCTTTTACAGTCTCTACTGACTACAATGCTGGATTGGAAAAGTCCAGGTTATTTTATGGTATGAATTTTTTCATATACCTTCTCTAATCCTCTCTGCCAGGCAGAACTGTTTATAGTGCCAGGATATCTTTCTAAGAGCTTCTGTTGGCTTACTTGTGATCAACCTTAGTTCCATAGTTTTCTGGTTTAATCTTCAAATATGACATTCCAGTCAAAGCTGTAATGAGTATTTCCAATATCTGATTCAAGGCAACAGGTATTATTGAACTTATGCAAATGGCCATTGTGCCACAAAATAAGAATACTTCCAAATATTTTCTAATTACAGAGGACTTAGGAAGGGAGAAAAGTTTATGTTTCCATTTAAAGAAACAGACAAAGGGAACAGCAGGTGGCATGGTGGTTAAGGCACTGGACATTCCCACATGGTTGACTACGGTTCAAGTCCCAGACCTGGTGGCTTGCTTTCTCACTTCCCCTCTTTCTGTGTCTCTGTCAAATTAAAAATAAATGAATGAATAAATAAAACTTAAAAAAATAAAGAAACAAACAAGAAGAAAAAACATTTTAACAAATTGCTAAACCCATCAACAGCTCAAAAGAAAGCAAAATTCTTAAATTGGGAAAACAAAGCATAGTAAAGAAAAAGACAGTAATGTTTTACTCAAAAGTCATAAAATTCTATTTCACCAGTTCAGTCTTATGCACTTAATCTTTCTTCTGTTCAATTTGCACTGTTACTGTGGTCCAATCTTTCCGTTTAAATCCTGGAAGTTAGCATTTAACATTATTATTGATATTTCTTGTCCCTAGCATTAAGTTGGTCAGTTTCTTGATTGCTTTTTGTTCTCTTATTTCTGTATGTGTGTCTTTAGTCTTCCTGGTAAAGCACTCTTTTCAGAACTTCTTGAAGAGCTGGTTTGGTGCTGGTAAATTCTTTCAGGTTTTGTTTATCTGAGAATATGTTTATCTTTTCTTCCCATATGAGGTATAATCTTGCTGGGTATAGTATTCTTGGTTGAAACTGTTTTTCACTTAACACTTTGAACGTATTTCCCCATTCTTTCCTTACTCGCATTGTTTCTGACAGGTCTGATGTTACCATGATGGGATAACCTTTATAAGTAACCTGACTGTTTCTCTCTTGCCAACTTTAGTATCTTGTCTTTGTCTGTGGATTTGGCCAGCCTGGCTATGATATGCCGGGAGACGATCTTTTTGGGTTGCTTCTATTAGGGGTCCTTTGTATTTCTTGGGTCTGGATATTTGAACTCGCATTGTTTCTGACAGGTCTGATGTTACCATGATGGGATAACCTTTATAAGTAACCTGACTGTTTCTCTCTTGCCAACTTTAGTATCTTGTCTTTGTCTGTGGATTTGGCCAGCCTGGCTATGATATGCCGGGAGACGATCTTTTTGGGTTGCTTCTATTAGGGGTCCTTTGTATTTCTTGGGTCTGGATATTTGAATGCCTCTTTAGATTTCCAGGATTTCATGGAATAGAGGATCAATGCCTTTATTAGTTTCCTCACCTTCTGGGACACCGATTATCCGGATATTTGGGCGCTTAACGGTATCTAGTATTTCTTGTATAGTAGTCTCACTTTTTCTAATTATTTTCTAGTTCTGTTTGTTATTTTTTTCTAGGTCAGAGGTTTTGCCTTCAACCTCCAAGATTTGATCTTCTGCATGGACTAATCTGCTTTTAATATTTTTGAGGGAGGTTTTGATTTCCTGTATTGCAGCCTTCATCTCTGACAGCTCCATTTGATTCTTTTTTATGGAGTGTATTTCCTCTTTCAGATAGTGCGAGAACTTCCTCACCTCCTAGAACTCACCTCTTTTCTCCTGTATCTTCTAGAGCTTACGTCTCTCAGCTCTTGCATCTCGTTTAGCTTTGTCACTATGAATATTCTGAATTCTCTATCAGATATTTCCACAAGTTCCACTGTACTGTCTGTGGATGATGAAAGATTATTTTCACTTAAGGGAGAGATATTTTCTTGGTTTCTCATATTTCTTGTGCCTCTGTGGTGGTTTCTGGTCATTCTGTGACAAAATCTCTTCTCTACTGTGTTTTGCAACATGGTATCCAACAGAAGAGATTATGAGTTCAGATTTATAAAAAGAAGTTTCTTCCTTAAAGCAGGAGTTTCAATAAGCATAAAGGATTTCCATGACCCTTGTCCGAGCATTTTGGGGGTCTCAAAGATGAGGTTTAGAGCATAACTTCAGTTGCCTTGGTCCCTGAATGTGCCAGAACACACCTCAGATTTAAAATGACTTCTTGTTTGAGTGTTTCAGGGTTCTAGGAGATGAAGTTTAGAGCATAACTTTAGTTGCCTTGGTCCTTCACTGGTGTGTTTTTCAAGTCACTGAATCTATGACTCAAATTGTGCAGTTGGCTATGAGAGATCCAGCCACTTTAACCACATTGACTGACTTCCAGCATGTTTTTTCAAGCTACTGAGTACAAGTTTGGAAACAGTTGGCCATGTGGGATTTGGTTCTCTTAACCAACAGGCCATGGAGCCAGCTGACTGGATCATAAGCATGGACATACACAGCATACTCAGGGAGGTATCCACATATAAGCTCAGAACCTTCCCATATGGGTCAGGCTTGCAGTGTTGTGCCTTACCACTGTACCACTATGCATCCCCTATTTAAAACATTCTTTAAATCACAGGAAAATTTTTGATGGTTAATTTTTAATAAAAATCATGACATTTACTTGTGTTCTCCATTTGGTATACACAGCATATAAGATGTAGCTTATGATTTCAAGATTGTATTACAAAAATAATTTTTTTTTTTTTGGATATGAAACAGGAAGCTTTCTTCATGCAGGGAGACTTGAATGGATCTTGAAGGAAGGGTAAAATTAGAAGAGACAGGAATCAAGGATGGAATTCATGCTGGAGAAAAGGGGGCAGATAATGGCCAACCCAAAAGCTAGAAAATATTTGGCTTATTCAGATGAGGCTGGAAGCTCCTGCTCTGCAGTCTGGCTCTGCAGACTAGAAGCATAAAACCAACTATGTCTTCAGACTGGAATGAAACAGAGTTCATAGAAAGGTGGAAGAGTGACTGCTGTTTTTTCAACTGGGGTGATGTCAATATCCTTTGGATCAACCAGAGGTTTCAAGGTAAAATTCTGTAAAATGTAGGTTAAGACTAAAAACATCTCCATTCGGGCCAGGCTCTCTCCAACACAAATCCTTTTTCCTAAAAATGACATAAAAAGTATTGACTGAATTCTGTTTCTGAGTTAGCACACATAGAGGCTTAAATAAATATGGAATGAAGTAATGTATTAATGAATGACTCATTCATCTAGGACTTCTATTTATACCCAAAGCTGGTTTCCTTCATTTCCCTAGCACATATTTCTCTACGCATGGTATATGAAAACATATTTTCTGTACCCCTACATAGGATAGCTGTGCTGAAGCTTGCCAGTGACATCCTTCTACATATACACATACACACACACACCCATGGTTACCTATCTCAACTAGCATGATAAACAAAATAGCACTTTTCAATCTACCTCTGACTTAACACTCAACAATAGATTTACTTTTCCTCATCTGTATCCTAAAAGATCATCTTAACCTCATTACATACCAGCTGAAAATTTTTTCAAGAGTTCACCATTGCTGGGTATAAAAATAAACATAAAGAACTGGCCAGAAGCAATTTTTAGAGTCTTTTCTTTCCATTCCTTCTATCTAGTTCCCCGTACTGAAGCCACTACTATTCACCAATTTCCACACAGATGGGCAATTTCAAGTTTTATCTCAGTTTCCTGTCATTCCTCTTACTGAAATGGTCTTCCCCCTGCTCTGTTTGTGGATACTCTGTATATTCTTTGAGATGGAGCTCAGAAGCCATTTATTTTATGCAAACTTATTTGATAGGCACAGAATATATAATTCACTACATTGTCTGTTTTCTACAACACTCATTTTGCTTCCAATACAGCATATTTCACAGGAAATTAAAAGTATTCATCTGTCTCACAGACTGGAATGTAAGTTCTTAAGGTAAGGCTTTAGGTATTGTAATAATATCCACAGTGTCAACATAAAAACAGACCTGTGAGCCATATGAAATGAACAGCGAGCTGGAGCAGGCTCATTATGCAACAGGAAGAAAGATAAGGAAGAGTATAGCAGTGGCTTGTTTTCAGGTTCTCTCTTAGCATTGCTCATGATCCTAGGACCACAATCCTAATTGTGGCTTGATACCTATTGTCTTAGACTCTCACTCAGGAGCAAATCTATTTCAGTCCCTGTTTCAGTTATTTCAGCAG
>NW_006159692.1:6583092-6589664 GCF_000334495.1 Tupaia belangeri chinensis
TCCAACCGCTATCCTTCTCCTGTGAAGCCTACTAAAAGGTCTCCATTTCTCCTCCTTTCCAGATCCACTCTGCCTTTGTCCATATTTTATACTATCTGTTCTCAAGAAACTAATTTCTATAGACTTCAAATCAGAAGTTAGTTCCTTTTGTGGTTTGGAAAAAATCCAGAGGTTTTGATGTTGGGAAGATCAGAGTGTTTATTCCCTTAGTCCCACCTTGTCATAGTTGTGGATTGCCTATTTTCTTTTACCTCCTGTTGAAACATTCATGCTGTATTGGCTAAAGATATATCATGTCTCAGTAATACCTTCCTTCCCTTGTCCCTTCCAGCTTTGATGCTGGCATCTTCCTGCTGCTGATGCTAGTCCTGAGTACTTCACCCATTCTTACCTCCCTTGTCCTCCCCACTGCTGTGGAAACAGTTTCTTTATTAAACTCTCTTAATTCATCTTTTTGAGTGTGCCACTGATTTTTCCCCAGGACTCTTACAAATTGAGGGAAAATACTCAAGTGTTACTTTCTGTAAGAAAAGTTATCTTACCTGCAAGAAAATTTTCCTTCCTGCTAGAAAATTTCCAACTTCTTGACTCCTGACCCAAAATAACTAGAGTCAGAAGCTTCTTTCTCTGGGCCCCAATAGCAGCCTGGAGTATAGCAATCATCACTCTGGAGTCTCATTTCCTGTTAATCCCTTTTTTTCTCTCTCAGAAGTTCTGTTTCTTATTCACATTTGTATCCCTGGATCTGAGCACTGGGTTGCTATACATAAAGTGCTCGGTTTATTGAGTGAATTGACTTCTCTGGATAGGTGAGAAATACGTTAGTGGAACTGGAATTCTGGGAGGAGAATCTCACTGGTGGGTCAGGAAGCAAAATCAGTGAGTGTGACCTCATATCCAGTGAGCAATGACCTGGACTTTAGGACTGGTGGCTCTCATATGAGTGGCAATTCATCCAGCCCAGAGAAGCTTCTTCATAGAGTTCTTCTTAATCTTAATTGACCCCTGATGGACAAATGTAAAGAAAACTTGCTTACCAGCTGAAAAAGCCATGAAGTGGTTACTCTTCTTAAAGTTGCCACTTTTGTCCAGGAAGTGGCTAGGGTTGAACTTCTCTGGGTTGGGAAACTCTTTGTCATCGTATAGGACAGAGGTCAGAGACACTAGTATTTCTGTGCCCTGATGGAAAGAGAAACAGACACACTGAGTTATAAAGAAGGTCATGCGCTATTATGACTTCCTAGTACATTTTGAAGTCAGGGAGTGAGATGGTGCCAATTTTATTTTTGCACAGCATTGCTTTAGGAATTGCATTGACTTTACATATTTGTTTGGGTACTATTGACATTTTAACCATATTGATTCTTCCAATCCAGAGACAAGTAATGTCTTCCCATTGTTTATATCTTTTCAATTTCTTCAAGTTTTGATAGTTTTCATTGTAGAGACCACCATCTTGGTTGGATTTACTCCTAGATATTTTATTTTATATTTATTTTATTTTATTTTGGCCAAAGGAAACTGAAGAATTCAGTGGCATAGAAGTAGGTAGTGTAAGACCAAATACCAGAAACTGTACAGGGTGGAGTTGGGGGGAAAGAAAGAACATGATCAACAGAAACAGGAAAAAAAAAAAAACAAGTGATATAAGTCATGGAACAGCATACCACAACAGAGCGAAGAATGTCACTGACAATTCAATATATACTTCCAAAAAACAACAAAAAGCAAAAAACTAGTAGACATATTACTGAATGTGTACAATGTAATGTTCAGCATTGAAGATGAATATGTCTATCTATTACACACAATAAATATGCTTTGAAAAACCACACTATACCCCACTAAGACATACAACAACTCAAATGTAAACCAGAAATCACATTATTTTTTTTTTGGAGAGGTTTCTTTTGCTATACGGTGCGTGCGCTCGCCAGACAGAGAGAGACAGAGAGACAGAAAGTGAGAAATCACCTCCCAGGGGGTATGGCCATGCCGAATTCCTTCTCCTCCATTCTCCTCTTGGAATCTTGGGCACACGCCGGGGGTGAGTTTAAGCCACCGGGTCCAGGACGCAAACCGCGGTCAGCTACGTGGGAGTCCAGCAACATAGCCATTACACTAACTGCTGGTCCCCAGAAATCACAATTTTTAAAAAGTCATGGAGCTTGATAAAAGTTAGAAATCCCCATATAATCCTTTTGTTTTATAGATGAGGAGTTTGAGGCACAAAACAAAGATTTATTTGTTCCATGTCACAGAACAGGCAAACGACCAAATCTACCAGGCCTTAACGACTGTAATGCTTAGTCCAAGACATTGTTTATTGACTACAAGGCCATCCTCAACACGGCATGGGTGGTCCAATATCAACACTTTATTGCAGAAAAATAAGGACCCTTAGCTGGATTACATTGTACCTGAAAATTTCAGTGCTGTCTTTAAGAGCTGATATTACTGAAAATTCAGCCTATTCCCTTTAGAATGAAGTACGAGGTCTTCCTCAAAATTCAGTAGCTGAATGGCCATATCGTTGAAAAGCTTTCAATTTCCCATCAAGAGGAGAAACTGGTAAGTATCCCCTTCACCTGCAATGTTCCTTCAAATGAACTGTCACATCTTCTCAAGGCAAAGGGAAAGCATTTCTGATCTGTAGTAAGTTTTTTCTAAACTCACAGAGACTATGTAACATAATGAGTTAGAGTTTAGTTTTCAGAATCACTCTATCTAATTAAGCTCTATGATCATATGTAAATTGTTTAACATGTTAATGCCTCACTTTCATCACTAGTAAAATGTAAACAACACACCTGTGTTAACTTATTGTAAATATAAAATGAGATAAAACATGAAATATTCCTTACCCAAAGATTACCACAAATTAAAGTGCTTTAAAACTGTTACAATGATAATTCACAATATTTTGAAATGTTAATAAATGTCATAATTAATTTTTTTATTTCAGTTTTTTGCTATAGGGCATTTGCTCTCACCAGAGAGGGGAGAGAGAGAGAGAGAGAGAGAGAGTGAGAGAGAGAGAGAGAGAAAATGAGAAATCATTCCTCCTGGGGCATGGCCACACTGCCAACTCCTTCTCCTCCATTACGTCTCAGAATTTTGGGTGCACATACACACCCAGGGGGTTTTTCAAGCCACCAGTTCAGGGACTTAAACTGCACAACCACATGACTTAAACAGCCACAGCCAGTGCCTTAGCCACCATACCACCTGTTGGTCCTATAAAAGTCAAACTTTTACTAGGGAGCACAGACAAATTTGAATGCTTTCCGGTATACTGAATGGCCTGTCCAAATATTTAATGTAGTTCTGATTCCACAAAATCATAAGTCAAATGTATATACTGTCCTATCCATCTGGACAAACTGAAGAAAAACTGAATTTTCAGCCTCTTCTGACTCTCTTCCCTATAACACAGCTACTCTTGTGGCTCATTTCTGGCCTGGGTGAATTTAGAGCATGAAGTACGGGAAGATAGTATGAACATCCCTGGAACAGGCTTCTAGATCAAGCTAACTCATGACAGAACACTTCTTCCTAGGGGGACCATCTGTTTCTGGCTATAACAGAGTAACTGCTTTGGAGTTGCCCCTGCAATTAAATAAATATAAATCTGGAAAAAAATTATATGAAGTTAGAGTTTTAAGAAATTGGACAGTAGGCAATCAAGGATTGTGTTACTTTACTAAAGAGAAATCAGGCCCTATAATCATAATGGATTTAGAACTTGTTCTGCCCTTACAGGCCAATGAGAACCAAGCAGAGTGGCTATCTCTGTGAGCTAAAAAGGCAGATAAAATCTAGCACCTTGGATTTGTTAGGAAGCGTACAGGGCAAGAGGAATCTACAAAAAGAGAAGATCTCAGTAGTGTACAGAACTATTCTTTGTGAGTCCATGGCTGTGAGTTAAGTGGCACACATGCAGAAAGAAACACCATGAAGCCCTTAGAATATTTCTGCTGGAGAGGTGAGAATGGAAGGTGACAGCAGACTGTGTGCAGTGATAGAAGAAGCTGAAGTCCCAACTCAGCCAGAGCAGAGAGAACTTTCTTGGCATTCTGTGGTGGTCTCCCAAATTCTAAATTATCGGGCTAAAGAACTTACCCTGGACTAAGGGACATGGCCAAAGACTGCATTCAAAATTGAAATTACCCCACAATGACAAAGAATTATACTAAGCCTAACAGAATCAAAAACATCTGTCAGTAATTTAACTGCTAAAATAAGTGTCCACACTCTTTAAAAGAAGACAACATAGTTCAAACTCCCCACAGATAGCATTCAAAATATTCAGCATACAATAAACTTACTAGATACGTGAAAAAGACGGAAATATGACCTATAATTACAGGGAAGAAACACAGTCAATAGAAACAGACCTCATGGTATCGTAGATGTTAGAATAATCACACAAGAATTTCGACGTAGGTATTGTGAACTATTCAGGTACTTAAAGGAACAATCTATGCCATGAAATCCTAGGAATAAAACTTTCCAAACCTAGAGAGGCATTCAAATATCCAGACCCAAGAAATACAAAGGACACCACATAAAATCAACCTAAAAAGATTTTTTCTAAGGCACATCATAGCCATATTGACCAAAACCACAGAGAGACAAGATACTAAAATTGGCAAAAGAGAAACGTCAAGTTACTTTTAAAGGTTATCCCATCAGGCAAACATCAGACTTTTTGTTGGAAAAAATGCAATCAAGGAAAGAATGGGAAAATATATTCAAAGTGTTAAGTGAAAAACAATTTAAACCAAGAATACTATATCCAGCAAGATTATCCTTCATATGGGAAGAAAAGCCCGAAACATTCTCAGATAAACAAAACCTGAAGGAATTTACCAACACCAGATCAGCTCTTTGAGAAGTTCTGAAAGAGTGCTATATCAGGAAAACTAGTCTGACAGAAATAAGAGAACAAAAAAATGACTAAGAAAAAGGCCAACTTAATGGTAGGGACAAGTTCAAAAATTTCAATAATAATGTTGAATGTTAACTTTCAGGTTTTAAACAGAAAGATCAGACCATAGTAACACTACAAATTCAACAAAAGAGAGATTATGTAAGATTGAATTGGTGAAATAGAATTTTATGACTTTTGTCTAAAACATTGCTGATTTTCTTCTTTGATTTTTCTTCCATATTTAAGGATTTTGGTGTTCTTTTGAGTCGTTGATAGGTTTAGCCATTTGTAAAATAAAATATTTTAACTGAAGAATTTTTCTCCCTTCCTAAGATTCCTCATGGCTCCTGTGAAGTAGTGATTTCAGGGTAAAGGAGTAATGAAGATTTCCTACTGATAATTCAGCCTCCAGCAAACAACCTAGAGTGACAGGAGAGGTGAGAGGCAGGCCTTTAGGAGAAGATTCCTCATGGCTCCTGCGAAGTAGTGATTTCAGGGTAAAAGAGAAACGAAGATTTCTTACTGAATAATTCAGCCTCCGGCAAACAATCTAGAGTGGTAGGGAGCTCCTCTAGCCTTCTATCTCTGTCTCTGTCTCTCCCTGCTTCTGTCTTCTTATTTTTTGGTAATTTTTCCTTTTTAAAAATTTTTAAAGGTAAAGTTTTCTCTTGCTCTCAGCTCTGCCTTTTGTCTTGTTAATAATCCCCTCTGCTCCTACCACCCAGGCAGGAGAGGTGAGAAGCAGGCCTTCAGGAGAAGATTCCTCATGGCTCCTGCGAAGTAATGATTTCACACAGTGTGCTTGAACACTGCATGGTTTTCTATTTTGTGCTTTTTTTTTTTTAAGAAAAATAATAATGATAATTTTTTAAAGTTTTTAATTTTTCCTTCTTTTTTTTTCCTGTTTGTTTGTTGTTGTTTCTCTCTCTCTTATTTGTTTTCTTTTTTCTCATCTCTCCACTCTTCAATATCCATTTACTGTGTTTCTAGATGGTTCTAAGGGCACTTTAGCTAAACATCCAAATACTATTAGGGTTAACATATTCCTCAATATCTGCTGAATCAGCTGCACAAAGTGATCACAACAGAACATCAAAGAGATTCCAGATCACCTCTTTCTGCTTGCTCCTGAACGTTCAGTTTGAACTTCAAGAATTAGGAAGAAACACACCATTCATCAGAAAACTAGAAATCACCACAGGACCACAAGAAACATGGGAAAGCAAGAAAATACTCCTCCTCCAAGGGAAAAGAACAACTCCTCTTCATCCACAAGCAATTCAATGGAAATCATGGAAATGTCTGATAAAGAATTTTGAACATTCATAATGGCGAAGCTAACAGAGATGAAAGAGAATAGAGACAATGAATTGCAGAAGAGAAAGGAGAAATAAGCTGATGAGTTCCAGGAGGTGAGGAAATTCTTGCAAGATCTAAAAGAGGAATTACACTTTTAAAAAAAGAATCAAATGGAACTGTTAGAGATGAAGGCTATAATGCAAGAAGTCAAAATCTCCCTTGAAAGTATTAAAAGCAAACTAGATCATATAGAAAATAGAATCTCAGACATAGAAGAGAAAATTGCTGGCCTAGAAAAATCCACCATGAAGACTGAGAAAATTGCCCCCCAAAATGAGAA
>NW_006159692.1:6589899-6615628 GCF_000334495.1 Tupaia belangeri chinensis
ACAAGAACATTCTCAGATAAACAAAACCTGAAAGAATTTACCAGCACCAGACCAGATCTCCAAGAAGTTCTCAAAGGAGTGCTATATCAGAAAAATTAAATGTAGTCACACAGAAATAAGAGTTCAAAAACTAAGAAAATCACCAACTTAATCACAGGGACAAGTCTGGAGATGAATATTATATCCTAGAATTTAATTGGGAAAATCTAACCACAACAGAAGATAAAGTACATGAGACTGAATTGGTAGAGTATAATTGTATGACTTTTGACTAAAACATTGCCGATTTTCTTGTAGACTTTGTTATCTGGGTGTAAGGATTTGTGTCCTGTCTTGAGATATGGATAGGTTCATGTACCTACCACTTGAACAGAATCCTAACCTGTTTCCTGGCTTTAAGTTTTAAGCAAAGTTCCTTAGCATTTCTTTGATTTAAGTTAAAACTGGTTTTTTAAATAGTACCAAGTGAACTTGCTATTAAAAGTAGTTAGATTATTTAAGAAATTGTGTGATCAATACAATGTGGGGGCAAAAGGAATGGAAGACAACTGTAGACACCAGAGATAGTATGAGAAGAGGATGGGAAAGGACAGAGGGTCAGAAATAGGGGTAAAAAAACATAGAAACTAGAAATGAAAAATTTTTGATAATAACATGCATGATTAAGCCACTATGCAGTATATTCTGGATGGGAAATCACATTTTGTATGCTATGATGATGCTTAGGGAATGAATGTAAATTAAGTTAAAAAAAAAGAAAGAAAAGGTTCAGAAAAATAAAAAATACTAAAACTGTTTTTCTTGAAATAAAATAATGCATTAAAAATACCTATATGATGACTGCAGTTAGCTATATAGCCCCAGCTAGGTGCTACTTTATAGGATGTTCATTCTACTCACTGAAGCTTATGCCTAAACTTGGACTTGTGTTCATGGAAATGTATGTATCACCTGTGCTTGCTAAGAAAATATTTAGATTAATTAAGATCTTTAATGACTCAATAAAATATGGGGGGAAAAGGTATAGAAAGCAAACATAGATACCAGAGACAATGTGATAGTAGAGTGGGAGATGGCAATAGGTAAGAGACTGGGAATCAGGATGGGAAAAAAAAAAAAAGCAAAACATACAGGAAACAAGAATTAGAAAATTATTTGTTGATGATAACATGTATGTTGATGTGCTTGATTGAGCCAATATATAGTGTAAACTGGATGGAAAAAATCTCATTTTGTATGCTGTGATGATGTACAATGAATGAATGTAAATAAGTAAATTTAAATTAAAAAAAGAAAAATTAGAAAAAGAAAAAAATCTCAAAAAAAAGAAAATGTGAAATATTTCAGATGACATACACGTTAACTACTTTGTCCAATTGTTCCATTTTATATTTAAAAATCCAAAAACTATTTTGCATTTTATAATTATTATACATATAATTTGTATGTATACATATATATATACTGTTTTTTTTTTTGGAGAGGTTTTTGCTATAGGGCGCGTGCGCTCGCCAGACAGACAGAGAGAGACAGAGAGATAGAAAGCAGGAAATCACCCCCCAATGGGGATGGCCACGCCGCAGTCCCTTCTCCTCCATTCTCCTCTCGGGATCTTGGGCACGCACGCACACGCACCCGGCGTGAGTTTAAGCCACCGGGTCCGGGACTCGAACCGCGGTCGACTACGTGGGAGTCCAGCGACCTAGCAATTACTCTAACTGCTGGTCCCAGTATGTATCTATTTTATAGATACATACATATGTGTAATTTTCCTATATATATCTTTTAAAATGTATAAAAATGGTGAATGTGTGCACTCCTCATTCACATCGATAAAAATATTTGTTGTCTTCTCCATTTAAAAAAAAAAAACTTTTCTCCCTTCCTGACACCTTTGCAATTGGAAAATATTTGTGAGCATTCTTATTTTGTTGCAGAATGGTTATTTGCATAAGTTCAATAATACAAACAGTATCTGTTGCCTTGTATCAGAAACTAAATTCTTATGGGGCTTTCAACAAATAACAGACCACATTAAGATTAACCTAATTTTTTTGCAAATAAATTAGTTTACAGTTCTCTTTAGTAAAGAGCATGGAGAGAGAAAATAAATGTTTTAGTAGAAAATCACAATACATTTGTCACTAGATTCTAGCTTTGTCCATATTTTTAGTTTAAGATCTTTTGTGAATCAATAAAACATGGGGGAAAAACGTTTAGTATGGAAGGAAGGGGAAGGGGAAGAAAAAAACAAGTAAAGGTATGCTTAATTGACAAAAAAGAGAAGCTATTTGCTGATGACCATGTATATAATGATATCTTTGCCTTGACTGACATGTATGGTTGTGCTAGAAAAAGAAATGTTGTACACTGTAAAGGCATGATTAAATGTAAATAAATAAGAAATTTAAAAAAACCAACAACCAAAAAAAAAAACCAAACAAAAAAGATCCTGTGGAAGTATAAGCACTAGTATATTTAGAAAAAGCAAACTAGAGGGAAAGGAGCATGCGTTCAGAGACCGGAATGCCTGAGTCGTGACTGCTCGGTACCCCACAGATGGTCTGGCCATCTATTAGGCCAGCACTGTGGTAAGGAGCGCATAGAGAAAACGGCTCTCACCTTTGGAATAGTATATTCTCTGAACTTAACGTCCTGAGTTACTGTGTGGGGCACATTAGTGGGAACCAGGTCGATGTATCTCTGAATCTCATGTACCACGGCATCCGTGTAGGGCATGCGGCTCCTGTCCTGCATGCAGGGGCTTCTGTGTCTGCCAATCACATTGTGAATCTCTTCCTGGACTTTAGCTGGAAAAGCGGTAACCAGAATTTATGTGAAATGGGAAGAAAAACTAACTTGAAACATCTTCTATTTGGTCCCTTATTCATTGTCACATGGGGGCATTTCATCTAGAAGAGAGTGACAATATAAAGCAGTCAGAAACTACTTATAAAACAGAATTCTTGGGGCCAGCAGATAGCATAGCAGTTATACTGGTAGACTCTCACATGGTCTCACAAGTCCCAGACCCAGTAGCTTGAAAATCACACCAGACACCAGTAGAATGTACCCGTGTGCCCAAGATCCCTGGAGGAGAATGGAGGAGAAGGGATCATGGTGTGGTCATCCCCCATGGGGGGTGATTTCTAATTTTCCTATTCACTTTCTCTCGCTCGCTCGCTCGCTCTCTGTCTCTCTCTCTCTTTATGATGAGCGCATGCACCCTAAGAAAAAAACTTCTAAAAAAAATCAGAATTCTCAGTAGAATGGTATAGTAATGGTGTAAAGATGGGAAGAAAGTAAACACATACACACATTTTGAAGGAAAAAGCCAAGAGAAAAATGAAAATGAAAGTGATGAGGAAATATATCACAAGGAGGGCTTTTACAATGTGCACAAGATTTAAAGACTTAGAGGAAAATGTTATATATTTTTCTAGTCATAAACATCATAAGTATTTTTTAAAAATTGAAAAATTATGGCACATATACTCCATGGAATACTATTCAGCCATAAAAAAAACCATCAGTCCATGGAATTTGATAGAAAGTGAATGAATATGGAAGATTTGTTGCTGAGTGAAGCACGTCAGGCTATGAAAGGGAGATATTGAACATCTCCACTTAATATATACTGATTGTCCTCACTCTATGGTAGAGATTGAAAGACTGGAGAACATAAAAGCATTAAAAATTGTAATGGACACTAGAGACAAAGTGGAAAGAGAGTGTGGGAGGGGGAAGAGCATAGGAAAGGAATTTTAGGGGAAAATGGAGAGGTAAGATACTTGTGGGACACAGATAAGGTTTTTTATCTATTGACGAGGATGTGTGTAATAGTCTCAGCTGGGCTGGACTGAGGTGTATATCATGAGGTGTATATCACAATCTAAATGATATATAGCAATTTGATGTATGAATAATAATTCAAAAATAATCAAAATTGATTTATTTAATTTATTATTATTATATTTTAATTTGCTATAGGACATATGCACCCACCAGAGAAGGACAGAGAGAAAGCAAGACACCAGGTCTGGGACCTGATTGGCCATGGGGGAGTCCAGAGCCTTAACCACCACATCACCAGCTGGCCCCCTATCCTAAGTCCTGTAAGAGTGAAGATATTTGGCTGAGAGAGTATATGTCAAGCAAAAGAAACATGGAAGAACCATACCTCTCAAGGTGTACTAGCAAATACATTTCTGGACTATGCTTTTAAATTGCTCTGCTCAGAAAGCATCTCCTATTTATAGTGGGAGGAAAAAAGGACTTTTAACAAAGTGGAAAATTTGTTAAAATCACAGAAGGAAGTCATGTCAAGGGTAATCTTTTTGGAAAAGTAGAGAGGCTAGTTCTTCCCAGATCCTAAGCCAACTGGGATTACTACAACTATTACAACCCGAATCTAGGATACTGCACAACAGCAGGGGAAAGAATAACCTCTGCTGTTGTTTTATCATTTCATTCTCTTTTTATACTTTGATCTAATTTGAATAGAATTCACCCAGTGGTAGGGAGATGTACTAATGATGGGAAATCTTCTTGCACATTGTCTAGGCAGGCAAAGGGTGGGATGGTTATCAGTGTGGCCTGGCAATTTCCACCTGCAATGCCATCTGCCCATCAGCTGTGATCATACCTGAGATCTCGGGATGCTTCAGCAGAAGCAAGAGTCCATATTTGAGCGTGGTGCTTGTTGTGTCTGTTCCCGCACTGAACAAATCCCATACGGTCGCGATCAAGTTGTCCAAGGTAAATTCAGACTGCTTGTTATGCTTTTCCTGGCAATGATATATTAGAACTAGTTGATTCATTAAAAAAGCCTTATGAGTACTATAAAGTAAGTCACTATTACATCCATATTTGGCAAATTAAACCAGACATTAGAGAGTGTTAGAACTAAAGTTAAAGTTAGATGAATTTTTGGGACTCCTTCAAACTTAAAATATAATCAGAGTTACAAAGTTCCAAGTTCCCTTTGATTGCTCACTTTCTTACCCACTAGAGCCAATCAGTTCCTGTCTAATTTCTTTCGAGAGTAATTTTTATTGAGTCATATTGCTACTTACTGCCAACCACACTGAATCTCTTCTTGGTCTTTCTAGCATGTGTTATCTATGTAATCATGTCTGAATTTGTCATCCGAGCCTCTAGAACCACCCACCCACAAACTGCATCACTAGTCTCCACCTTATCAGTCATCGTGCCCACCAACTTTCCTCAATTACAATCAAGAAAACCTCTTAGAAAATTTCACAGGCCAGCATGTGGCAGGGTGGTCAAGGCAGCTGGATGCTACATGGCCAATCACACAGTCTGAGTCTCAGATGGGGTGGCTTGAAAAACATGCCGGATGTGAGCATGCCCAAAATCTTGGAAAGAGAATAGAGAATGGACTGTGGCAAGGTCGTCCCCCAGGGGGATGCTTTCTCATACCCCAGCCCATCTGTCTTTATTCAGTGTGAACATGCTATGGCAAAATTTTTTTAAAAAGAAGAAAAATTAAAAATTTCAAACATTAGATCATTACATGTATCACTCCTCATACCTATTTTGTCCTCCCTGTTAATCTAAGCCAAGTTTCTTAAAACCGACCTCATCTGTGATGATTTCCTAGAATTTTTCCAAAGTTAAGCCTTTCTGCATCCTTAGCCATTCCTGTGTTTTCTCATTTGCTACATTTTCCATTTATGGAATTTATTTTAGGTACAATGATATGTTATCATCAGTTTTGAATGCTTGTGTATTTGTTTGTATATGTGTGTGTGTGTGTGTGTGTGTGTGTGTTAAGCTGCTACCAAATAAAGAACCAGATTTAACATGGTAAATATAAAAGCTTCTAAGTCTTTTTTTCAGAGAAGATTTAGAAATATATCAAGGTACTCAATGTGGTTGTACAAGCAATAGGTTGCAAAGGTAAAGTGTAATCTTTTTTTAAAGTGTTAATTTAATTTTATTTATTACTATTATTATTATTATTATTTTAGTTCATCAAAGAGAGAAGGAAAGAGAGAAAGCAAGCTGCCAGGTCCAGGACATGAAGCACAGTCAGCCATGTGGGAACCCAGTGCCTTAACCACCATGCCACCTTCTGACCCCAGAAATAAATACTCTTTAGGAAGGATCATTGAATACATGTTTCACTAGAAAAAACAAATGAATCAATGGGTCATGTCACCCATGAAGATGAAATAACAAACCTGGGTCACATTATACCTTTTCCATTTTAATCAGGAAGTAATCAATATAATCCCGAGGGTTATGGGGGTCCAGAGATTCCTGATGTTCTTTTACTTTCTCCAAAATAAACTTTTTCTGATCAGCAATGATTTTTTTCAGATCATTATGACTTCCGGGGAGGTAACATAAAAGGGGGAAAGTATTGCAGAGCTGAAAGAAGGAAGACACCTTCATTAATTCACTCAGCAAACATTTACCAGCTCTTATTTTGTGTCACTTTGCTATATGCCAAGTAGGTAAAGATGGGTGAGATGTGCTTCTCACACTAGAACATACTTGGAAGTGGAAGGAAAAGGCGCTGATAAAATAGTCAGAATTGCACAACACATAAGTTACAAAACAAAGAAACCACTTACACTCATTCCCTAACCATCGCTTTCTGAAAGAAGCTGGGAACTTACCACTGCCATCATCTCTCTCCAAACGGGAATATAGAGGTTCAGAAATGTCAGTCAACTACTCTAAGACAGGAAGCTAGTGATATTAGAGCTAGAACCCAGCGTTCATCCCAGTTTACCCTACACATATTTCTCTAAGAAATCACCTAAAAAGTTATCAAGGCTCATCCTCCTTTCGTGTAATAAAGAAACAGTACGTTGGAAAGATGAGGAAGTGCCCAGGTCACTTAGCTTTTTTTATTTAGGCATATTTCACTCTCAGGAGTGTGCACACTTACCTGACCTGTCTGGGCTTTTCTGGTCCTAGAGCTCACTGGCCCTGCATGAGACAGCACCTCAATACCCTTCGTAATCACCAAGGCAGCTCAATTTATTCAGGCCAGTAGCTTGACTCAAACTAGATAGAGAGTCAAGAAATCTAGATTCTAGATCTAGTTCATTCATTGTATCAACTAGGCCATTTTGGAAAATATGGCACATAGCTCTGGATCACAGTCTCCTGTTTTAAACAATGAAAGGGAGATGATTTGTCCTCTAAGGTCCTTCCCAGCTGTTATATGTTATAACATGTTATAACCTTATAAACTGTACAGAATTTCAGTTGTTAATGATGGTAAAACACTAACAGTTTTTGACCTTGTACCATAGCCAGAAATGTATTTCACATCATGACCCTGTATACCTGTAGATATAAAAAAAAAAGAAAAAGAAAAAAAAATGTTTCTCAAAAAAATACTTTATAAGTGAAATACTTTGATATATTTCTTTTTCTAGTCTATGTTATTTCATAGTTTACATTTCATTACGATACATTAAAATTGATTTGATAACTCACATGTTACAAATAGCAGTTTGATAAATATTACTTTGGCCACTTTTAAGTGGGGTTGAGGGATGAGTAGGCATGAGTAGAGAAGAACTAGAAAATTTTTTTCTTTCATTTATTTATTTTTACATTTTTCTACAAACAAGAACTAGAAAATTATGAGCATTTAAAATCTAGGGAAGACCTGGAGATGCTGTAATGGTTACATTGTTGGACTCCCACGTGGTTGACCAAGGTTTAAGTCCCGGTCCCTGTGGCTTAAAGTTCACACTGGACATGTGCTCATGGGTACCCAAAATCCTGAGTGGAGAATGGAGGAGAAGGGATTTTTCACTTTTTGTCTCTTTGGTGAATGCATGCACCCTATAGTAAAAATCTTTTAAAAAAAGTTTAATGAATATAAAATAAAGAAAACCTTGGGGCTAGCCCCAAGGCTAGACTGGTGGTTAAAGCAGGTCAGATCCCAAGTGACCAACAGCAGTTCAAATCTCAGCCCCAGTGGCTTGAACAACACTTCAGGTGTATGTTCATGAATGCCTAAAGTCCCTTAAGGATGGGAAAATGGAGGAGAATGTATTGCTATGTGATCATGCCCCCTCGGGGATACTTTCTCCCTCTCTCTTTCTGCCTTTCTGGTGAACACACATACTCTCTGACTTTTTTTTTTGAATAAAAAAAATAAATAAAATATAAAGAACATTGACCTTACCTGTATCCAGGGAGTGCTTAGAATTCTGAGATTTTCATGAAAATACTTAATCAAAGTATGAAATTTTGGATCACTATAGTCAAAACGATTCTGAAAAATGATGGAGCAGATCACATTGCAGGGAACACAGGAGAGAAGGAAAGTAGGATCACAGGGAGATGCTAAAACAGTAGAAGTTACAAGTTAATATCCAATTTTCAGATAAATCTTAAATTAGCTGTTTAATTACAAAGAGTTGAACTCAACAATTTTTGGGAAAAAAAAACAGAAACTGGAGAGCCTGCAGAAAGATTAATCTAAACCCCCTATCTCTCACCATTAACAAAAATCAACTCAAATTGGATCAAAGAGCTAAACCTAAGACCTCAAACTATAAAACTACTGGTGGAAAACTCTGGGAGACATTGGGGTAGGCAAAGACTTCTTAAGCAAGGCCCCAAAAGCACAGGTAATAATCCCCAAAATAGACAGGTTGGATTACATCAGATTAAGAAGTTTCTCCACAGCAAAGGACACAGTAATTAGTGTGAATTGACAGCCCTCAGAATGGGAGAAAATTTTTGTTAACTATGCCTCAGATAAGGGACTGACAGTCAGAATACACAGGGAACTCAAGCAGCTTACTCAAAAAAAAAGATGATTAACTCAATTAAAAGAAAATGAACTGAATAAACAACTCTCTAAGGAAGACATACAAACAGCCAAAAAGCATATGAAAAAAATGCTCAACATCCCTCATCATAAGGGATGCAGATCAAAACCACAATGAAATATCACCTAACCCCAGTCAGAATGGCAAAGATTAAAAAAAAAAGATAAGTGCTGGAGGGGATATGCTGAAAGAGGAACTCTCCTACATGGTTGGTGGGAATGTAAATTGGTCCACCAATGTGGAGAACAATATGGAGTTTCCTCAAAGACCTTCAAATAGAACTACTATATGATCCAGCAATTCCACTTCTGGTTATCTACCCAAAGGACAGGAGAACACTCAGTTGGAAAAGAACTTGCACAACTATATTTACTGCAGCATTATTCAAGATTGCTAAGACATGGAATCAACCCAAAGGGTTGAATGTATAATGATATTTGAATATATACATAATAATAATAAATAATAATAAGAAGAAGAAGCTGTGGAGTGGCCATTCTGAACAAACATGGTGACCTTCAGACACATACAGAAATGCAGTTCTGTGAGCTTAATTTGCATAGCGATGAAAGCAATTAATATATGAACATGATAGTTGCATGCTATTATCAGTACTGCAGAGCAGTATCAGATTAAAGGAAGTCACATGTGTTTATCAGATTCAGCCCCAAAAGATCAAAGAAATTACATGGCACCAATTATTCTTGCATCATCAGCTGATTACTACTGTGATGTGAGCAAAACACAAATTTCTGTTCTATGTAAGTCACATCTTCTTCAGTCTTTTTGTAACCCTGTATAGTCTAGCCAGATTATTACTACTAATTATATGAAGAAATATACACCATTGGTTTTTTTTAAGGCTTCCACCAGACATGATGCTTCCTCTTGAATTCTGTCTTCAATAGTTTTCTTTCCCATCCCCATATTCCGTAGAACTGAGAGGGAGAAACGCCTGGTTTGTCTCCATGTTTCTCCATTACTGAGGACAATTCCTATCAAGAAAAAAAAAATAAGAAAATAATTTTTAAAAAGAGAAGACTTTTTTCCATTGTCCTGAATTCTAGCTGAACTAAGCCCTGCCTTACCTGCCTGCTCTCTTAACTCAACCTAATATTTTACTACCAGAACTCTGGATTTTACATTTCACTAAACTCTCTATTCATCAGCTCCTCCAAGTCTCAGAATAACATTGTGATCCAAATGTTTTGTTCCCATTTTACTAGCAAGGATGCTGAAGATGATGGTGGCAAAATGTCCAAGAGATAGGTTGAATTTTCAGGGCTTACTTTTCTGATTGCAGGTGAATGTTAGGAAAAACAGCAAGAGGAGATAATTCTCAAGAGAAGACAATAAAGCTCATCTACATTGGGAAGAATCGCATGCCAACATGTTCCAGATAAGGATATGCCATTTCCAAGTAGCTCCTCTCTCCCATGAAATATGTGTGGTCTTAGCACCCAGGATGTTCCACATCACACTTCAAAGTCAAGACTAGATTGGGGGAAAAAATAACCTCATAGGAAACTTGTCTAGGAAGCAGCCTAGGGAAAAATGCAAAAGAGTCAAGGGCCTCATTCAGTCCTTACCTCTTTTTCATTTTTTTTTTTAATGAGAAAGATTTTTGAGAAGCTCTTGCCTTGTCATAATCTTCCTGTCCCAGCACATTTAGTCTCAAGCCACTGTGTCTGGACTACTTAGGTTGAGCAGGGAAAGACCTACTTCTTTACCAGAAATCCTGTGATCCACCAGAAGACTGGATACTTTAAGGCCAACTCCAAAAAGAAATGAAAGATAGTTCAACTTGGGACCAGCAGTTAGCATAATGGCTGTGTTGCTGGACTCCCATGTAGTTGACTGCGGTTCAAGTCCTGGACCTGGTGGCTTAAACTCACACCAGGCACATATGCATGCATGCCCAAGATCCCAAGAGGAGAATGGAGAAGGAATTGAGGCATGGCCATCCCCTCTGGGGGTGATTTCTTGCTTTCTGTCTCTGTCTCTGTCTTTCTAGTGAGTGCATGCGCCCTATAGAAAAACTCTCTGTCAAAAAAAAAATAGTTCAACTTAATTATTTTAAAAAGCTTTGTGTGTGTGTGTGTGTGTGTTTATTGCCAGAGGGCATGTATGCTCAACAGAGACAGACAGAGAAAAGGGGAAAGTAATCCTAAATGAGGCATCATGGTCACACCATAATCCCTTCTCCTCCACTTCTTCATCCTGTCAGGATTTGGAACATGCATGCATACTGATCTGATATCAGGCATTTTTCAACCCACCAGTATTGCTACACAAACCACAGTTGGCCATGTGGGATCTGGCTCTCTTAACTACTAGGCTTCAGGGTCAGCCCCCCAAAAGCCTTTCCTATTATGTTTCATTATTCCCTACATGATTCTTGATTCTTTTATCAGAGCTTTGCTGTGCTCTATGCTTTGTATTCTACTGGATTTAAATATTTCTTATACATTTTAGATGAATAGATGATTGAAGACAAAGCCAAAATAGTCCTAACTTATGTTGGTTCCATGCATACTGTACACACTTCCTAAAGGAGTTCCCTGACATCCACGAATCAAGCTATAAGAAGCAAAATGTCTCACTCATTATCTTAACTGGCCATCATTTAAAATGAATTTGTCTCAGTTATAATTCATAGGATCTTAGCAATTAGGTAGTTTGTTTATATTAAATTTAATATCTCATGCAAGACTTTATATCATATACACAGGTTTAAAAATAGATAAATGATTCTTTATAAAAAATTATTCATAAGCTTATGCTGAATTTATGAGAAGTATGTTTCATAAGTTTCTCTACACTCTCATAATTTCTCAATTTCTTAGCCTTTTTGAGATCTTTTCAACTTTAAAAGTCATATACATTACACAAAGTGCATACCTAATCCATTGAAAATTCTGTCTATCACTGGAAAAGCCCCTCTACCAGAAAATTCCTCTCCTCGGTCAATCAGGCCTTCCTTAATTGCTTCATATCCATGCAGCACCACAGTGGGCTTCATACCTAAATACACAGTGAACACGGGGCCATATTCTTTTGCCAGCTGGAAAAGAAACACAAGTAGGGGAAAAGTGAGAATTTCACAAAGCTTTGCTTTGGCATTATAAAAAACTATTACACAAGAACACAAAACAAGTACAGGGTCTAGTGGCCCAAAATAAAACAAAAACCTAAAGATGTCCGGTATGTGTGAAATGTGCTGATCCCACCACACTCGACCACACCTACATATATGTCATACACATAATCTCCAAAATATTGGGTTGTTGGAAAAGTCATGACACATTTTTGCATAGAAAACACCCTGATAGCTTCATCAGTTGCCCTATAAATCACTTCTGGCTTCAGACCACCCCAGGTACCTTTACTCAATAAACTCTCCTTTTTCTCTCGAGGTGACCTCCTCTGGAGTCTTACTCTGAACCATGATGCTTATGGCCTATAAGCCTAAGCTTTCAAGTATCCCACCTTCTGGGGCCAAACCAATGTAGACCTTCCATGTATTGATTTATAACTTTGCTTATAGTTTTTGCTCTACCAATAAATGTGTTAGAGTTTTTTGTAACTTGACACCTTGGAGTACATCTTTTGGGAGAGGTTCTTGTTTTTGTTTTGTTTTGTTTTGTTTTTGTTTTTGTTTTCCGCTATAGGACACATGCGCTCGCCAGACAGACAGAGAGAGACAGAGAGACAGAAAGCGAGAAATCACCCCCCAGGGGGGATGGCCATGCCGCAATCCCTTCTCCTCCATTCTCCTCTCGGGATCTTGGGCACACACGCACACGCGCCCGGCGTGAGTTTTAAGCCACCGGGTCCAGGACACGAACCATGGTCGACTACGTGGGAGTCCAGCGACATAGCCATTACGCTAACTGTTGGGTCCCACATTGGAGTACTTTTTCAAGGCTTCTTGAGTTTATGTTTTCCCAGAACACAGCCACTCATATTGGCTTAGAAAAACAAACAAACAAGGGAACCGGCAGTTAGCATAATGGCTATGTTGCTGGACTCCCATGTAGTCAACCACAGTTCGCGTCCCAGACCTGGTGGCTTAAAACTCACGCCAGACGCATGTGTGTGCATGCCCAAGATCCAGAGAGGAGAATGGAGGAGAAGGGATTGCAGCGTGATCATCTCCCCCGGGGGGTGATTTCTCGCTTTCTGTCTCTCTGTCTCTCTCAGTCTGTCTGGCGAGCAGATGCGCCCTATAGTGAAAACCTCTCTCAAAACAAACAAACAAAAAACCAGTTCTTCAATATTTTAGTTTGCTTCTTTTCCATCAATGAGCATTTCTTCCTCTCTTTTTTAAACTTTCTGCCATAGGGCACATGTGCTCAACAGAGACAGAAAGAAACAGTAAGAGGAAAGTGAGAAATTACTGCCTTGGGGGAATGGACACACCAGAATCCCTTCTCCTCCATTCTCTTCCCACAATTTTTAATATATACACACATACACATACACACCTGGCAGGATTTTCAAGCCTCCAGGTCTGGGACTTGAACCATTGTCACCCACGTGGGAGTCCAGTGCATTAAGCACGGTGCCATCTGCTGGCCCTAAGCATCTCTTTAAAATTTGGTGTGAGGCCAAGTTATTTTAGTTGGTAATAAGGATGTCTTGTTTACTTACTGCAAACAACAGGGAGAAAATTAATTGTACTTACCACTTTTATGGATTTGGTGATGTCCTTAGAATCTAATTGCAAAAGATTTCCAACAATTGGCAGAGGAGTAGGACCAGGTGGGAGCTTCCCTTTGCCATGGCTTCCATTCCACAGAGAGAGAAGAATCAAACAAGAAAGGCAAATGACCAGAATGGTGAAGAGATCCATTGATGTGCTTTGTGGAAATGCAATTGAAAGCTTAAGGTCTAAAGATTTGTAAGTGCAAAGTGCAAGTTTGTTACCAAACATTTACTAAGTCTCTGGACATTTAACAAATATTGCTTATCGTTAGTGTACCTTGACCTGCTGGTAGAAATGATCAAATTATAAAGGGTAACTCTAAAATAAAAGTTTTAAAGAAAAAGAAATTTACCAGTGTTCCAAAGCTAGCCCCAGATAAGGCTCAGACCCTGGGGTATTTGGCACTATATGAGTGGCAGCAGCGCCAGAGAAAGCTTACAGATATGTCCTGCTGACAAAACAAGCTAGAATGTTCTTTTCAAGAATTCAAATAATTGTTGAGGAATTATTATATATCATACAGCCTTGCTTTGGCATTAAACGATTTGTTTAAAATTAAACAGTTATTGAGTCAATAATTTCTCCATGGATAAATAAAAATGAGATTCCATTAAAAACTTATCTCTTTGCCTTCAGAACTTTGGGAAACCAGGATTCAAAAAAAAAATGTGATTATTCCAAAGAAATACAGTTATTAGCTGTCTAATCTCATACACTGTCTCAAGACATTTCTGGTCCTGGAGGAAAAACAGAATTTAAAACAAAAAGTTTAGTTATTTACATAAAAGAGAGAGAGAGGTATCCCAAACAGTGTCTTATACTGCCAACTCCCCCAACCCCTACCCTAGGCTTCCAGTCAGCCAAGATCACTGGCACCCAGTATGTTTGGATTCATCTGGGATCCAGACCCCAGGCTTTTCCATATGGTTCCAGCATTACATCATCTTACTGCCCATGACATGGTACCATTCCCATCACAGGCTGGGACAAAATACAGATTTTTAAAACAATTTTATTTATATGTGGTGTGTGCATGCTCACACACATATATGCACATATTTGTACATATATATAAAATAAAAAATTTAATAGTGTGTGTGTGTGTGTGTGCGTGTGTGCATGTATTCTCTTTCTCTCACTGTCTTCAGACTAATCTCTTTGGCTAAAAACATTGTGTCTTGGATCTGCCTATGTGGCTTTCTTCGGAAACATCTGTCTGGTCCTTCTTCCTTTCCTAGAAGGAGGAAAACAGATATAGTTGTGCTGGAACAGATCTAAAAAACATTCCTTACTTCCTTATTTTAGGATCGATTACAAAATAGCTCATAGAGGCAAGAACTGGCGAATATCAGTGGGTTAATATTGGAGCTCCTTGTTGAAGGATCTTGTTTCGTCAAATATATAATTCTATTTTTTTAACCAACTGAATCTGCAGAAATTATAAACACAGCAATCAGAACAAGGACACTTGCTTGAACATTTTAACTCTCTTATGTAAAAACGGGATATCAGAAAGGATGTGAAACTTTTTGGTAACCTCTCGTATTTCAGATGGTGGTAGACAAATATCTGTTTAATGCCAAGAGGAGCAGAGGATGGGGATATTGTGTTCTTGTACCTGAAACCTTCAGTTTGAGCTCAGAAAGTAACGAACATAATTCAAGACATAATCTCTTGCCCCTTACTCTTGGTGATCATGGAAATTCATTTAAAAAAAAGGAAAGAAAAAAAAGTAGAGAGAGATTTTATAGAGCAGAATCTATTTTCTAGGTATCCTGGCCCAGAGTAACTTCTAGGTAGGTGTATTAGTCAGATTTCTCAGAGAAATAGAACCACTGCAACATACAGATTATTCTTAATTTAAATGTGGGTGCATCCCAGTAACTCAATTTAAATTGAAACTATCATATATTGAAAATGTATTTAATATACCTAACCTAGTAACACCATATTTAACCTAGCCTACTTTTTTCTTTTAAAAATTTGCTGCAGAGCAGGTGTGCTTACTGAGAGAGAGAGAGAGAGAGAGAGAAAGAGAGAGAGAAAATTCCCATGGGAGATGGTCATGCTACAATCTCTTCTTCTCTTAGGATTTTTGGCACACATGCACATGTGTCCAGCATGTTTTTCAAGTCACTAGGACTGGGACTAAAATAGTGCAGTGGGTCATGTGGGCTCCACCTACTTAACCACAGGACATTGGCTGGGCCTCATCTGCATACTTTAAGCTACTCAGAATACTTCTGATAGCTTACAGCTGAGCAAAGTCATCTAACACAGTCTATTTTATGATGAAGTGTTAAATATTTCATGTAGTTTGTTGAATCCTATACCAAAAATGAAAAACAAAATGACAGCATGGGTACTTTAGATATGGTTTCTACCAAATGCCTACTACTTTTGTTGTGTGGTCCTGTCGCAAGGGCCCAGTACTCATTTTGAGCATAACTGTACTAAATCTTTTTTCCATATCAGTATCATAAAAGAGTGATGCAAAAAAATTAAAATACCAATACAAAGTAAAAAATTCATAAATCAAGTCATCATAAGTGACAGACCATCTGTGTATTGTTTATAAGAGAAGGTCTACCTGGGAATAGGCTCATGCAATTAGGAAGAATGCACTCCCTGCATTCCAAAGTGCCTTTGAAAGGATCCTTTCCCTAGAAGGCCCTAGAGAGGCTCACAGTTCGCCTTCACCTGAGGATGCATGCTCAGGCATCATGGATTGAAAGTTTGTGTTTCTCCAAAATTCATATGTTGAAGCCGTTATCGCTAATAAGGGGAGGCCTTTGAGAATTAACTAGGTTTAGATGAGGTCATGAGGGTGTATCCTTTATAAGATTAATGCCCTTTTAAGAAGAGGGAGAAAGAGAAGTCTCTTTCTCTCTCTGTGCACACCCATCGCAGAAAGGTTATTTGCGCACACAGGGAGGAGTGACTATCTACAAACCAGGGAGAGAGCCCTTACCAAGAATCAAACCTGCTGGCACCTTGATCTTGGATTTGCCAGTCTCCAGAACTGTAAGAGATAGATGTCTGTCATGTAAGCCACTCAGTCTATGGCATTTTGTTACAGAACTCCAAACAGACAGAGACACCAGATGAAACCTAGAGTGGCCATGTGCAATGAACAGGTTATCAGAGCAAAAGTCCTGATGGGCAGCCAGATGCAGGTCAATGCGTCCCCGAACTGAATTGCCTGTCTGTAAAATGGGGCAATGATGCTCTCCCAAAGCTGTTGTAAGGACAAAGTAAGATAGTTTTTGTGAAAATAACGGGGAAATGGCCGAAAACATGTTTTCTAGGCAATCATGACTGCCAGTGTTTGCAAGTTCACCAGGAGGTGCAGCAGTCCACTCCTGCCGTGACAGGGAAGAAAGCACATCAACCCGACCTACAGTGAAGTATCTCTGAGGATCAGGAAGCCTGGGTGAGGACCGTGGGACAGTATCCACAAGGCTGTGCTGGGTAGGAACTACGGTGCTGCCAGCTTCACTTACCACAAAGGAAATCTCTCAGAGAAGGCATACTCCAAGGCAGAAGGGAAGAGGGGCAGAAGACATTTTAATATCGAGCACCTGGTGTGTCAGGTATTGCATTATCTTTACTATAAGATCCTTCAGGTAATTACCATCATCACCATTTTAAAATGAGAAAAGCAAGGCCCGGGATGTTAACTAACCTGCCCAAGTCCACACAGCTAGAAAATGGCCTGTCTTCACTCCATACGCAGCGGTCCCCAGTTTAGAGTGAAGGCAACACCACCTGGAAGGCAGGTTCGATGCAGCCCTAATGGGAGGTGGGAAGGAAGGGGACAGGGTGATTTGAGAAGCTCTCCCTCAGCAGCTGTCTCCTCTGTGCCCCTGCACTCCACCTGCCGACCACAGAAGTGACACTCAACTGCCCAATAGTTAACTTTTACGCTTTCTCTGTGGTTTCTGAAGCCCCCAGTGCTGTTTCTTGTTGTGCTCTAGACCCTAGGCTTCACCTTTGATGGAGCGAAAGAACTTGGTATGACCCTAGGGCTAAAGAGGGATTGAAGCTCAGCATCAGGAGCTCACTGTCCCACTCTGTTCCCAAGCCACAAAGCAGGAATCCAGTTCCTTTTTCCTATGGCTGCTATAACAAATCACTGCAGATTTAATGGCCGAAAACAACACAACGGTATTATCTCACCGTTCTGAAAGTCCGAGGTCTGAAATGGGTCTCAGAGGGCTAAAATCATGTCACCAGGGCTGTGTTCCTTCTGGAAGCTCCAGGGGAGTATCTGTTCCTTGCCTTTCCTAGCTCCTCTAAGCTGCCTACCTTCCCTGGCTCATGGCTACATCTCTCAAATCTCTGCGTCCATCTTCACATCCCTTCCCCACTGTGCTTCTGTCATTATGTCACCTCTGTCATTTCTGACTCTCCTGTTCCCTCTTTGAAGGACCCTGGATGATCCAGGCTCATCTCTTCATCTCAAGAATCTTAATGCTATCTTCAAAGCCCCTTTTGCCAAGTAAAGTAACAGTCACAGGGTCTGGGGATCAGGACAGGAACGTCTTAGAGAGACTGTTACTCAGCCTACCACAAATGGCTGTTGTCATTTATCAAAAATCGGCTGGGCCTGGTTGCATGGTCTACTTCCAGGTTCTTGTCCTGCCACATTTATCTAGGTGTTTAACTGCTGCCAGTGCCAGTCCGTCTTAATGACGGGATTTTATATCCAGTACCCCCTTTCTGCTTTTGTAAGATGTTTGCATCTAATTCTTTGACTTTCCATATAAATTTTAGAATAATCGTATTTATATTTACAAAAGTCATGGTGGGATTCTGGCAGAAATTGTGTTAAACCTGTGTTTCCGTTTTGGAGAAGGTAAGACCATTGTTTCACTGTGTCTTCAAATCCATGAACACATTACATATGTCCATTACTTAGATCTTCTTTGGTTTCTTTTTTCAGCATTTTGTAGTTTTCAGCATTAGATTTACACCTGAGGATTTCAGGGTTTTTTGCTTTGTTTTGTTTTGTTCTCAGCAACTTTAAGTGACATTGTATGTTTTTTTTTCACTTTACTGGCAAATAAAAATTGTATATATTTAAGGTCCACAACATACTAATATATTGATTTTTTAAATTAGGTTCCCAGACTTGATGGTGCAGTTTTTGTGGGTCTGGTTTATTTCACTCAGCATAATGTCTTCCAGGTTTACCCATTTTATTGCAAATAGCAGGGTTTTCCTTTATTTAAAAAAAAATTGAATTACATATTTAATTTTCAAGTGTTTAGAGATTTCCTATTGTCTTTCTGAAATTTATTTCTATTGGGTTGTCAGAAAAGTCATGACATATTCAAAGAAACAGTTTTACCAAATACGTGGTAAAAACCCTAGAGATTCAAGAAGCTGGGAAAACTTTAAATATAAACACAGAGAAATGCATACCCAGAAACAACAGGTGCTGTCTAATCCCTTTGGGGATCCTGGGCACATAAGCACACTGTCTGATGTCTTTCTCAAACCGCTGGGTTCAGGATCTGAACCATCTTATCAGTTATGTGGGATCTAGCACCTTAACCACCAGGTCATGGGCTGGCCCAAGAACTTAAAAAAAAAATTTTTTTTTTTAATTTTTGCTATAGGACACATATGCTTGCCAGATAGAGAAAGTGAGAAATTATTCCCAATGAGGATGGCCATGCCACTATCCTTCTCCTCTGTTCTTGGGTATCTGACACACAAGCACAGCGCCTGGCATGATTTTAAAGATGCTGGGTCTAGGACTTGAACCATGCAGTTGGCCATGTGAGATCCAGAGCCTTAACCTCCATTGCACCTGCTGGCCCAAGAATTCACTTTTTTTTTTCTCCTTTCACCTCCTTTAATCCAATGAACAAGTATACTGTTCACAGAGTTTCTATTTCCAAACACAGTATTTCCCACCAGTTTAAAAAAATACTTTCAAGAAGTATTATTTCACTACTTTTGTTAAATACATCAAACACTTCAAAATATCTAGAACTGCTAGATACTTCATATAAGAAATTGTCCACTATGGACAAAGCACTGTTAAATAAAATTGCACACATATAACGATGGTTATAATATGAAGTATTTTCTAAATGTGACTTAGTATTTTGGACTTAATCCATTCCTTCTAACTCTATTCTCTCTGCCTTCAACACAGTGGACAAGTACAGGGATTTGTAATGCTTAGAGCTGGTTAAACACATTCATACCCAAACATCATTCACAGGGGACAAGCTTTCCTATGAACTTCAGTACAAAAGTACAAAATGTGCTACCTTTACTAACTACTTTGCCATATACTGGCAACTTCTTTTAGCAACTAGAGTCTGAATGTTGCAAAGTTAGAACTTATTTTTCCATTATGTACACTAGATACAGGGCAAAACCACACATACAGAAAAATGGTGTCTGAAAATATCCAAATATGTACCCACTAGCATGTTACTTTTTGTAATTCCTTCCCTCCCACCACCTCCTGCAAACCACTGAACAAGTAGAGAATTCTATCCTGCTCAGAGGTGGCTTAACAATTCCATTTCCAAAAGACAATTATGTCCTATGAATTCTAGAAAAATGCTACTCACACAATGATATTTTACTACCTTTATATTTAACATAGTGGGCATGTCTAAATATCTAGATAGACTAGATGTTTCAAGTAAGGCCCTAATTTGTACACTGTAGACATAGCGGTCTTAAGTAAAGTGCATACATGTAACAATAGTTGTAATTTGAAAGTGTCTTCAAAATATGAACCTTCTTGCCTAGAACCCCACCCTTTTCCACCAACCCAGTGGACTATGATGTTCAGATTTTTCAGAAGACAATCTTCCCTAGGAATTCTAACACAAATATACAAAAAATGTATTAATGATAGTTTACTAACTCTGCTCTTGTCATACACTGGCAACCTCTTTAACATCTAGAAAGACTGCAGTAGGACTTGCTTGTCCTTTGTATATGCTATATACAAAATAAAACGCATGAACATAGGGGACAGTGAAGAATCTGCCTCACTGTGAAGCACACTCACACAGAGCTCTTTTCACATGCTTCTCCCTCCTGCCTCAAACCTCTGCACACAGTATGTACTACCAGAGAGGTGGTTTGGCCATTACCCAGAATGCAACATCTCATATGAATTTTAACAAGATATTTACAAAATAGATTTTCCTATCTCTACTTTGAACATTTATCAGATACTTCAGAACATTGAGAAAGACTAAATATTTCCAAAAAATACTTAGTTTTGTCACACACACAAACACACACAGTGGTGGGAAATAAAATGCACACACAAAAACAATGGTTGTGTGAAGCTGTCTTCTAAATGTGACCAGTCTGGCACAGAACCGGCTTCTCTTCTCACCATCCTGCACTCCTGTCCTCTAACCCATTGAACAATGTGGACGTTTGTCACTCCTGGTGGCACTAACTCCATTTCCAAAAGTCATTTCCAGCAGACATTTCTTTTCTATGATCTCTTTTAAATGAATGGGCATATACAAGACGTGGTTTTCTAACTTGACTTTATCATACCTTGGCAACCTCTTCACAGCTAGGTCTAGGGGTAGCAAGTTTTCTTTTAAAAGGTTGCGGGGAAGTTGCGAGCAGCCTTTTCATAGGATATACACCGGCCTTTTACAAACGGCCAGTCCATCTTCCTCCGGGTGGTGGGCATTTCCACTTGGCCAAACGCGGCAGGTCGCCCAGTCTCTCTCTTGCAGCTGTCGCTGGCTCGCTAACGGTTCCCTCCATGGGCGCCCCAGGCTCCGCGCTCCTGCCCAGCGCGAAGGCCTTGGTCTATCCCAGGACGCGGCGAGGAGGTCTCTCCTGTAGGGACAGAGCGGTCACCGCAGTGCCCAGGTCTGCACACTCGGAGACCCAGGCTGGCCTCCTCCTGGCCTCCACACCTTCCCGGCCGCCTTTCCTCTCAGCCTCAACAAGGCCTGGCCGGCGAGGTCCCAGAGGCCACAGCCGCCGCCATCCAGGGCTCTGGGTGGGGCAGGGGGAGTTTCTCCGCTGCTCCGAGGCCTGGGCCTGGCGGGCCGCAAGCCCAGCGAGGATCTCGGGGACTGCAGGGCTGAGGCCTCCCACCCGGCCACCAGCTCACCGCGGTCGACTTCCTGCCGGAACTAAAGAATGTACATTTTTAAGATATGTGAACATGTTTTATAGCAATTTAATCACGCTTGACTGATACATTAATAAATGCAAAATGTTAAGTCTCCCAGGGAAAGGGGGGACAAAAAAAGAATGAAAAAACAAAACAATAAAAAATAGTTTAAAAGAAACAAGATAGGACCAGCAGTTAGCATAATGGCTATGTCGCTGGACTCCCATGTCCAGCAGTTGGAGTCCCTGACCTGGTGGCTTACACTCATGCCGGGCACTCTGCCCAAGATCCCAGGAGGAGAATGGAGGAGAAGGGATTGCAGCATGGCCATCCCCCCTGAGGGTTGATTTCTCATCTTCTATCTCTCTGTCTCTCTCTGTCTTTCTGGCCAGAGCACGTGCCCTATAGTGAAAACCTCTCCAAAACAAAACCAAAAAACCATAAGAATCTTGTTCTTGGGGTTGGTGGAGTGGTGGTTAAGGGCACTGGACTCCCACATGGCTAACTGCAGTTCACGTCCCAGACCTGGTGGCTTGCTTTCTCATTTTCCTTCTGTCTCCCTCTGTCCCTCTCTGATCAAATTAAAATAAATAAGTAAATAAAGATAAATAAAATCATTATTTAAAAAAATGAAAGGATCCTGTTCTTCTACCTGATACTTCTGTTCTTATTGGAAGTTTTGGTTACGCCCCCCCACATGCATGCATGTTCAAGAGTGCATGCACATGCACATGCATGTACATCTTTAACATACACATTTTGCTGGGACCTGCTTGATGCCAATTGACTCTATTCTTTGCAAGTCTCTGGATGTCCATGCATTATCAGTTTCAGCACCTGCAGACCATCACATGGGGTGCTTGGACCATGATTTCTTTTTTTTTTTTTTTTCCAGGATTTCAGGCACCTTTATTCATGGTGGATATTTTGGTCAGGGGAGCCTGCCTTTGAAATCTTTCTTAAGGAAGCCAACTCCTCCCTAAGTCTCGATGATGCTTACAACAGCGACTGGCCATATCATTTTTGTTTGCCACTGTCAAGGTTTGAACACCCTGCACTTGGTGTCACCTGGTCTGGGCAGAGGCCATGTGTGGAGACCTTCAGGGGCTAAACCCTGCAGCACCACCTGCTGGCTCAATCAAAGGTACTTCTGCTGCTGGGTAATAGCAGCGGTGGGAAATTGTACTCCTTGTGTTCCCCATATAATTTACAAATAGGACAAATTATTAATATTGTTATGTATTTACAATGCAAATAATCAAGACTGGTGACAGTAAAAATAAAAAGACATTCATTAAGAATGTCTCTCTATGAAGGATGCCGTCATTCAACTCTTTCCATTTTTCAACTGTTTGTGGTATAAAACCACTTAGTGGTGACAATCGCATGACCCACCTTCCCTCTAGGTTTAGCACTCCTGACCCTACATTTCTGAGTGGCCAAGAGTAATTATCCCAGTCTTCTGTAATCAGTAATAAAGCTATGACTCTGCAAGAATTTAGATAACAGTTTAAGTAAAACAGTATTTCTTAAAAACTCGAGTCTACTATAAATCATTTTTTGTTTTCTGGTCTAGCAACTGACATGGCTTCAATATGGTCTCTTTTCTTTTTCACTCAGAAACTCAGAAAGATGGATTGACTAAATTTTACAATCCTGCCATGTTTTTATGGTGATCACTAGAGATAAAACAATGTAATATCCACTGAAGTAATAGAATCCCATGCAAAACTCTTTTTATTTTTTAAGAGAGATTTTTGCTATCAGGCTTGATAGACAGGGAGAAATCACACCCCAGAAGGGATGGCCCTGCTGTAATCCCTTCTCCGTTCTCGTGGGATTTGGGGCATGCATGCACATGCACCCAACGTGTGTTTCAAGCTGCCAGATCTGAGACTGGAACTGTAGTCATTCATGTGGGAGCCCAGTAATACAACTGTTAAGCCATCTATTGGTCCCTCTCTTGCAAAACTCTTTTTACTTTTTGTAGAGATTTTTTGCTGTGGGGCATGTGTGTTTGCCAGAGAGACAGAGACAGAAAGCAAGAAATCACCCTTCAGGGAGGATGGCCATGCCACAGTCCCTTCTCCTCCATTCTCCTCTTGGGACTTTAGGCATGCATGCACATGTGCCGAGTGTGAATTTCAAGCTGCCGGATATGGGACTCGAACTGTCATCAGCCATGTGTGAGCCCAGTGACGTAACCGTTATGCCATCTGCTGGTCCCTCTCATGCAAAACTCTTAACAAATAAATGCCTCATTACACCATTTTCTGTTTATGAACAGTTCTAACATAGTACAGTGGCAGTGGTTAATTTTAATTGACTTTACTATCTGATCTCAGAGATGAGTCACAGTTCAGCTCTGAGTTTTGGCAATGCAACAGCGACAGATACCATCTGGTGTTAGCACAAAAGTCACTTGTGCTGGGTCCAGCAGTTAGCATAATGGCTATGTTGCTGGACTCACACGTAGTCGACCGCGGTTTGAGTTCTGGACCTGGTGGCTTAAACTCACCGGGTGCGTGTGCATGTGTGCCCAAGATCCCGAGAGGAGAATGGAGGAGAAGGGATTGCAGCATGGCCATCCCCCCTGGGGATGATTTCTCTCTTTCTGTCTATCTGTCTCTTGCTGTCTGTCTGGCGAGCGCACGCGCCCTATAGCAAAAACCTCTCCAAAAAAAAAAAAAGAAAAAAGAAAAAGAAAAGAAAAAAAAAGTCACTCGTGCTAAGAATTAAACAACCCTAAACTCTTTCAGTGCCTACTTCACCAGATCTAAATATAAACTATGGTGTTACTTTTTCTCTAATAAAAATATGTCGCAGCAACTTTTACCAAACAGCAACTACTACAAAAGGAATTGCAGGAAAAAAATGACTTCACAAAAATAACACTAAAAACTTTGACAATCTTATGCAGGAACTGCCAAAAGTTTTGTGTTTAATAATAGCACAACTGACCAAGGCTGGAGATGTGAAGATAATATGTTTAAGACAATAGGGGGGAAAAATCACTTCTTTTTTAAGAAGTTTTAGCCTTAGGGCGCATGCCCTCACCACAGAGAGGGAGACACAGAGAGAAAGCGAGAAATCACTCCCCAGGAGGATGGCCATGCCACAATTCCTTCTCCTTCATTCTCCTCCTGGGATCTTGGACACACACACACACGAACACAGCATGATTTTCAAGCCACAGGGTCTGGACTGGAACCATGTTCAGGCATGAGAAAGTCATAACCACTACGCCAACTGCTGGTCTGGGAATCACTCTTTTTGGGAAACACTCTTTTTGGGAATCACTCTTTTTTGAGAGTTTTTTTTGGGGGGGGGATTTCTTTTTTCTTTCTTTCTTTCTTTCTTTCTTTTTTTTTTTTTTAAAGATTTTTCCCTCTAGGTTGTGTGTGCTCGCCAGAAACACAGAGAGAGACAGAGAGACAGAAAGCGAGCGAGAAATCACCCCCAGGGGAGGATGGCCATGCCACAATCCCTTCTCCTCCATTCTCCTCTTGGGATCTTGGGCACACACATATACATAAGCCCAGCATGAAGCCGCCAGGCCTGGGACTCGAACCACAGTCGACTACATGGGAGTCCAACGACATAGCCATTACATTAACTGCTGGTCCCCTGGGAATCACTCTTTAAACTCGCTACATAGTATATGGTTAAGAACCCACACTTCGTATTATAAAACCTATCTACATATAGTAGTTAGCCCAGAAAGCCAGCTGATCTTGGAACCAGCAGATGAGGTAATGGTTACATTGCTGGACTCCCACGTAATCGATCATGGTTCGAGTCCTGGACCCAGTGGCTTAGAACTCATGCCTGCTGTGTGTGCATGCACGCCCAAAACCCCAAGAGGAGAACGGAGGAGAAGGGACTGCAGCATGGCCATCCCCCTGAGGGTGATTCCTTGCTTCCTATCTCACTGGTGAGTGCACACGCCCTATATCAAAAATCTCTCTCTAAAAAAAAAAGAGAGAGAAAGAAAGGAAGGAAGGAAGGAAGGAAGGAAGGAAGGAAGGAAGGAAGAAAGGCAGGAAGGCAGGAGGGGCAGAG
>NW_006159692.1:6615648-6629215 GCF_000334495.1 Tupaia belangeri chinensis
AGGAAGGAAGGAAGGAAGGAAGGAAGGAAGGAAGGAAGGAAGGAAGGAAGGGAGGAAGGAAGGGAAAAAGAAAAAAAGAAAGCCAGCTGATCTCTTGGTGTTCTGGATTTCAGTGTCAATTATTAGCAACCTTCACTTCCTCTGTGTGGTGGGTTCTTGTTTTCACCCTCTAGTTCTTCCATCCCAGCCTAGGTTACGAGGTCAGCGATGTTTTTTTCCAGATCATCAATGCAACTACTCATGTCCTGAATTCTTCCAGTGATGGGGCCGGACATGGTCTGAAATTTCTTGCATCTGTTGCGAGTCTGCACTACCGACGTCAGGTTCTGCAGGGTCCTGGGAGCAGTCTCGGCCATCTCCCCGGTGCCCAGCTTGGCAGTGGTCACTCAGACCTTCACCTACACTTCTTTCCATTCACCCAGACACCCCATTATGTGTTTAATGGGTGTTTGGGTTGCTGCCACTTCCCCTCTTGCGGCCTGATCAGAGGTTGAAAGCAAAGCAGTCCCCATGCCTGACTGTCACTGGGGTTACTCTTAGCAGTCCTGCAACTTTGGGCCAGCACTCCAACTCTGCCAGCCTCAGTCTGCTACCTGTCAGTGCTTCAGTGCCGCAGGGGCACAGACACTGGTGCTCACGGTGACAGCTTCTCCAGGGTGGATTATTAGGGGCAGATTCATTGACTGAAGACCTGGCACGCCCTCCTCTTCATATCTTAGAGTCAGTCTCTCCGTGCCCCTGAAGCCCGCACCTCATTCCGTTTCCTCTTGCAGGGTAGGAAGTGCGTGGTTCCTGATTCCTCCTAGTGGTGAAAGGACTCAGCTTTTCATTTTTTCCAGTCTGGTGAGCACAGGACAAATTTAATTATTGTTTAAATTTGCATTTTTATTAGATAACTAGAGGGTTTTAGTATCTCTTTAGCTGTGTATTGGCCGTTCTTAGACCTTCTGTGAGTTTTGCATATTCTTTGTCCACTTTTCTGTTGGGTTGTTATCTTTTACATATTAATTTTGTAAAAGCTCTTTATGTATTCTGCGTATAAATCCCTGGCTGTTTATAAATGTTACAAATGTTTTCCTTTACTATGGCTTAGCCTTTTAGCACATCCATGATGGCTTTCTTTATTCAGGGGTTTTAAATATTCACATAATCAAACCTGTATTTTTCTTTATGGCTTTATTTCAAATGAATCTTTTCTACCTTTTAATTACAAAAATATCCTTTTTTAAAAATAGCCTCCTGTTATAAAAGATTTTACTCTGTGTTTTCTGAAAAAAAAAAATTTTTTTTTTGAAGTTTATTTCTTGAGAGAGAGAAGTGGAGAGAAAGAGAGACAGACACGATCGGCACAACCTTGTCATGCCATGATTTTCCCCCAGCCTTCCAGCCAGCAGGATCCCAGAGTGCCTTGTGTGCTCAGGCTGAGCCAGGATCAAATCCTGGGCCTTCCCATATGGCTCCAGTATCACACAGCAGCACCCAACTGCCTTACCACCATGGCTGGCCTTGTTTTCTAAATTTCAAAATCTTGTTGGTGGGGGAGCCGGTGGTATGGTGATTAAGGCCCTGAATCCCAGCAACTTGGAACTCACAATAAATAAATAGATAAATAAATAAATGTTAAAAAAATTCTTATTCTTTAGCTGAAAAATATTTTAGTTAGTATGGTTAAAGTCTGCTTCCTTTTCTTTTACGTTTACTAATTAAGCTATTAATTATTGGTTTTATTTATGTTTACTGATTCATTTATATTTGGATAAACTTAATGATTTTGAAGTAGTATATGAATATATTCGGTTTGCAAGCATCCCAACGATATAGGAGTAAAAGAATGTGTTTCCTCTTTTTGGGGGGAGAGATTTTTGCAATAAGGTACGTGCGCTTACCTGAGAGACAGAGAGAAAGCGAGAAATCACCCCCCAGGGGGATGGCCACCCACAATTCCTTCTCCTCCCTTCTCCTCTCTCAGAATTTTGGGCACGCATGCACACACACCTGGCATGAGTTTCAAGCCTCTGAGTCTGGGACTTGAATCACAGGCAACCAATGGGAGTCCAGCCATGTAACCGTTACGCCACCTGCTGGTCCCAAATGTGTTTCCTCTTTCACTCCCTCCTGAGCCCTTGTCTTACTGTTCTTCATGGTCAACCAAGCCAATCTATCTGATGGGTATCTTCCAGGTCTCTTTCTAGACACTTACACTCATGTATCGTTTTTCTCCATGCAGTCTTTAAAACACACAAGCACAGGGGCCTGGTGGTTAAGGTACTGGATCCCACATGGTCAATTGCATTTCACATCCCAGACCTTGAGTCTTGAAAATCATGCTGGGCATGTGTGCATGCATGCCCAAACTCCCAAGAGAAAAATGGAGGAGAAGGGACTGTGACATAGCCATGCCCCCTGGGGGCACTTTCTCTCTGTCTCTCTTCAGTGAGCACACATGCCCTATGGCAAAAACTTTAAAATAAGTAAATAAAACACATACACAAGGTTGTTTAGTTTGGAGATTTTTTTTTAACTCTCATAAGCATTGAGGAAGTCTTCTATATCGTTGCAGTGGGGGGAGCGAGTATGTGTTTATGAGCCTTGTTTTGCTTGTTAATTTTGTAGAAAGAATTGGGAGCATCCCACTTTCTCCTTTGCTTTGGCACCATCCATAACGCTGCAATCCCTTGTCCTGTGGAGGCCAATAGAACCCTCCAGTTTCTTTATTTACCTTTTCAATTTGTTTTGTGTTTATTGTTCTATTCAAATTTTTTGCCTCCTGTTAGGCCAACTTTGACAGTTTATATATTTTAAATTTTTAAAAAAATTTCATCCACATGAAGCAAAACCTATTAAAATGAAGCTGTACCTACCCGTTTGTCATTTAAAACATCTCCTCCACCTCTGTAGTCAAGAGTCAGGTCACTTTTCTGAACTTTTTTTTTTTTGTCTTACATAGAGTTTTTGACATAGAGTGTGTGGAGAGAGAGGGGGAAGGTGAGAAATCATCCATCTCCTGGGAGGATGGCCATGTTACAGTCCTTTCTCCTCCACTCTCCTCTTGAGATTTTGGACCTGTTCACACGTGCACCCGGTGTGATTTTCAAGCTACCAGACCCGAGACTTGAACCATGGTCAGCCATGTGAGAGCCTAGCACCGTAACCACCATGCCATCTGCTGGTCCTCTTCATCTAACTTTAAAAAATTAGATTAAGATTTTTAAGATTAGATTTTTTTTTTTGCTTGAGTTCTCATAGGTTTGTTTATTCTAATAGTCTTTCGGAAGAACCAGTTTTGAGTTTTATTTATCAAGTCTATTTTTATTATGATCATTTCTAAATTAAATACAATTTTTGTTTCTTCCTTTTTGTATTTGCTTAGTTTATATAATTTCATATTTCTCATATTCGAGCAAACGTATATGTAGGAAAGGCTATAAAATTTCCCGTGAACATCACTGGGGACATACCCCATGGATTTTGATAGGCCATGCTCTTATTACCGTTGTTTCCAAAGGGTTTTTTACTTTAGTTTTTATTTTAGCTCAAGTTTATCAGCTTTCTCCTTTGTCCCTTTAATCCTATTCACAGCAGATTAATTTTAGAAGACAAATTCCCTTCTAAATACTAATGCTTTTACATAATTTGGTACTTAGCACACTATGGCCATAGAATTTTAAACATCATTTTCACTGTGGAAATTTTGTTACCAACATGCATTTTTAACTATTTTTTTATTGTTTCTTTCTCATTTTATTGCAATTTGGTGAGAGAATGTGATTTGTATATTATCAGTCTGCGTTTACTCACACATTGCACACATGTTGGGTATGGGTTGAAATCCTTCTGTAAAAAAAGAATTAAGGATGCTCTTGTTTTTTATTTCCATGGTCTTATTTGTTTTGTTTGCAGAGATCTTTTGAACTAGTGAATCATCTAGTCTGTCCAGGATGTTCCTCTGCTTGCTTGGGCTGATGGGATGGAGACTCGAGACAGCACGAATGTTTGCCCAGGCCTGGCACCATTCTGCTTGCCCTGGTCGTGTCTTGCCAGGTAAGAGCTGCCCGGCTGTCTCTGATAGTGTACCAAGGGCGGCTGCAGGGCAGGGGGCACCTCTCCTGCTTGTGGGGAGGGGTCTGTTTGCTCTTACAGCTGAGATGCTGCACACTTCGCCACCTAGGGATGGGTTTTGCTGATTGGCTTCGGCCTGGCCTGGGCTCCTGAGCCAGCTGGCCAAGTGGAGATGGGGCCAACAGGAATGGAGACCCTTCCTGCAGAGCTCCCATGCTCTGTGCTGGGCCCTGCTGGGCTGCTGCTCTGACACAGAGGGCGGCGGGCAACTGGGGGAACCTCTGCATGATAACACCCTGGTGGGCTCTTCTCCTCTCACTGTGGCTCTTGGGATACCCACCTGCAGCCCTGGCTTCCTTGCTCAGCCTCCCATCCAGCCACTCACCTTCTCACCCTCCTTGCCACACATGGCCTTGCATCCCCTGTCCCCTGAGGTTCCCGTGAGGTGCTGAGATTGTGGAGTGTTTTTGAAAGTGGAGACCCAAACATGCATCCATGTTCATAGCAGTGCTGTTCACGGTAGTCAAAGGTGGAAGCAACCTGAGTGTCCACTGGTGGATGGGAGGGAGGGCAAACGTGGTAGACTCATACTGTGAACGATGGCCCAGCCTTCAAAAGGAAGGGGATTCTGACCATAGACAAGCCTTGAGGACATTATGCAAAATAAAATAAGCCAGACCAGAGGACAAACAGCGTGTGGCTCCACTTGCTGGACGCGCTGAGGGCAGTGAGTACCACAGGCAGAAGGTACAGTGCTTTCCAGGAACAGGAGTCAGTGCCTAATGGGTTTGGAGTTTCAGTTGGAAATGACAAAAAACTCCAGAGACGGAGGGTGATGATGGCTGCACAGCAGTGTGAGTGTACCTAGTGCCACAGAGCTGTACACTAAACGTGGCTAAAACAGTCAGTTTTGTGCACTTTACCACAATTTTAAAACACAGAAAGATCATGGATTTGGAAGCCAATAATGTCTTCACCGTGAAGTCGTATGAACCTGAGCAGTTATTAAACTTCCTGCGGCTCAGTTCTCCTCTGTAAAATGGGGACCACATGTATTTTTTATTTCTAGAGAGGTATTGCTATAGGGCATGTGAGCTCACCAGAGAGACAGAGAGAGAGAAAGTGAGAAATCACCCCCTGGGGGATGGCCACACCACAATCACTGCTCTTCCATTCTCTTCTTGGGATTTTGGGCACGCATGCACAAGTACCTCATATGTTTCAAGCTGCTGGGTTCAGGACTCAAACCATCGTCAGTCATGTGGAAGTTCAGTGTCTTAATCACTGCACCACCTGCTGATCCCGCATGTATCTTAAAGCACAGTTTTGTGGACCTATAGAGCTCTCAGGCAGTGAAGGCTGTAGGTGCTCCCAAGGGACCCCAGAGAAAGGAGGGTAAGGCGTGGGGGCTCGGTTTACCCCGAGGCTATGTCAGGGCACCTGTGTATCCCTAGCCTTCTTCCAGGGAACTTGCAAATGCCTCCCCTCCTACCCATGTCTCAGCACCCGCTCCCTGTCCCCAGTGCTCTACTGCTTCCCCATCCTACGATGACATTGTTCTTCAAGGTAGTGCCAGAGTCACCCCCACGGGGCATCCGGATCCTGACTGCCCTGCCTGGCCCCCGGGTGCTGCATCCTAACTGGCCCGATGCTTCACTGCAGACCTGTGTTCCCACCGGATTCTAAGGTCCTGGACAAGTTCTCAGCTGTGATCGACGGAGGCCCCCGCGGAAACTTCACTGGCCCTTGTTACAGTGGACATCCTGCTCACGTGTCCCTGGACTGCTTGATCGTACTGCGTCTCAGACTGGGACCCAACCACTGACTGACCAGACACCCTGGCCGTGAACATGTGGTACGAGTTGGCAAATGCTGCAAGTTGGACACAGGGTGGTTTCAGTTTTCCCTGCTCTAAAATAATCCAAACAATGGCATCACGGGTCTGACCCACATGCCTTCTGACGACAGATGGTATCGAGCCCTCTGCAAACCCAGGTCTAGAGAGAGTGGGTGTGCAAGTGTGCAGAGACTGCACGGCACATGTGCTTGTCTGTGTGTGTCGATGTGTGCAGGTGTGCATGCGTGTGCTCAGGGGACAGCTCCAGCTCTCAGCAGTGCTGGGGACTACAGGATAGGGTCACATCCCCCAGTCTCTGCGGGACGTGGTGTAGAATGTCCTTGGCCGTTCTTAGACCTGCTGAGCTCAGACTGCTTGGAGGGACCATCCCTTCCGAGCCCTCACATAGGGCATTACATGCAGTGGCCACAAGGTGGCACCAGAGTCAAGTAAGTACATGAGGGAGCCTGGTGGGCTCTGAGGCTGCCCTGAGCTGCTCTACCTGAGTGGGCTACCTGGGGGGCCTGACACAGGCCTAGGCTGCCAAGGTGATGATGAGCACTGTGAGGCATGACAGGTGCTGTTTGTTTGGTGCTTATGGTCCCATAACACATGTTCCCTCTTTGTATCTCCCCAGTATCTGGAACCCTTGTATGTTTCTAAACTCTGTATTTTAGAAACCCCCAGGGAAGAGTTAAAGTTCTGGAGACTTTAAATTGAGGTTCTTCTACATAAAGCAGTGTGTATGCACACAGCATGGTAAACTGTTCACATGTGTATGTGCGTACGTGCATGCATCTGTGTTGCATTTGTATGTGCTTGTGTGCACATGCATGTTAGTGTGTGTCTCTGTGTTTGTATGACAGCATCTTTTACTTTGTGTGTGCCTTTTTTTAGAGATTTTTGCTATAGAGCACGTGCGCTCGCCAGAAAGACAGAGACAGAGAGACAGACAGAAAGCGAGAAATCACACACATACACACACACACCCCTCGGGGGGATGGCCACCGTTCTCCTCCATTCTCCTCTCAGGATCCTGGGCACGCACACACATGTGCCCAGCATGAGTTTAAGCCACCCGGTCCAGGACTCCAACTGCAGTTGGCTACGTGAGAGTCCAACGACATAGCCATTACGCTAACTGCTGGTCCCAACTTTGTGTGTGCTTTTGTGCATGTCTGTAGGCACGTATGTGAGCACGTGTGCCTGTATGTTTGTGCCCGTGTGTGCTGAGGAGTTAGGGTGAGATGCCCAGAGAGTGGACACTGTTGTTGCCCAGGAGAGAAGCTGTCATACATCTGCATCGTGGGGTCGTGTTGTGGGGGAGAGGCCAGGGCAGCCTGCTCACAGTAAGGAAGAGGAGGACTGGGCTGGACCTGGCCCTCCTGTCCTCCGGGGAGGTGGAGGGAGGATGGCCACAGAGGGGCGAGGGCCGGAGGGGAAGGGCAGGCATCAGCAAAGGCAAGGCCCCTGGAAGGCACTTTGGTGCCTGTGGAGGTTGTCCCTTGGGAAGAGGCCCACAGATGTGGGTGGGTGGACGCACTTGTGTGGACGGTGGTACTTCCAGGCACCCCTGAAACAGGAGGGACAGGTCATGCCCACACAAAGGTGGAGCGACTCATCAACCCACTGAAAAAATAGAGTCACTCCTCATACTAGACTTTAACATAAATTCTAGATTAAAACTTTAAACCTGGCGGGGGGGGTAACACAAATGAACAACAAAAAAGGCTCATGAGCAGGTGTTTAATTTGGGGCGGTCCCAGGAAGCAGGGGCGCAGGAGCAGAGATGGGAAGCGGCAGTGGCCTGCCCCTGGGGAGTGGAGGTTGCTGACCTCAGGCCCTAAGGACCCAGCAGAACATGGCGATGGCCAGGAGGGCACAGCTGCTCTGTCACCCAGGAATCCCTCTGAGCTGTGGCCTCTTGCAGCCCAGGACCCTTGAACCAGCAAAGGGCAAGGCTGGGGAGGTCGCAGCATCTGAAATCCCGGTCTTGGGCAGGCAGGGCAGCGTCTACAACAGTCCTGGAGAAAAGAGGGAAGCCCCAGCCCCCACGAAGGCGACCTTGTACCCCTGGATTTGCACAGCTCCTTCCCCTGGTTGCCCAGGGGCACTTGCATTAACAGAGTTTCTGCACGCCAAGGCCAGGTGGCAGTGCTCCCCGTGGCTGTGTCTCAGTCACCTCCAGAGCTACCAGCTCTGTCATCGCTCTGTGCTAACGAGGCCCTGGGGCTGGCTGAGGTCAAGTGAGACTGAGGGGTCACCACTTTCAGCCCCTCCCTGGGCCTGATCTCCTTCAGATCTTAGCAGAGAAGCCACCAAAGCTTCCTTGGGCCCATGCAGGGGCCTGGGCTATCCCACTGGGCCCAGCTCTGGAAAGGTGGACCCAGCACATGAGCCCTCGGAGCCTGCCCCACCCGAGGAAGGGATAGAGCTTGTTCAGGGTCAACTGTCCCATTGATTTTTAGATTCAGGGTAGAGTCCTGTGAAGACCTTGTTCTATGAGCCCCGCAGTGCACTCGGAGTCCCACGTAGCACATGAGCACACACGCGTGCACGTGCACTGTGCACATACCTGTCCCACACCTCAGCCCTGCACCTTCAGTCCCTCCTCCCCTGCTTGCTTGCCCATCCCTACCCGTCCTTCGAGGCCTCACTCAAAGTCCATCCTTTGTAAACCGTGTCTGGTCCTCTTCCTCCCTGCTCTCAGGCCGCAGTGGTGCCCTCCCAGCCATCCAGCACTCCCTGGGCTCCAACGCAGGTCTTAGTGTCGGCTCACGCATCCTCACGTATCCCCTGTGAGTCCAGGACCCACCTAAGCTCACTGGGTAGCAGAGACGTGCAGGCCCAGGGAGGCCATGGGCAGAGTCAGGCCCACACTCACTGCAGGGCTGAGCTCGGGAGAAGGGGACACACGAGAGGCATGAGGCCAGGGCCGTGGTGCAGAGAGGAAATCGGAGGATCACTGAAGGTCCCTGCAGCCCCAGGGCAGTGGGAAATCTGAGTGGACAAGCCATGAGCAGGCCAGAGGTGGCGTGGGCAGCCCTATACCAGGGCTGGGGGAAGGAGGCCATGCTGCCAGGCAGGGGAACTCGGAGTCAGCCAGTGGGAGGCTGAGCTGCCCTCTGTGGTATGGTCACTTATCCCTGGGTTGTGCATTGTTCAGGAAACCTACGAGCACGTCTTGTGCACATCCTCTGTCTCCAGTCAGAGTGGAGCGACAAAGAGCTGGCTTCCCTGGGAGCTTTCACAGGACGCATTCTTAGCGAAGAAACCAGGGGGCTTTGTTGTGGGCCACCGGCCTGGGGTGTCTTTGTGGGTCTCTGCGGGCTGGGTTAGGAGGAGCTGTGTCCCCGGTGCTGAGCCTGCAGAGTGCAGGGCTGGCTCCTTCTTGCCCAGGGTGCCTGCCTAGCTCCTGCAACCATCCTGTGTTCTGTTCTGAGAGCAGCAGTGAGCCCAGCCACGGCTGCTATCACAGGCCAGCACTTTCTTGTGCCAGGCTCTGCTAAACCTCGAAATAAGCCTATAATTATCAGCATTGCACAGATACAGGAGCAGCCCCAGCAAAGCTACGGAGATGCCCCTAGGTCCCTTAGCCAGGAGGCAGCAAGGCCATTGTTTGGCCTGACCCGCGGACTCCAAGGCTGACCTGGTTGGCCCAGCGTCATGCAGCCTGTGCCGGGTTTCCACGGTCCCCATGGGCTAGCCTTCGGGTGGCTGAGGCACAGCTGCGGCAGGTGAGCTGGAGCCAGAGCTTGCTCCCGAGCAGATGCCCAGGCCCTGCCCACAGTGCCGGCAGGCTCCCGGCACGAGAGGGAGGCTCAGGCCCTATTCCTGGCAGTAGCACAGCTCTGCTCAGCACCTCCCGAAAGCAGCCAGGAAGGCCTCTGACGAGGCTGCTGGGCGGGTACTGGGACCACGGCTCGCCAGGGTCTGCACATGGGTCTCTGGAAGGCCTATCCTGGGCCCAGTGGGCAGCTCCTCCTACTGGCCCTGCGCGGCCCCAGCCCAGATGGCTGGCTGGCGCTCCCCTGACCTCCCGCCCTCAGTCGACTGAGGGACTTCCCTCCTTCCGCTCTATCTGGTCCTGCTTGTCCCCGTTCTGCCACGTGGAAGCAGCAGCCCTTCCGGAAGCCATGTCCTCCAGGGAGATTCGATTATGTCCGGGTGGTGCGACCTTGTTAATGCAATCAGGAAGTTTTCTCAGGACTTCAGCTGCTCTGCTGGCAGCCAGGCCCAGCTCCCTCTCCAGGGGCTCAGCTTCTCTCTGAGCTGGGAGGGTACGGGAGACCCTCCACAGAGCCCACTGGTTCCGAGCAGAGAGCCAGCTCCAAGCACAGCCCTCACGGGGCGTCCCACCGCCTGCCCTCTTCCCTTTTTTCTTTGGGTGACACCCTGGGCTCCGATTTTAGGTGGAATCATTGAGAGTCTTCATCTGTTTAGGAAAAGCACTCAGCGATGAGGAATCAGCCTTTTGGAGAAAACGCCAGAAAGCAGCCATTTTTCCATTAAGGTTCTTAATTGAGCATTTTTGAGAGGAGAGCAAATTTGAGGAGAGTCCAGAAATTCTCCACTGTGACAGCATGCCCTAATCAGAGCGCTGCGCTGCGTTAATTCCCATGGGCGTGCTCCCAGGTTCCGGGGCACATGGGAGGGGAGGGGATCGAGGCAGTCGGATGACAGAGACTTAAGAGACGTCAGGGTGACACTGCTCCTCGATTATCCTGACCCACCTCAGACCTGCACCAGGGCTGACCTATGCTTCGCTGCTGAGGTCAGTGTGAGAAGTTTGAAACTGGGGACCTGGCCAGAGGGAAGAGTGAACCCAGCCAGGCAGGCAGATGGAGTCCCACCTCTGGAGACCTGAGCTGGGCTGAGCCCGGTTTCCCAGCCAGGCAGGGCAGGCTCTGTCAGTGTGATGGCTCGCATGGGGTCAGGGGCTGTGGCCCAGTGAGAGCACCCCTCTCTGCAGACAAAGGAGGGACAGGAGCTGGGAAGGTGAGGCAGCGGCGTGCAAGGGGTGAGTCTGCTGGAGGATCCAGGAAGAACCCCTTCTTCTCCAGTGCATCCCAGCGGCCAGGGCGTGGCCCACAGTGCACCAGGCCTGTCTGTCCTGCGGCACCTGTGCTAGGGCCTCTCCCAGCAGAGCCTGGCTGAGCCGCCTGATGTGGCTCTGGGGCACCCTGTGGTTCCCGTGAGCAGAGCCTACAAGATTATGGGCTGGAGGGCCCAAGTCAGACCTCATCTCCCTGGCTTCGGCAGAACCACCACCAACTCAGCCCTCAGCCCCACTGTCAGGCCACGCAGAGTGACAGCTGATGAGACAGAGTGCCCCGTTTTCGGCTGGTTCCAGACCTGCTTTCCTGGGGCTGGTTCTCGGTGCAGCTCCTGCTCTGGCCCCTGATCTGGTGAGCCTTTCCCTTCATTTTTGTGCCTTGTGGGTGCTGGGCAGGAACAGCCAGCAGTGGAGGACTGTGTGTGTGGTGGTGGTGGTGGGGGGGGTTTCCAGAGCAGTCCCGGATGGCAGCACCGGGCACCCAGGTGCGCGTGTGACAGGCACCAGAGAGAAACAGAGGCCGGATGGGGCGCGGTACAGGCGGGAGCCCTCCTGCCCCACGCCCCCCACTTTATGTCACAGCCCCTCTGCTTCGGCAATCTCGGCTGTCCCTTGGGCAACGTCAGAGGTGTCTGTGCCACGCTTTGCAGCAGAAAGACAATTCAGGCTTGGAGTAACCGAGTCTTACAGTCGGTTACCTCCACCCCTCCTGCCGGGACGCACGAGATCGTTCTCTTTCCCCGGATGTAGGTGGTGCTACTGGAGCCCTGCGTCCATACAGCGGTACCCTTCTCCGAAATCATTTCCGGGCAGAAACACCCGGATGTGGACTCGGCACTCCAGAGGAAGAGCCTCCGAGTGCGTGGAGGCTGCCGGCTCCCACACCTCCAACCTGCTGCCGGCTCTTCTGTCAAGGCTGATCCACTTGGTCCTGAAAACGCCCTTGACCACCCCAAGGCCTCTGCACTGCTGCAGTGCTGACCGCGGCCCGCCTCTGTGGTTGCTGTTGTCTGTTTTGTTTTTTTTTTTGCTTTTTGTGTTTTTTTCCGCGTGAAGCACCTGTGCATACCCATTACACTTTTATCAGTCAAAAACTTGATGAATTCATTAAAACTCAAGGGAATTTTTAGTATACGGTGTTACAATATCAGCTATTGGTCAATACCAGATATTAGCGATATTTGGTACAAATATATTGCTAGCTTGTTCTCTTTCTTCTTCCTTTTTTTCCCCAGTTTTTCCCCCCAAAGGGCATATGCACTCACCAGAGAAAGACAGAGAGAGACAGTGAGAAAGGGAAATTGAGAAATCACCCCCAAGGCAGGATGGCCACGCCACAATCCCGTCTCCATTCTCCTCCTGGGATTTTGGGCATGCACATGCATGTGCCTGGCATGATTTTCAAGCCACCAGGTCTGGGACTCGAACAAAGAATGACCACGTGGGAGTCCAGTGCCTTAATCACTGCGCCACCTACTGGTCCTCCTTATTTTATCCATCCAGTCATGGCCCGGTTCGTTGGGGAAAGGAGACTGTCCCCTGGGAGTCCCCAGCTGGCCTCTCTGGGTGAGCAACGCCCTTCCCCACACCAGTGTGCAGGTCACCCCAGGGCTGCCGAGCCTCGCTGGGAGTGGCCTCTGGGGCAGCCTGTACTGGACACCACCTTGTGCTTTACTCCCCCAGGGCACGAGGGCGGGGTGACACCTGGAAAGTGTCATCGGTCTGCCTCCTGAATCTGAAGGCCAAGGCGGGCAGCTCCCGGCTGGGTCCAGGAAATGTGGCCGCACTTGAATCCTCACCGGGCTGGCCAGGCTCTCCCAGACTTTCACAGGACCAGGCTCCAGCTGCTCCTGCCAGCAGGTGGCTGAGCACCCATATGAGCCTGGCCGGTGCAGGTGCCCAGGGTGCAGAGCAGTGTCACCTGTGCAGCAGGACCTGTGGGGTGGGACCTGCTGGGCAAACACAGCCCAGAGGACATGACGTGGGGGCAGCTGAAATAACACCCACTGTGCCCAGCACAAACTTCATGCATCTGGAGACAGAAGGGCTGGACACTACCCAGGCAGAGGGTGGTGGTTCTCACCAGACCCCTCCCAGCCTCTCTGGCCTCCCCAGCCCCCACGCCCGGCATCTGCTCGGCCCCTGCCCACTGAGCCTGCCCCTTGGGGTGTCTTTGTGCCTGTCACATTCTCCTGAACCCCTCCTCCACCAGTCTTCCCTTGTGGCTGTCAGAATGAGTCCCTACAACAACACTTCCTGGGGGTCATCCCAGAGGACTTCCTGGTAGAGGTGTCCCCCAGGCACAGGCTTGCTGGTAGCTGGAGCCCCCTGCTCTGCGGAGTCAGGTTCCCTTCTGGCCCAGCTGGAATCCCCTGACCTCCCAGATGTGCGTGCAGAAATTTGGGGTGCTCTGGGTGGGGTAGGAGATCTGGAGGTGCTCCGCTCCTACCCACCTCACCTCGGGGCCTGGGTGAAGCTCAGGAAGGCAGCCAGCTGTCCTTCCCCTTGTCCCCAGCCTCCTTTGTGCGTGAGTCACCAGCTGGAAGTCGCCTGCATTTGTTTTAATTTATCAGGACTTGGCTCATCCCGGAGCTGCCACTGGCTCCCCCCTCCTT
>NW_006159692.1:6629571-6639469 GCF_000334495.1 Tupaia belangeri chinensis
TTTTTATTTTACCGGGCTTGGCCCCCCCCCGGCCCTGCCACTGGCTCGTCCTTCCTTCCACTGTGGCAAGGGAGGGGCGGGTGCCTTGCAGTAAAGCACTTCCCTTCATCGTCTTAAAAAGAATTCTTAGCAGAAGCAATGGGAGAAATTTACTGGCCTGTCAGAAAAGCCATTGCTCATCAGACGAGAGAAAGGAAAAGCAGAGGTCATCAATTCATGGCAGTGTCTCAGGAAGGGATTAAATCATTTAGAAACATGTCCTTAAGAAATCATTGAAGCCTCGCTCCGCCGTCTTCTTCTCCCTGGCCTTCTCATCAGCGCATTTCCAGCTGCAGAGCGAATCGGATGCAGAGAGCCCCTTCCCAGCTGCTCAAGGGCCGTGGCCACACCATGCTCGGGAGAAGCCTGAGCAGACCCGAGGGGTGTGTGTGTGTAGTACCCTCGTGTGCCCGCAGTCGGCATCTGAGCGATCGGTTACAGGAAGGCCCACACACAACTGCTGTCTACCGCGCGGGTTTTCGGCTTTTTGTTTCTGCTGTATTGTGGGTTACCACAAGTAAGGGTTCAGATAAGCCTCTGGCTACGGGACTCCAGAGGCGTGTTAGAGTCCCCTGGACTGTGTTGCCACTGTCGCCCATGGTGCTCTGCAGCCCCTGGCACCATGGAGTCCTCTTCATCATGTCACCAGGTGGTGGGGTCGCTACAAAGTACCCTAGCCTGGTGCGTCCCTTGACAGTCCATGGACCAGTGGTTAGGAGCTTTGGCTTTTGTTTATTTATTTATTTTTAAAATTCTGTCAGAGGGCATATATGCTCAACAGAAAGAGAGGGAGAGAGGAGAAAGCGCACCCCGGAGTGTGGTCGCACCACAGTCCCTCCTCCATCTTTTTTGGATTTGGGGCATGCACACACGTATGCGCCCAATATGTTTTTCAAGTAGTGGGACCCAGGACTTGAACCAGGCTGAGTTCTTGCAGAGCCAAGGGGTCCTGCTGACCAAAGTCTCCATGGGGACCTGTCCCCAGCTTGGAGGGTGGGCAGGAGGGGGTGCTCCCCTAGATGGACACCTTTGCCTGCCCCTGGCCTCATACCTCCTGCTCCTGCTCCTGCTCCTGCTCCAGCCCAGCCGCACCCTCCTGGGGCTCAGGGCCATGGATCCTGCTGCTCTCTGGAAGGCAGGCGGGGTGCCTCTGTCCCCTGCCAGGGGCCCGGGGCCTGCTCCGCATTGGGGATGCAGGCGGATCCTGAAGGCAGGACTTCCCTCTCTTCCCCCTTACTTCTCTCTCTAGCCTCATGGCCCCAGGGACTGCCCTGGAGTCCACTCTGAGCTTTGCCACATTCTCCAGGGTCTCCGTTCCTGAGAGAGACTGGGGGCTGAGGTTGGAGATGTAGCGAGCCATCGTTCATGCTTGTCAGACAAGCTGTGAGTGGGGACCTTCCTATGGACACTAACTGCGGGGAGGTGGGAGGTGCAGAGTAAAGCCCATGGTCTGTTCTCGGGGTGCAGTGGGAGTGCACAGGAGTCCACTGGGAAAGGAGGGCCCAGCAGGCTCTCCTGAGTCCTGGAGTGGGACGGGTAGGCTTGAACGAATGAGAGTGAAAGAGTCCTCAGGCTGAGGAAGCAACTGTAAGCACAGGCCAGGGGCACGGGTGAGCAGCTGTCCCAGGCTGAGGACTTCCTTCATTTTGCCCCAGAAAGTCCCACAGAGGGGGAAAGTGCTTCTTCCCCTTTGGATCACATGTGTCAGGCTGTAGGTGTGAGAGGAGAGCCCAGGAAAGCAGGCCACCCTCAGACAGTGCAAACACACCAGGCACACGGGAAGGTCTGATAAAGAAGGACCCAAGGCAGGTTATGTCTCAGAAAGACCCTCAGGCTGCACCTCAATGGGTAATGGGGTGGAGGAAGACAGGGAGGCAGAGGGAGATGGGGGAGCAGGTGAAAGCAGGGGAATGGAGTGGAGCGAGGGAGGTCAGGGAGGCAGCTGTGGGGGAGCAAGAGGGAACTGGAGGGATCCATTTGGTGTAGGCAAGGAGTCAGAGTCCTGAGCTGGGCTGTGGAGTCGGGTGGGATGCAGGCTTGGAGAAGGTACGTAGATAGAAAGGCTTGATGGGGAAAGATGGGGGATTTGGGAATCAAGGTTGGGGTGACACCAGGACCCTGTCTGGGTCACCATTTGGATGTCTGGGGTGGTATATGGAATTGATTCCTCTGGAGAGGCTGACCAGCTCTGTGTCCAGCCAGGACCAGGGGAACAGGAGGCATGCTGTTGGAGACGGGAAGACGGGAGTGCAGGGGATCTGGGCTGGAGCCACCAAGCACAGTGGTCCCCAGCAAGGCTCCAGGCGGGCGAGTGCTGCTGAAGCGAGGGGCAGACAGGGTGGGTTCAGAGACCAGGAGGGGAGAGAGAGTGTGTAAGGGGTAGGGTGCCTCACAAGGAGGTGGGGATGAACCTTCTGAGACTGGGGGGTGTGGCCAGTGACTCTTCAAGTGGCCGCACATCTCAAATCTTGTTATTGTCATGGTCACGTTTGCCGCACCCATGGCCCACTTCAATATACTGGGCTTGATATACCAGGCAGATGTAGAATCCTGCACCCAGAGTGAACGGAGACATTCACATTTTCCAGCACAGATGGACATTTATCATGTTGACCATGGAGCTGGCCCCAAAGGAAGCTTCAACAAATACCAAAAATGATATCCAGGATGTGCTCTCTAATCACAATGCAATAATGATAGACATCAATCATGGAGAAGAGGCTTGAACACAAATATATCTGGGAACCACAGTAATTCACAGACCAAAAAAAAGAGGGCAAATGGAACACGAATGACATAAATTAAGCAAGAATAACAGCATATATTGACTCTCACAGGATGCAGGTAAAACAGCACCAGAGGGAAATTTATAACCCAAAGTGTTATGTTAGAGAATGAGATAAAATGAAAATGTGTTCAACACCAGATGTTAGGAAATGATGCGTGTGAAAGAGCTCAGGGAAGAAGCTGAAGGCAGAAGAGGGTGGTTGGCTGAGAATGAAGAGCTGGCAAGGCTGAGAGCCCTGTGTGCTGGAGGGGGCCGGGTTCCTGCTTCGTGGGTTGAGCTGAGCTGGGAGGAGGAGGGAGGAGGAGGAGCTGGGGGAAGGAGGGAGGGGCTGAGTTAACTATGGGGAAAGGGCTGCTTGGGTGTTGGTTGGATGGGCATCCACGCAGACATCAGGTCCCCATTTGGCAGACTCAGGGTAGAGCTGAGGGAATCCACGCAGATGTCCTAGGTCAATGAGGCAAGTGGCAGTGTCAGGTGAGATGACCGAGATCACCTGAGCCTCGAAAGCTGTGGGTTCCTTCTCCTCATGGGGAGGAGACTGGGAAGGAGAGGGACACACAGGGGAAGGGCGTGTCAGGCGACAACCAGTCAGGTAAGTTTTGTTTTGGTTTTGCTAGAGGACTCATGTGCTCACCAAAGAAAGAGACAGGGGAAAGGAGGAGAAAGGAGAAAGCACCTCCGGTGAGGAATAGTCACACCCCAATTTCTTCTCTTCCATCTCTCCCTCTTTTTGAGACATTGGGCATGCACACATATGTACCCCGTGTGTTTCTCTAGCCACCAGATTTGGGATTTACATTGTGCGGTTGGCCATGTAGGATCTGGCTGCTTTGACTAACGGCCACTGAGCCAGCCCCAGCCAGGTGTTTGAAGTTTTGCCAGAGGACACATGTGCTTGCAGGAGAGGCAGAGAGGGAACATGAAACAGTACCCCCATGGGGTATGGCCACTACTCAGAAAGAAAAGGGCTCCCTGAAACATGGAAGGACTTTAACAGGAAACAGTAGTCAGGCCACGTAGCTAATACACACGAGATCCAACTAAAAGACCAGACAGACACAGGGACAGCTAGATTATGAGGTAAAGATTGTAGTGATGAAATAGGTAAATCGATGTAGAATAAAAACATCCAACTGGAGAAAAGGCTGATGCAAATGCATGTTTTTTTTTTCTTTTTTCTTTTTTGAATTAGGAAGATGAGGTGGAAAGAAAATATTGACAGGTTAAATTCTTGCTTCCTTTCTATTGACCTCTGAATATGCTGGGCTGTATATATATGACTGTCATGTATGTACATATACATATATGTGCATGTGTATGTCAAGCAACAAGGTGCAAAAGAAACAGATTGGAGTTTTACCTGCCAGTTAAGTGACCTCTGGGCCTTTGCACATGCTGGTCCTTCTGCCCGAAAGACACTGCTGCCCCTTGCCTGGCCCACCCATCCATGAGCCGTATCTCCGTCTGCGTTTGGAAGCATCCTCCTGCATCGCCCCACCTCCAGTTTACCATAGGTGCTCCTTCTCTCTGCTCCTATGCATCTGGGGCTTTCTCGAATTGTCACATTAAACACTGTACTGTACAACTCCCTACTCCCACCACACACACTTTCTGATGAAACAAAATGCAAACCATACACATGAATGAATCCATGCAATGCAGAGGTACTGCCTAGATAGTAAGAGTTCAGGGAACACTCTGTACGGCTCACACACAGTTCACAAATAGAATATTTCCAGTAGCTTGGTATATAGCCTCCTCTTTCTGACCATATCTCTAGTCATCTCTCTCTGCTCTCCTGCCAGAGACAACCACTATCCTACTGTGGCAATCCCTGCTCTTCTTTGTCATCAAACATAACAAACTTTTTATTATTGCAACTCTATTACAGGTATTCCTTTGCGATGTTCTCTCTCCATGAAGTTCCAGGGATGTACTCATGTCGCCCCATGAAGCTATTCGTCTTCACAGCTGTGAAACTGCATCTCATCATACATAGACCACGACTCATTTATTCACTGATGGGCACGTGGATTGTGTGACTTTTTTCCCATTGTCAACAGTGTTCCCACGAACCTCATATCCATACACGTCCTGTGGGACACCCAGGCAAGAATTTCTCCAGGATAGATTGTATTCACGGGGGCAAGAGGGCTAAGTTGTAGGGTATGTGCGGTTCGCCTCTTCTAGGTAATGCTAAGCTGTTCCTCAGGTGGTTTATGCCAACCTCCATTACACGGCAGCAGGTGAGAGTTCCCGACGCTCGGCATTGCCAACATCGAATTGACAAGCGTTTAAACTTTTGTCAGTCTGGGAGTGTGTGCAGTGGTGTCGTATCGCAGTTACCTTGCATCTCTCATTAGCAACATGATTGAGCATCTTTCCATATTTTATTATGCACTCAGACTTTCTCTCGCACTCCTTCATAAGCACCTTCTGCATGTTTCCGCACTGGGTTATTTTTCTTTCTTATTGGTTTTGTTCTGGAGCCATGCCTCCAGGTGTGTGAGAGCCAGCTGTGCCCCTCTCTGCCCAACTCCATGCTCGATGACCTCATGTGAGTGGCTTGAAATTGGCTACATGGGACTATTTACGTCGTGAAATGAAAAAAAATCAGTAAATGCTAAAAATCAGGACATTATTGAATCTGAGAGTCAGTTGTTAAACATTTTTCAAAACACCAGTGTTCACATGAGCTCTTTGTGGGCCCATAACGTACCGAGTCACTTGTCGATTGTATGCACTACAGATATTGTATCCCATCTCATGACTTCTAAAGATGTCCTTTCAGGCAACATTTTTTTTCAGGGGGGTGGTTTGACATAGAGTGTGTAAACTTGCCAGAGACAGAGAGAGGGAAAGCAAGAAATCAACTCCAAGGGGGTGGGCTACAATGTAATCTCATCTCCATTCTTCTCTGGGGATTTTGGGCACACACACACACACACACACACACACACACACACAGGTGCCCGGCATGATTTTCAAGCTACCAAGTCCAGGGTTTGATCTGTAATCGGCCATGTGGGAATCAAGGCACCTTAGCTAGTCACTATGCCACCTACTGGCTCCTCTTTCAGGTAATTTTTGATTAATAGTTCTCACTTTTAATGTGATTATATTTTTAATTTTTCTTTTCCTACCTGATTAGCATGTTTCGTGTCTTCATTTTTTTTCTCTCTTCTATAAGAGAGGCAGAGAAACAGAGACAGAGAGAGAGACAGGCATCCCAAACAGAGCCTTGATTGAACTGGGTGAGATAAGGCTGATAATCTCAGAACTGGGTTAGAATCAATAGCAGTAATAAGACGTCCACGCAACTCATTACGTTGTCTGTCATTGGTTGGATTGTCCCAAGACACTTATAGGCAAGCTTTCTGATTGTGGTAGATTAATTGCAGAAATAGGCCTATCTTTCCATGCTACCTTGTCACCTTTCATTTAGAGCCCTGTCCGATGACACTGGGCTTAATGCCGTGGTTTGCTTTGACCAATAGGACAGGAGCAGATATTGCGCAAGCATATGCATATTTTCAGCTGTTTCTTAGACTTCTGCCTCTACCATGAGGACAAGCCAGCATAAGTTGACAAACGTTTAAACTTTTGTCAGTCTGGGAGTGTGTGCAATGGTGTTGTATCACCCCAGTGGAAGGGTGCAAGAGACACACAGAAGAGAGCTGACCCCAGCCTTCATAAGCTAGTCCACAGCCACCCCGTCAGCTGATCACTGATGAGCCCACCCAAGATGGGCCATTACAGCCTAGAGTAGCAGAATTGGCTCAGTACTCTGTAGATTCATTGGGAATAATAAATAGTTACCATTTTGAGCCACTAAGTTTCAGGGTGGCTTGTTACAGAGCAGTATCTAACTGATACACCAGTCAGTAAGAGCACTCTAGGTCCTTCAGGCTTCAGTGGCATTGTTTTATTTACTTAAGCAGTGGTATTTACTGAGCGCCTTCTATGCATGATTCCCTAAGGATGTTCCTTGAAAACTTTGGTCAAATTTTACCATTTGTTTTAATTGATAAGTCAAGGTTGCTCTTGTTAAGGTTCTTGGTTTGCTTTTTTTTCATTCATAGTAGAGTCCATGTTCATGCATGAGGGAGAGAAAGAGGGAAGCAGCACCCTCTGCAGGGCTTAGCAATGCTACAGTCCTCTTCATCTGGTCCTCCAACTCACCAGGATCCTGGGCCCAGGCGCACATCTGGCATTTTTTTTCAGCACACTAGGCCAGGGACTGAAGATGCAATCAGCCTATGGCTTCCAGCTCTGCAGTCTGGTACACTACCAACTACGCTGCAGAGGCTGGGCCAAGGTAACATTTTTGTTATCTCTGCCAAGGTGTTGTATTTCACATCTTGCCTACGTTCTCTGTAATTTCAGCATGCTAAGAGCTTCAGTACACTTCAGAAGATCCGAGATACAACAGTAGAGGTTAGTAAATATCTCTCTCTTAAATTTTAACTCTTTCAAAACTATGAATGTATTATTGAGCACGGCTATGACATTCTCCCTTCATTTCTGAAATATTTTGTTTTCACCATTTATTATTTTATTCCCAATTTACTCTTTGATGCAAAAAAGTAGTCAAAAAGAATCTCCTTCAGCCTGGCTAGCTTAATGGTAGTTGAAATGGTGCTGGGTTCTGCATCCCATTGGGTCTCCTTGTTCTCTTTTCTACTCAGGAACAACCACTGCCCTGCTCTCCTTCTGTCTCTGTAGTGCTCATCCACTTGGCTTAGTTCCTCTCCAGGAAGGGCACATAGAAAGGCCTGGCAGGACTAGAATCCAATGTTGTAGAATCCTTTCAAGATTAAAAAAGACTCACTTTCTGGACCAGGACTTAGCCATTATTTTTTTTAATGAGAAAGAGAAAGAGAGAACAAGTGAGCATAGGAGGAAGAATGGGAAGGGGGAAAGAGAGAAAGAGAGAGAGAGGGGGGCATAGGTATATAGGTATTTTTAAATTTCATATATTTTTTAAAATCACTATTATTTTTATTTGCAATAGGGCACATGTGCTCACCAGAGAGAGACACAGAGAAAGAGAGAGAGAGAGAAAGTGAGAAAGCAAATCACCAGGTCTGGGACTCAACTGTGGTTAGCCATATGGAAGTCCGGCACCTTAATCACCAGACCTGCAGGCAACAGTATATAGGAATTTTTGACAGGGTCTTACCACTTTGATCTCAGTTAGGTAGACTTACAGGCTCATGCTACCATGCCCAGCCTGTTCAAGTTGGTTCAGGATCTGAACTTGGGCCTTCCACGTGGACCCAGCCTCACACAGCAGTATCCTACTGCTTGTACAACTGTTGGACCCCCAAATTCTTTTAAGAAATATAGAATGGAAGTTGAAGACCCTCAAAAGGCAGAAACAGTCAAAGGATCTTTTTTTGTTGTCACTCTAACAATAATAAATATAATAATTAGCATTTTTGTGTGTTAACCACTTGGCAGGTACTCTTACAAGCATTTTAGATATTAGACTCATGTTAATCTTCAAAACAATCCTTAAACACAGCTACTACTACCATACCTGTTTTACAGAGGAGGGCGCTGATGCCTAAACAGTTGACTTAACCAAGATCACACAACCTGGGAGTGCAAGAGGGATTCAATAAACCAGCACCAGAGTTCACATTTTGAAACCCGGATGGCAGTAGCTATGTTCAGATATCACCTCATGCTTTACAGTCCTCTAAGAAGCACGAGTATTTGCTTCACATATCCAAGCAGCCCAGGACCCTGAGCTCACTTGATTTTAGGATGAACACAGTCCCCCTCTGAATGGACTATCGCTAGGACCTTCACCCAGTCACTGGTAAACATTTTGTCCTACTGCCTCCCCCACTTGCCGTACCAGCTGAGAATAAGCTGCAGGTATCTCAGCTATTTCCAAGCATGCAGCCTGCCTCCTAAAACGAAAACATTCTCTTACATAACCATAATATAATTATCTAATTTAGCACTGACTTGTTTTTGACATTGTTGCAGGCCAGTTCTTCTGTAGAATGTGTTTGGAGTCTGCTGTTCCTTCATAATTAGATTCAGGTTACTCATTTTTAGCAAAAATGATGCTGTATCTTTCTTAAGGCATCATTACGATGTTGATTTGTCCTATTACTAGGGATATTAACTTTGAGTCCATATCAAGGTAGTGTCTGCCAAATTTTCCCATTGTAGAGGTATCTTTTTTCCTCTTTAAAATGAATGAATAATCCAAACAAATAAGTTATTCCTCAATTAAATTTTTTCAAGTGGTTTGACCATCCATTGATGATTCTTGACTAATTAAATATTACACTGGTAACTACAAAAACAGTTGTTTTCTTACTCTATGTCATTCCTTGTAAAGAACGTCATTGTAATTCATTCCTTTTTTCATTCATTACTTACTTATAATAACATATATTCTATTTGTAGTCACTGGGTTATAATCCACCGATGTTATTATTCACTTTCATGATCAGAATTCCTCAGATCTGGCCAATGGGAGCCTCTTCGAGCTGGACCCTGTGTCCTTTCTTATGCTCTGTTCAGTTTTTAAGGATTAGTAATCCTTACCAAGGTGTTCTAGCAGGATGAAACGTGTTCTAGTCCCACAGCATATGTACTAGTCAGGGTTCTCCAGAGTAACAGAACTAATGGGGTGCATGCCTCTAGGGGGTCATTTCTCATACACGAGGGCAGAGAGAGGGAGAGGGAGAGGTTTTTTTGGTTGTTGTTTTGGGCTTAATTCATATTTGCTACTTGATCTTTGCTACTACCTGTGAAAAGCTATGGATTTCAGTGTTAATTTTGTCCCCTGCTACTTTAGTAAGTTTTAAAATTATTTGTTGTACCTTTTTATTGATTGGCTTGGAATTTGTAGACATACGATCATATTATCTGCAAATAGGGATAGTTGTTCTTTCCAATTTTTCTGTCTCTCCTCGTTTGTCTAATTGCATTGGCTGGAATAATGGTAATAAGAACATCTTCATTTTGTTTCTGACACCGACAGGAATTTTTCTAGTGATAAGAATTTGGGGGCTGAGATATGGAAGGCATATATATATATATATA
>NW_006159692.1:6639481-6660911 GCF_000334495.1 Tupaia belangeri chinensis
TATATTAGATAGATAGATAGATAGACAGATAGTGTTAGTCTATTATATCAATTCATTGAAAATATTAAAATAAAAATGGTTATGGTCAGGTCAGCAGGTGGTGTGGTGGTTAAGGCACTGGATCTCACGTGGCCAACTCCACTGAGTCCCAGACCTGGTGGCCTGAAAAACATGCTGGGCTCATATGTGTACATGCCCAAATCCTGAGAGGAGGATGGAAGAGAAGGGATTGTGACATGGCCATACCCCTGGGGATTGATTTCTCACTTTCTTTCTCTTTCTCTGTCTCATTATCTCTCTCCAGCAAGTACATGCACCCTATGGCAAAGAAAAATCTTTTTTTTTATGTTTATGGTCTACAGAGGTGATCACATCATTTTTCTATTTAGAACCATTGACTTCATAAATTGTGTAAATTTCTTTCTTTCCTTCTTTCTTTTTAAGAGAGATTTTTACTATAGGGTAGGTGTGCTCACCAGAGACAAAAGAGAAAGAGAGACAGAAAACAAAAAAAAAAATCACCCCCAGGGGGATGGCCATGCCACAATCCCTTTTCTTCCACTTGGGATCTTCTCTTGGGATCTTGGGCACACATGCATATGTGCCCTATGTGAGTTTTAAGTCACTGGGGCCAGGACTCAAACCATGGTTGACTATGTGGAAGTCTAGTGGTGTAACCATCTGCTGGCCCTATAAATTGTGTTTATTTCTAATATTCAGTCAACCTCTATTCCTGGAACAAATTCTGTTTAATGATAATAAATGTATTTTTATTTCAATGCACCGATATATTCTATTTCGTAAAATAATATTTAGGATTTAACAAATGAAATTAATAATTAAAATTAGTTTTCATCTTCCCTCTTTTTCTTTTGTTTAAGTTTGTTATAGGGCGTGTGCACTCACTGGAGAGAGACAGAAAGAAACAAAGAGAGAGAAAGTGAGAAATCACCACCTGGGGGGATGGCCGTGCCATAATCCTTTCTCCTCCATTCTTCTCTTGGGGTCTTGGGCATGCACGTACATACCTCTGTTGTTAATTTAAAGATACCAAGTCTGAGCTTCGAACCGCAGAGTCAGCCATGTGGGTATCCAGTGCCTTCTCACCACCTCACCACCTGCTGCCCTCCCTCCACCCTCTTGCATCTTCCTTTTCTTTCTTTTTTTTTTTTTATTTTTTTATGTAAACACTCCCTGTCAAGTTTCAAAGTTGAATTTACTTCATAGGAAAAAATGTGAACATTTTCTGATTTTTCAGTCCTTTGAAACAGTTTTAAAAGCACTGGAAATATGTACTTTTTAGTCAGGTCTATGTAAGTTCTCTCATAAAATTATCTATTTTTCTGGAAAATAGCTTATTGACAACTCTATCAGTCTGCCGAGGAGCCCATAACAAAGCACCACAAACAGAGTGGCTTAAACAACAGAAATGTATTGTCTCGCAGCCTGGAGGGCAGAGGTCCAAAATCCAGAGTTGGCAGAACCGTACTTCCTCTGGAGGTGCTGGAGAAAGCTGTGCGGGCCTGTTTCCCAGATTCTGGTAGATCCCTGGCAGGTGGCAGGGAAACTCGGCCCCACGTGGCACTCTCCCTGTGCGCTTGTGTCTGTCCAGTCTCCCCTTTTCAGAAGGCAGCAGCCATGTTGGATTAGGGCCGCCCACTGCAGTACTCCTGACCTTCCGAACATTCTAGCTTAGCCTATCCTGCCTTAAACATACTCAGAACTCTTTTTTTTTTTTTTTTGAGAGTTTTATTGCTATAGGGTGCATGCACTCACCAGAGAGACATAGAGAGATAAACAGTGAGTATCACCCCCACTCCCAGGGGATGGCCATGCCGCAATCCCTTCTCCTCCATTCTGCTCTTGGGATTTGGGGCACACGTGCATGCACCCAGAGTGTTTCAAGCCACTGGACCGGGCCCTCCCACCGTGGATGGACAAGTGAGAGTCCAGCAACATAACCATGACACCAACTGCTGGTCCCACGTGCACAGAACTCTTACATTAACCTAAAATCATCTGACAAGGCCTATTTTACAAGAAGGTGTTGAACATCTTATGTAATTTACTGAATACTATACTAAAAGGGAAAGAACAACTTGCTGCCTCTGGCCAGCATCGCAGGAGTATTGGACCATAACTCGCTAGCCTGGGAAAAGATCAAAATTCAAAATCTGAAGTATGGGTTTCTACTGACAACATGTCACACCATCGTAAAGTCAAACAAGGGAAATTCTTGAGCAGGGAACCATCTGTATGTCCATACAACAGAATATTATTCAGCCACAAAAAAAGGAAGGAAGTACTGATATGTGCTAAATTTAGGACGAGCCTTGAACACTTGCTGGGTGGAAGGAACCAAACACAAAAAGTCACATATTCTATGACTTCATGGACATGAACTATCCAGAAGAGGTAAACCTATGAAAACAACATGCCGATCGGTAGTTGTCAGGACCTGGGGGCTCAGGGCAGTAGTGATTAACTGGGTACAGAGCTTTATTTTGGGGAGATGGAAATGCTTTGGAACTAAAGTTCTGGCTGCATGACATTGTGAGTGCACTACGTGCCACTGAGTGGTTCACTTTAAAATGGGTTCATTTTATGTCATGTGAATTTCACCTTAATTTTAAAAGAATGCATGAAAAAGGAGGAAAAGCCTTTTTTCTTTGTATTATTACAGGTTTATAGATTCTACCTTACCCCTGTGTCCCTATAAGCTTTTAGATTTATTTCTTAATTATGGTTTTTTCTTTTTCAAATCATTCATTTATATTTGCCTCTTTTGTTAATACTTTCTCTATGCTTTCTTTCCGTGTTTTTTTTTTTTTTCTACAAAGGACTAAAGTATATTTAATAAACAATGATGCAGTGGGCCAGCAGGTGGTGTGGTGATTAAGGCTCTGGATTTCCACATGGCTGGCCGTGCTTTGAATCCTGGAACTAGTAACTCGAAAAAGTCTGGGTACGTGTGTGTATGTGCCCACAATCCCAGGAGAAGAACGTAGGTGAAGGAAATGCAGCACGGCCATCTCCTCTGGGGGATGGGGAGGGGGCGATTTCTCACTTTTGCTCTTTCTGTCTCTCTTGGCGGGCACACATACCTTATATCAAAAATCGAAAAAAAAATTTAAAATAAATAATTTACAATAAAGTGGACTTTTAAAAAACTCTTTCGGTGTACAAATCTATGAATTAATATCACAATATTATAATACAATATTCATGGTACAGAGCTATTCCGAACCTAAACCAAATCTTCCCCACTCCCTAGCCCTCATCAACCACCCATCTTTTCTCCCTCACTATAGTTTTGTCTTTTAGAACGTTACACATTAATAGAATGATATGGTATGGAAACATTTGAGATCTCTTCTTTTCATTAAGCACAAGGCCTTTGAGATTTACTAAAATTGGTCTGGATAAAACATACGTCACTCCTTTTCATCGCTGGGATGTTCTATTGCATGTGTGTTGCACGTTGAACAGAGCTTCTAGGTACATTTGTGTACGAGTGTTTGTGTAAACGTAAGTTCTTTTCTCTACATAAATTCCCAAGAGCGGGATTACAGGGTCATATATAAAGTATATGCATACCTTTTTAAGAAAATGCCAAACTGTCTTCTAAAGTGCTTTTACTAGGTTCCATTCCAGTCATGAGCGATGGAGACCACACATGCAGCCTGTGCCCATCTTTCGGTGTGTCTCTTATATGCAGTGTTCTTGGGTGCCCACCCACCCACTGGCATGTTCAGGTCAGCCAGGCCGGGAATCCAAACGTGGTCAGCCACGTGGCTTCCAGCGCTGCAGTTCAGTACACTGCTGACAGTCCCTCTGAGGCTAGGCCAGTGACATTTTCCGGATGGATATTTCTTTGCCTGGCAGTATTACGGCTCCTACTCACTTTTTTTCTTGCTCTTTTTATCTTTGTGTTGATGCCAGGCCCACAACCTGTTACTCGTGTGTAACGGCTGGGATGCCCTTGCTTCGACAGCTGCAGGTTACTTCAGGAGTGCATGTTGTGGCGGTGTCTGAGAACTGCGGCCACATTCTCTGGACGCTCCCACGACACTTTGCATATGATCTGCCCCCGTCATATAAGGGACAGAGGTCTGTCGCTGCTCTTATTCCCCTGCCACCTGCCACCTGGCTCTAGCTGTTTCTACGGCTCCCCAGTAGCTCTGTGCCCTGGGAATCCCAACCACCCTGGGGAAGGAGGCTCCTGTCACTGTCTCTGAGACCTGCTCCTGCTGACTTCTGTCCAAAATTGCGTCTCCTGCATGTCCCCTGTGGTTGCTGAGATTCTGGTTCATCTGCCAGTCTGGACACAAACGGAGTCCGGAGACCAGGACTGTCTGTGTCCTACTTGTGCTGAAGGTGGGCTCTGTGCCTTTTTCTACTTTCCCTATTGTTTGCAGTTTCTCACACGCCACCCCAGGTCTGCACCACAAGTCCCAACGCCCTCTTCCGTAATCGCTGTGGTCTGTGTGACCCAGCCTTCATTTCTAAACTAGTTCCTCAAAACCACTTGTCCCTACCCACCCTAACCACACCATCTTACGTGTCTAAGCATCTTGTTGCGGAGTCCCTACTGCTGCCATTTCGAATGACAAAAAGGGCAGCTCTGCAAAAGCAGATTTTCGGATGTAACACCTACTCCACAGACAAAGGGCTTCAAACAGTCCATAGGAAATATGTATTATGAAAAAGCTACGTATGGATTTCAAAATTTTTTGCACCCAAATAGACTCGTACTTTAATTCCATTTCCATGACCTTTTGGAAGCCTCTCATATTTGCTTTGCCGTGCTAATGAATCTGGCATTAGTGTTCTCCTTCTCGTCTCTCGGCACCTTCCCTTCCCAGCAGCCTCGCCGTGCATGGAACGATCCATGGAAGGGACACTGAGTAGCTGGCAGCGGGAGCTCGGCTGCCCCCTCTGGGATCATCCCTGTTTCCTGGAGAGCGAAGCTTCTGCTGGTGGAGCAGCTGAGGACGGAGCGCCCGGGCATGCTGACAGGCTCCTCTGCACCAAGGCCTCATGTTCTTCAGCACTTCCTCGTTTCCAGATCCCGCTGGGGCCATCTGCTTTGTGCCACTATCATCATATGGCATGAGGTCCCAAACTCGTTGAGCGCTTCCATTCATGAGGTTGTCCTCTATGAAGTTTGGACCACAAATGCCTAGGGGCGGTCCTCGCACCTCAAGCTGGTGGGTCCTGGGAGTCTCCGGGGTTCCTGTAGTACTGGGACTCCACTGCTGCGTGGTGGGCCTGCTTTAGTGCCTGGCTCCCACTCACTTCCTGTTCCCCACAGAGGAGGAGCGGGAGGAGGAGGCCTGCTGGGGGTCTATGGGAAGCTTGGCCTAGCGAGGGAAGCGGTGCAAGGGCCAGTCTCCTTGGGCTGCTGCTCGCACACCCCTCCTGCCCCAGCTCCGAGTGGGCAGGGACTCTGGGTTTCTTTTCTAACAGAGACCTCAGCAGCACAGGCGGAATTCCCGACAAGCTCCTGTCCCCCACCCCCGCCATGACAAGATGTACACTTTCTCTTCTGGGAAGGAACACCCAGCCTTTGGCAAAACTTCTTTATGACTCCCAATTTGCTGATCCATGCTAAGAGAAGGGAAAGATCTTCATGGCAGAGTTCTGGGAATGAGGAGGGATGAGACCTGGACAGTGACTTGGCTGAGGGTCCCCTCGACCTCAGGCACAGTCCACCCACCCCTTAGCACGCTCTGCTTACGGGTGGGCAGACACCCGTTGCTCTGACACCCGTTGCCTGACTCTAGCTGTTTCTATGGCTCTCCTGTGTCTCTGTGCCCTGCAACCTCCAACCTCCCTGCACCCCGAAGGGCCTCTCCGTTTTCAGGTGTCTTGGCTGTTTTTTATGACACGTGCCATACAGGGTGGTTGCAAGAAAACTCAGGTAACACAGACATACCTGATGTTCCTCATTGCTGACCCCAATACCGGTTTCCACTTACAGAGGCACCAGGCTTTATAGACAGCTCAGGGGTATATGCTTCCAGAATTTTCCAGAGCACCTGCACACACATGCATACACACACACACACACACACACACACACACACACACACACCTGTGCATCTGTAGCAGATATCATTGGGTCTGCCTATCTCCGTTTTCAGGTGTCTTGGCTGTTTTTTATGACACGTGCCATACAGGGTGGTTGCAAGAAAACTCAGGTAACACAGACATACCTGATGTTCCTCATTGCTGACCCCAATACCGGTTTCCACTTACAGAGGCACCAGGCTTTATAGACAGCTCAGGGGTATATGCTTCCAGAATTTTCCAGAGCACCTGCACACACATGCATACACACACACACACACACACACACACACACACACACCTGTGCATCTGTAGCAGATATCATTGGGGCTGCCTAGCCACTCACCTGGCCCATGTGCCCATCCAGCCACACTCTTTTCTGAAGGACCTCAGCAGGAGTGACCTGCCTCATCCAGAATTCTCTGTGAGGTCCTGCCCTAAGTGCAGGGAAGCCCCTGAGCAGGGCTGAACAAATGGGTTCAAAGGCCTGGCCTCTGCTTCCAGTGGGTGGTGCCATTCACACTAGCAGCTCCCCAGGACCAGGTTGAGCTTCCACGGGACGTGCCACCTTGCCCATCTTCTCCCCCGCCCTCTTCTGCTTCCCTCAGTTCCTCACAGCAACCCCCATGCACACAGCCACCTGTATAATGGGCTCATGCATGCACACACACCGTGGGCTCAGAGAGCCCACCCTTCCCCAGCGCCCTGGCCACCGGCTTCCTCTACCTCACAGTACCCACGGCGTGCAATCAAGAAAGGCAATCTCTGCGTATAAGTCTACTCAATTTTCTTATGCAGCAGAGTTCTCCCTGGAATTGATCAATGGCCCTGCTAATGAAACTGAGCTTGTTCATTCATTAAACAAATGCCTTACGGAGTGAACTGCATGCCAGGTCCTGCTTTAAGCACTGGGGTTGTCTCCAACTGCTCTCCCGTACTCAGAGCGCACATCTTTGGTGAGTATATTCAGGGATCGGCGTAAATGGTTTTGGAGGACATTCTTGGAGATGGACCTGTGGGGGGAGGGAGAGGGAAGCTGCATTCTCCGCCCTAATGGTTCTCTTCAAGATGTCCCTCTGCTGGCTCCAGCCACAGCTCCCTGCCCACTTCCAAGGGGCGCTGTCTCCTGCCCATGGAGTGTCAGGAGTCCTCTTTCCCCTGCTGCTCTCCTCTGGCCTGTGTCCGTCCTCTCTTCCTGCCTCAGCAGATCCTTGGATAGCAAGGACTCCCAGCCAGTTTTCTCTCGGGTCCTTAGTTTACAGAGGAGGCCTCAGAGAGGGTAAGTGACCCACTCTTCCAGACCCACTTGCCCAGGTTCCTACCAACACCTCCACTGGGCAATCCCAGAGCCCCGTCATTCGGTGTCCCACATTGCCCTCCTAACCTCACCCCAGTCTCGCCTCTACATTCCCTGAAGTGTCTCCTTGCCTCACACTTTGCTCCCCGTCCTCGGCAGGCAGGGGTCCTCCTGGTTGGACCTCTCCTTGCTCCCACGGCTGTCTCCTTCTGGGTCCCCTGTGTGAATGTCCTTGGCCAGCCTTGGTCTGGATTCAGGGTCTCTAATGAGACTTCAGTCAGCTGCTTCCACTGGGTTTTGTTCCACAGGCACCGGAGGGTTCTCCCAAAGGGTGGCTGTATACACCCCTGCTTGGCTCGCACAGCCCCCAGGGACTCAGAGCCGGGAACCGAGAGGAGCCCGCCTGGCATCAGAGCCCAGCGCTCTGACTCACTGCATGCCTTGTGGTCCTCAGGCCCTTGGCTCCAGCACCACACGCAGCTGTGCCCTCTCAGGCCCACTGCCACCTCTCAGGCCACTCTAGCCCTGCCTGGGTAGGCTCCTCCCTTGGCCTCCTGGGCAGCCTGGCCATCAGTGGGACTCACCAAGGGGAAAATCAGGGAGCAGAATGTCTGCTGTGGGACCAGCCAGTGTGGTGGGATGGGAAGAGGCTGCTAGCCACCCAGGCTGTGTCTACGCCGCCAGACTTCAGGGATCCCTTCAGCAAGTTGAAGGCAACAGAAAGAGGATCTCACACTGTGAGAGAGTCACTCTGAGAGTGCTTGGAGAAAGCTTGGGAGGACAGAGCACTTCTGTCAGGTCTTCGCTCTGTCCGGGACTGTGACTGCCGTGGGGCTAGCCCGGTGCCCCCCGAGCGTGCAGCGTGACGCCTCATCGCACAGCAGGTGGCGAGTGTGCGGTAGGAGGAAGTGAGAACCCCCGCGTTTTCAGTGGGAAAGCGTCCGACTTCCCCGACGTGGCGCTGTCACTCTGCTTTACTCTGGGGAATTGTTTGAAAGGAGAGTGACAGGTACACTGCTGGTGACTGCGAGCTGGTGAGCCTTGCTGCAAGGCAGTTCAGTCATTTATATGGAAAGCTCTAAAATTATGCATACCGGGCTGGGTCTGTGGCCCAGTGGTTAAAGCAGCTGGATCCTGCATGGTAGACTACCAGTTCGAGTCCTGGATTTGGCGGCTTGAGAAACATACAGGGCATGTATGCGTGTGTGTCACGTGTGTCCAAAATCCCAGAAGGAGGGAGAAATGAAGGAGAAGGGATTGCAGTGCAGCCATTCCCCACGGGGAGTGCTTTCTCTCTCTGTGTGTGTCTCTGTCTCTCTCTGGGAAGTGCACATACCCTCTAGCAAAAAAAAAAAAAAAAAGAAAGAAAAAGAAAAGAAAATGCATTTCTTTATTTTTACACATTGAAATTCTATAGAAATAATTTAAATGTATGATAAGATTTAGCTGGAAGATTGGTCTTTACAAGGGCTACTTACAATAGAAAAAAGTTTAAAACAGCCTTGTGCACATTAATAAGGGATTGGTAAATAAATTCTGGAACTTAGATACGGTGGAATTGCTATTTTAGTATTGAAATATATACATATATATGTAAATTTGCAGACTATGCATGTACTCACCAGAGAGGGACAGACAGAGGAGAAAGCAACCCCCCAGTGAGGTGTGGTCACGTGACAATCCTTTCTCCTCCATTTCTCCCTCTTGTTAGGATTTGGGGTACGCATTCACACGTGTTTCGCTAGTCCCTGGGGTCAAGATTCAAACATAGTCAGCCATGTGGGTTCTGGCTCCCTTAACCACTAGGCCACAGGGCTAGCCCTGAAATATATTTCCATGTGGGGGAAAAAAAACCAAAAAGTCTTAATAAGCCACTGGAGTGAGTCATGTTATAAGACAAACCAGGGTTTCTATTCCTCCATTTTGCTTATTTTTTGTGGCAGACAAATATTATTGACATAATTTTTTAAAAGAGGAAACATTCTCCATAGAACACACAGGTGGGCTTCACACTCATCTGACCCTTTGTGGCTCTCTCCCACGTGGAGGGGGGAGGGCAGGCCAGATCTCCCACGCCTGGGGCCACTCACAGCTCTCACCTGCAGCCTCATTCCTCCTAAGGAGAATTTTACTCTTGCAGAGGTGTACTTTCAGAACCACCGCTGCTTCCGGAGGGCCTCTGCTCCCCCGGCAGGCATGAGGCAGAAGGCCTAGGGCCTGCCATACCCTCTGCCCCACCAGCACGGAGTAGGCCCCTTGCCAGCCATCCACCCTGTGTGTCTTCCCATTAAGATGCAGGCCGCCTGCGCGGATTAGGTCATCCCTTTCCAGTAAGCAAGTTGACTGCTTATGCATTCTCCTGCAGCACCAACGCCAGAGGCATTTCTCAGTCCTCCTCCCCTGGTTGGATGAGGCCAGGAACAGAGCGTTTCCACCTTCCTTACGTCAATCTGCCAGGCTGTGGCAGGTGGCTGTGTTGGAAGGCCACTGCCCTCACCCCCAGCTGTCTAGGAGACTCTGCCTCCAGCTCGGGTGACGTCAGACTGAAGAACAGCTGTCTCCAGAGCGTGGTCCCATCGTGCCCCCGTACACATAGGGAGAGCGTGAAAATGACGGGCGGCTCCCAGGAGCACGTTTACAGGTGGGGTGCCTCCTCTGAAGCAGGATTTCACCTCCTGCTGAGATGGAGCCCAAGCCCTGCTCTTTCTTCTAGTTGAGCAAGGAGAGGCCAGGAGGTCAGGTCGGGGTTCCCATCTGATGTGGATTCGAAGGCACTGAGACTGGGGTGACCCACACACATGCTTGAATACGGCTTCCAGTTTTTCGTTTCTACGACCCAAGAAAGTGCCAAGCCCGTGGATCAGTTTCCTGGTTTCATTTACTTTATTTTGCCGCTCAGTATCGAACCCCCTTCAGAGATTACGCCAACTTACGTAGGTAGGTTTGGGGGAAGGAGAAGAGAACCAAGATGCCTAAGACTGGGCTTGCCCTCGAAGAGCCCGTCACATGGGTGGGAGGTGGAGCTGGTAGGCTGGCACTAGATCCTGAGATGGGCCTCCCACCTGTGGCCAGGACTTCCCCTGGGACTCTCCAGGAAATGCAGACCCTAGGTGAGGTTTGGCTGGCCAAACTCATGGTGCCAATGTAGCTGCCCGGGGGCCTGGTGGGCAGCCAGCCTGGGAGGACCTTTGGTCTCACTCTCACTGGCAGAAAGATCCGCCCAGGAAAAGGGGGCTCCCACAGCCATGACCGGGAGCCAGTGAGGAATGCCCAGCACAGAGTCCTCCCCTCCCTATCCTCCTCCATCTTTGTCACACCACCACTACCCCACGTCTGCAGCTCCCTGGCCCCTGTCAGCCTAGGGGATGGTGTGGGCCAGGCCATGCTCTCGGCACCAGCTCTGCCTGTCCGTGCTGCTCACCACAGAGATGAGCCCCTTCCCAGAGCTGCTGCAGTCCCTGAAGGTGCAGGGAGGGGTGTGTGGAGCCCACAGTCTCGGAAAGACCCAGGGAGCAGGAGCTGTGTTCTACACTCCTTCCTGGACATTCCAGAAATGTCTCAGGAAGTCAGAGTGTGTCGGGATTCCCCAGCTGCTCTGCTTTCTCCACTCTGGGAGCTTTTTTTCACTGCCTTTCCTCTGCCCATCTGAGTCTCGCCTCTGCCCAGAGAAGACTGTGGGCCTTCAGCACTGACCTACAGACTTCCTTATGATGGTGGTCCCCAACCTTTTTGGCACCTGGGGCCAGTTTTGTGGAAGACAATATTTCCCCAGAGGGGGTGGAGAGGTTGATGGGAGCGCACAACCTACAGCTCCCTCACACACAGTTTACAACAGGGTCTGCACTCCTGTGAGACCCTAACCAGCCGCTGCTGATCTGATAGGAGGCGGAGCTCAGGCCGTTTTGTGAGCGATGGGGAGCGGCTGTAAACACAGAGGAAGCTCACCTCCTGATGGTTCCTAACAGGCCACTGACCGGTAGCAGTTTGTGCTCCAGGAGTTAGGGGGTCTGCATGCATTGATGCAATGATCCAGGGGGCTGATGTGAAAGGAGCCCCCACCCATGTTTATCCTTGGGCTCCTCCAGGACAAGAGGGAGAGGCAGGAGAAGCACTTTCACCTCAGTCTGTGGATCGTTGACAGAAATGGGATGGAGCAGGGCATGAAGGAGTACGAAGCAAATCAGACCCAGGCCTTCCCATGAGGATTAATCTTTGGGGGAGATGGAAAGAATCTGGTTGAAGACAGGGAGGCATGTAATTAAGAAACAATACCCAGCAGGATTGAGTCACCCAGACTGTGCAATCAAGAAAGGCTTCACAGAGGAGGCAGCATTTGAACTGCACTTTCACTGGTGAGTTAGAACTCAGTGGATGGAAGCAGAAATAGGAGCCAGTACTCGAGGAGACGGGCTGTGTCTGCGGGAGTGTGACTGTCAGGCTGTAGGCCTAGGCCAGGGTGAGGCAGGAAGGGGACCCGGGGCTGGCTCAGGACGGCCTGCAGTGTGGGTACAGTCAGAGTCCTGTGTCCTGGTGGTGAGGTCAGAATGACACTGGCTGACGGGGTGTCCATCTGGGGCCACAGGGAAAGCCAGAGGAGGGAGTGGAAGGAGGAAAGGGGGAGCCTGCACGGTAACTACCTTGTCTCCAGATGCATTAAGTGAGATGGGGTCCCACATTCGAACAGATTTAGAAAATGCTGCATCACCCCAATTAAATGTATGCGTTTGCTTCAGCCCCTCTCAGAACTTTTCAACTAGTTCATCAAAATAGGGATTGAGGGACCAGCAGATGGTTACCTTGCTGGACTCCCATGTAGTCGACTGCGGTTTGAGTTCCGAACCCAGCAGCTCGAAACAATACCAGGCACGTGGGCAGGCCCAGATTCTAAGAGGAGAATGGAGAAGGGACTGTGGTGTGGCCATCCCCCCTGGGAGATGATTTATCTCTTTCTGTCTCTGTCTCTCTCTGTCTCTCCAGTGAGGGCATGTGTCCTATAGCAAAAATCTCTCTATATAAAGAAAAAAATCGAGATGGAGAGAAAACGTCAGCCATGTGCAGGGGGAGGTGGAAGGCTGCACAAGGAAAGGGAAGGCCTTTGGGGTCACTGATGGTGGAGCACACTCCTGCGCACTGTGCCAGGCAGCTGAAGGCCGAAGGGGGCCTTGATGGGCTGCACTGGAGGTGAGACAGCCAGGGTGGGGTGCTGTGATACTCAGTGGGACCCCTGAGCCTGCTCCAGGCTATAGGGATGCTGAGAGGAGGGTGGCAGGGTCCTCCCACTCATGGCCACTGAGACCAATTCCTCCTAGCTGGCCAGGACGTCTGGGCGAGAGGCAGGGCAGGGGCAGAGCTGTGGGCAGGACCGGCCCCTCCAGGCCCTGCAGAGTACTGTTCATGGCTGCTCTCTCGCAACTGGCCAGCACCCTCATCTTCAGGGGAGAAGCCCGAATGACTGTCCTGCCTCAGCCCTACTGGGGCTCCTTCCTTTTGGGGGACTGCGAGGGGATCTGAGGAGGCGGATGCGTGGACGTCCACGGGTGTGTGGAGGGCAGAGCTGAGTGAAGGCCCTGGCGAGCCGATGGCCTCTGTGGTCTGTCTGAAGCACAGTAGCAGGGCCCACGTGCGCTGGGTCGTGTGACCCCCACGGTGCTGCTGCGCCCGGCCTGGGGCTGCGGTCTCAGGCTGGGTGAGCAAGGAGGACTTGAGTTTGGGAGATCCCCTATGACTGTACAGAGGGAAGAGGCTGGAGGAAGGAGAGGCTGCAGGCGGGAGAGGCGGAGGAGGGCAGCAGGCAGAGAGGACAAGGGAGAGGGGAAGCCGGGCCTCTGCTCTAAACACGAAGGTGCTCCCACAGTCTCTCTGCTGGAAGGAGGTAACCTGTGGAGGACTAGAGGCCCTCACCTGTGGTTGCTGTGCAACCCCACACGTGGGGGTCCAGGCATGCACACGGCCACAGTCAGATTCAGCCGCGGCAGACACAGCCTTCCTGAGCACCGAGTCGGGGTCACGGCCTCAGACAGCTGCAGAGCCGTCCTCCCCTGCGGCCCCTCCAGCGGCTGTCCGGATTTCAGCAGAAGCCTTCCTGGCACAGTCCCCACTGTTGACTCCATCCCCTGAAGTCATGCGTGAGCCAGTTGAACCTCTCACACCCTCCACCTGCAGGGCCAGGTGACGTCACTGGCTGACGTCACCAGCTGTCGAGGAGCAGGAGTGGGAGCGGACTTCCGTTCCCCTTCCTGCGCCTGGCTAAATGCCCAGGGATGCACTTCCTCCTCCCAGCTACCTCGATGGGGTTGCTAGCCAGACCCACGGGGGCTGGGGGAACCCAGAGATTCCTATGCACCCAGCCTTGGCTTGCAGGAGAAAGCTCAGATGGAGGCCCCAGAAAGGCAGCTCCTGTGCTAAGGCCAGCTGGGTGGGAGCAGAACCTGCCCGCCTCCTCCCTGCTGGGGAAGGCTTTAAGGAAGCAGGTGTCACATATTGGCAGGCCCCCTTCCTGCTGGCAGCTCTGTTGCCTCTGCTTCCACCAGGCTCACTGGGAAGAGAGAGAGGCCGAGTCCTCCCCACCCAGGTTGCCATGGGTGGCGGGCTTGCCCTGCAAACTTCCCTCTTCTGTCAAGCCATCTCCAGGTGTCTGCCTGGCCCCACCTGCAGGCCTCAGAGAGGCCTTGGCTCTCCACTGCCTGCCCTTCCCAGACGCCCTGGGCATGGTGGGATCTCCACGCGTGCCAGGCTGGCGGGTGCTGCTGGCCCCCACTAGGCCTCTCCTTGGAGTCACTGTCCTTGACAAGCAGTCCTGGAGCACTGCTGGGCACAGGCGGGGCCGGGAGTAGGGGAGGCGGAGGGCAGGGTAGGTGTGTCAGGCCTCCAGGAGCCCAGAGCTCCTCACCCTGCTTGTCCCAGGACGGGGAAGGTGTAACTGTGGACAGCTCCCTGCCGTGGTCCCCGGCCCGGCTGTGTCGCCGAGACCGCCAATCACAGTCCGCCAGGATTCGGCGGTCCAGCACCACCACCGCCTGTTTTCAAGATGATCAGTAAAGACATCCGAGACCAGGCTAGTGTCCTCCTGCTGGCTTTGCCATGCTCTGTTTCCACACACGGGACAGGACTCACACAAAGGTGATGCACACGCAAACACACATGCACACATGAGAAAGACTTAGGGTTCGAAATCAAGGGCTGGCTGTCATGAGGGGGACCATGTATGTGCTTCCTCTTTGCTCCACCCATGTGTTTCAATTCCCCTCTGATGGGCCGGGTTGGGGGCTCCAAGTCCAGGGGGTGGCTCCTGCCCAGGAGATGCAGGCAGAGCCTCCAGGAGGTGGGCAGGCTGAGGGTCAGGTAGCTTCTCTTGGTCTCTGCCATCCCTGCTTCTGTACCCCTTGGCTCTGATGACCAAAGCATCCCTTGAACCCACAGGTTTGTAAGGTCTCCTGGGGCGGGGGGGATCCTTAGGAACTGTCCCTGCCCCCACTGTATCTCTTGGAAGCCACGGCCCGGAGCACAGCCCTCCTGACTGGCCCTAGGCCAGGTCACCTGGGGACACCTGGATGCAATGGGGGAGCAGGCGCTGGTGACTTTGTCCACAGTCCCAGTGGAGACCCCAGACACCACCCCAGACAGTCACTGGCCCTTACGCCAGCACGGATCGCTTCCGTATTCTCACCTTGTTCTGCTTCACGCCAGCCTTATCTGTCCCCCTGCAGGGACAGACACTGCGTTATTGTTCCCATTGTATGGATGGACAAACAGACCCAGAGAAGGGACGAAACTGCCCGTAACTACTGACTAACCAGAGAGTGGTATTATTGGGACTGTAACTCAGGGCTTCTGCCCTCGAGCCTGGCTTTCCTTCCACTGGGCTCAGGGAGTCCCATCAGCCGCTCAACCAGGGAACCAGTAGAAGCTGCAGTGTGGTAGAAGCCCGGGCCCTCTCAGTCAGATTGGAAGGCGATGGCAGCCTATCCCCCTGCTGCTCTGGACAGGCCTGTGCACTTCTCAGAGGGGTGACAGAAAACTGGCTCCTACCCTCAGATTCCAGAGAACAGAGACCACCCCCCCCCCAGATGTGACAGAGCCCTGTGGATTGCCTCTGCTCCATCCTTCCCATGGAGGCCCTGTGCCTAGCAGCCTGCAGTATCTGCACACCAGGGGTGATGTCGTAGTGCCTAGCTGGTGTCCCAATCCACAAGCTTAGAAATTAGTAAATTCAATACCCGTCTTTCAGCCTTCACAAAGATACGGTTTAGGTGGGTTGATTACTAAATGCAAAATCCACAGTTGCCTTTACTTAAGTCCAGGAATAAAAAATAAGAGAATAAATTCATATACTTGGGTAAAAATCTTAATTGGGACACAAAGAAGCAATAAATGAAAACAGTAATGTATCTGACTTCACCAAGACAAAAATGATCCATATAACAAAAGGCACCACAAGCAAGTTTGAGACTTTCTAGCAACTAGAGAGACTTTGATACATGTATTATATAAGTGACCAGAAAATAATAATATAAACCTGACCAGTAAGTAGAAAACAACTCACAACCCGACTTGCAGCAGAGGCCAGGAGATGACCCAGAGCCAGTGCAAGCGGGGATAGCTCCAGGAGTGTGTGAGCACCTGCCGTGAGGGGGATGAGCCACACCTATGGGACAGCACGCTGCAGCAGTTTTCGAGTTTGATAATATCCAGAGATAGCGAGGTGTGTGGGCAGGAAGGTATGATCTACATTGCTGGGAGCATAAACAGACAGAGCTAACCCGGGGCGGGGAGGCGCTGCTGGCTACATGCAGCGTGCACAGCCCTGGAACCAGCACTTCTGCTCCTGAGGCCACCGGAGACCCCCAGCTGTGCACGCAGCAGGCACACATTGCCCCTCATAGCACTGCTGGTGACCCAGAAACCTGAGCAGTCTGGAAGCAGTTCAAATACCATCTGCGGGACAAAAGAATCGTGAGGGGGGCCAGCAGGTGGCGCGGTGGTTAAAAGTACTGGATTCCCACCAGGTAGACTGCAGTTCGAGTCCTGGACCTGGCAGCTTGCTCTCTCCCTTTCTTTTTCTCTCTCTCTGGTCAAATTAAAAAATAATAATAATGAATGGAATTAAATAAATAAATAATTCTTTTAATAAGAAGGAATCATGAGACGTCTTTGTCTGCACATATGTGTGATTTATGTTCATGTGCATGCATGTGGACCTGCACATGGATCTGCACATGTGTGCACATGTGCCCCTACATGTGGGTCTGTGCATGTGTATGCCTACGCATGGGTCCGCGCGTGTGTGCATGCCTGCCCATTCGCGGGTCTGTGTGTGTGTGCATGTCTGCCTATGCATGGGTCTGCACATGTGTGTACATGTGTACCACACACCGCATGTGCTGACGTGGCTCCTGGCCTCCTGGCTGAGCGCCTACGGGTATTGAGCAAGCCGTGGACGTCAGCTGGCCCCACGCAGTCAGGGCCTTGGTGGACATGAGAGGTTCATGAACAGCATCTCTGCTTCCATGGTCACAAGTGCACGGACACAGACACACAGAAAGTTCTAGAAACAACTGCAATAATCCACTTCCCTTGGGGTTTTGGATGGAGGTAATGGGGAGCTTTAACTATGTATATAAAAACCAAGTTTTAACACAAAAAAAATGTATTCATGTATTCCTTGAGTAATTTAAGTTCAGTACATCGAAAGGAAAGGTAATGAGAAGACTATTCAAAAATAGAATTCTCTGATATCAAAATATATAGAAAGCCCGTGTTAAATTAAATAACAATTTAAATAAAATAATAATCAGCTGCTGTTTTTGAGCCAGTGTTCTAAAGGCAAGAAGGCAGGTCAGCCACTTTCTGCCCCAGCTGCCGGGAGGACCTCGATGCTCACATGACAAGGGGTACCCAGCTTCGGCCAGAGATGTCAGGGGACCCTTCTGGGGTGACTCTGAGAAGAAATCAAAAGGCAGGTGAGACAGAGACAGGGCGGGATGGGACAGGGAGAGGTGTCCTGTGGGGGGAGCACAAGGAGATCCCACAGCTGGAGGGCCCAGCACTCCCTCACCCTCCTGTCCCACCCTGGAGGAGGAGTCCAGTCCCCGACTACAATGAGCCACTGCCCATAGGAGTGAGTCGGGCCATGCACTGGGCACTGGGGCCCATGCCAGCACTTGACCACCCACTGGCTGGCCAGGGGTTCACCCACATCTGTGCGTCTGTGAAGGGAGGCTTTGAGGCTAGGTCCTTCAGGAGACCCTGGCTCCTCACTGGGAGGGCCTCAGGACTCTTAGCTTGCGTAGAGCCCCAGAGCATGACTTTCTCAGGGCACCCTGCCCCCAGCGATCGCAGTCCCAAGTCTCCTTCTGGGTGTCCTGTGGCCGCTCAGCACCTCTTGCCTACCTCGGCCTCCTCGTGTCAGCAGTAGGAGCTCAGGAAGCATCTGTCAGACGGGAAGAAATCCGAGTCTGTGGGTGACGGACCCGACCCAAAAGGCCTCTACCGAGGGAGTCCTCAGAAAGCCTGGGTCATGGGAAGGAAGGCCACCTCCCTCCTCCGGGGATCCTGTAATCACAGCTGGTGATAAACCTGCTGTTTGTCCTAATTAGGAGCCTTAATACCTCAGCAAGCCATTAACAGGCCGGCACAGTGGATACACATCTTTAGATGTAATTAGTAATGTCGTTAGCCTAATCCATAATCAATACCTGGGTAATTGCTTCCTTGGGTTTATATTTAGTCCTTGGGGTCTTGTGCTGGAAGGAACATCCATCTGCAGACGCGTTAATGGGTGTGTGGAGGTCACTGACAGCCCAGCTCACCCGGGACCCCAGGAGCTGCCGCCCCGGCCTACTGGCCTCGGATCAGATTAAACACTGGTGATCAGAGGCCCGGCACTGGCCCCAGCCACCTGGGACCCTCCGGAGGCCACAGTTGCCATGCCTGCTGTGCCATCAAGGACTTGGGCTCCAGTTCTAGGACAAAAGAGGCTGTTTCAGAAAATAGGTCAAAGGACGGTCCCAGGGCCTCGGAGACCCCAGAACATGACAATGCCCAGCCGTCCCCGCCCCTCCAGGACAGGTTGCAGAAGATCCTGGGGACAGTCCCCAGACTGAAGGTGCTGAGGCAGTGCAGCCCCTGTTCTCTCGTTTTGCCCCTCAGAGTCAAACACACCCCGTCCTTGCCCCCTCAGCCTGCCGGGAAGCAGGCTGAGCCTCCTCTCAGAAGCTGGCAGCAGCTCGGGTGGCTCAAGGTCAGGCCAGAGCGGCAGGAGAGGAGTCCGTGGAAGGCCGTCCTTATGAATGGACCCTCGTCTGACTGTAATTGGAATTAATGGGAGGCTCCGCTTCCAGGAACTTCCCAGCAGACGAATCTGGGCCGCAGAGGTCTGGGCTGGAATGCTCCAAAGCCAGCTATAAATCTCTCCCCAAAATGATGATGCACGAGCTGATTTCTCCGGAGGCGCCCTGCCCCCCACCCCACCCCGGAGCCAGCATGCCATTCCGCATCCTCCCCGGCTCCGCCACTCGCTGGGAACAGGGCCAGGGAGAGGTGGACGGGAGTTGGCAAAGTCACCGTGAAGGAAAACATTTTAATTCATCTAATTATGAGCCTCTCAGAAAACCAAGCCCTGTTTCTTCTTGAGCTGGTCAAAGGAAATGAGAAGTGACGGTTTCCTACCCCCGCCTTCCCCTTGGCTGAGGGAGCCCGCCCGAGCTGAAGTGTCGGGTGTGGGCGGTGGCACAGGGTGCTGGCTCACTCCAGGGCAATCTCGAGCTCTCGAACACCCACAGTCAGCACTCCCGCCTTCACTCCCCTCCTCAATGCACGTGGCGTCCCACTGCCTCTGCCCCGGGAGGTGCAATAAGCTTCGGTGCTCTTTCTTCCTCCTCAAGGGGTCACAGACACGAAACTTCAAATATTAATCAAACGCTTTTCCATAACAATCAATACACCTTCAGATGACAATCATAAGCCCTTACCAGAGTATCTTCACCATCGTCACTCCACACATATGTGACATGTGGCACGTGTCCACATGTGTGTGCTGGTCCCAAGGACCTAGACTGGGCCTGATCACCCTAGAGTGTCCTTCTAGTGGACAGTGCAAACGCCTCAGACAGTGGAGGAGGGAAGCTTCAAAGCAGCTCCCTAACTCACACCGACCTGTGGCACTCAGCCTCTGGAGACAGACCCCCTGGAGCTCGCACTGCCACACCTTCACCTCAGGGACCCCTCGGATTCTAGGGACAAGGACCCAGACGTCCTGACTATTCCTGACCCATGCTGAGGGTCCTCTCAAACCAGGCTCCTCCACTTTAAAAAATAATTGAAGTCGCTAGAGGGCACAGAGAGAGACAGAGAGAGAAAGAGAGCATCCCAGATAGAGCCTGGTCACACTGCACCCTTCTCCTCCCTTTTTCCATCCTGTTGGATTTGGGGCATGCACACATGTGCCCGGCATGTTTTCAAGCAGCCAGGACTGCTTCGAACCACAGCCAGCCATGTAAGATCTGGCTCCCTTAACTATGAGGCTGTGGAGCTGGCCCAGCTGCTCCATTTTAATGAGCAGTGCTGAGCCTTCCTGACTGCAGTGGGCTGGCAGCCAGGAGGCTTCTCAAGGATCCTGCTGACTGTAACTCTGCCCAGGATGCAGGCTCCAGGCACCTCAGCCAGATGGCAGGGGAAGCACAGGCCTGAAGGACGGTGGGAACGATAGCACCTTATTCCTCACTCCACAGGGCAGCCGGTGGAGGCCAGAGAGGACAGGACATGTGGCTAGGGCTGCCCAGGAGCCAGACAAGGAGCCAGGCCGTGGTCCCACCCTTGGCTCAAGCCCACCTATTCCAGAGGAGTCCAGCAGTCATGGTTGGGACTGATCCATGCAGTTCTTCCCAGGAGATGCACGAGCCCACCCCTTGGTCAATGCTACACTAGGGAGGGACAAATGGCCTCCCTCTGCAGGGAGTTTCAGCAGCTTTCTTACTTCCTCTTCTTGGCTGGGCCTTCTTGCTGGCAAATCAGAGGTCCCAGCCAGCCCTGGCTGCTCCAGACAAGCCAGCAGATGGCACACGGTGCTGTCCAAGAGGCTGAAGTTCACTCTCATGTAGCCAGCATGGAAGGCAATGCCAGCTTGTACTCCTGCTGCTCTGGACAAGCTCCCGCACCTCTCAGAGGGATGACCACTTGTTCTCAAAGCAGATACTTACTGAGCCTGCCCGTCCTGACTCATGGGGCTCCAGGAAGGAGACAACAATGGAAATGTAAACAAATAAACATGTAGAACAGTTTCAGAGAGGGACATATGCTTGAGAAGCACCAAATGGGATAATAAGAATGAGAATAACTGGGGGTGCAGGATGGGAGCATCATGCAAACATAGCTGGGTGATGGGGAGGCCCTGCCGGGTCAGCTAATGAGGATAAGCAGAATACGCAAACAGCTGTGGAGGGCAAGGGCACAGCCAAGCAAGGGCCCTGTGGCAGGAATGAGCTTGGAGTGCTGCAGCAGGAGGAAGGAGGTGAGCATGACAGAGCTGAGTGGCCAGGAAAGTGCAAAGGCCAGCAGAGCCTGTGGCCTGGAGCTTGGGCTTCATTCCAAGTACAGGAAACCAGGGTTTAGAGCAAGGGTTGTCCTGCTGATACTTCTGGAGTCGTTCTGAGAGGGGCTCTGAATGCCAAGCTGAGAAGATGGGGACTTCTTCTTGGAGGAGACTAGAAGCCCAAAGAGGCTTTTCATCGGGGAATCAGCAGGTTGGTCTTCACTCCTCTTTGGTCTTTTGCCCTGCCCAAACACAATCCCCCTGGCCTCACACCCAGCAGCTGTGGGGACAGCTCCTCCCTGCAAAAAATGGAGGCAACATTTTAGATACTAACCAGCTACTCCAGTCAAATGTCACACATAAAATAGTGGATCTGTCTCAATCCACAGCATGAAAGAGGCTTGGGGAGCCTAGATGTCCACCCCAGCCAAGCTGTAATGTTGGTGTCCCAATCTCCCTGTCAGGGTGGCATCAGAAAGGGCCAAATGAGGAACTAAGACATTCATTACTACCAGGTATAATCAGCCTCCTCT
>NW_006159692.1:6660942-6712370 GCF_000334495.1 Tupaia belangeri chinensis
ATATACATACATACATATATATATATTTAGAGAGAGAGAGAGAAACAGAGAGAGACAGAGACAGAGAGAGAGAAGCCACTAAAAAAGCTATACAGAAAGACACATTTGAAAACGCTATGGGTACATCAAAATTGAATTCTAAAAAAAAGAAAAAAAAACTGAAGTAACCCACAGAAAAACAAGAGGAAATAAGAAAAAAAAAAAAAAAAAAAACAGGGACACAAAGGACAACATAAGCCCTAATATAGTCATAATTGCATAAATGTAAATGGTATAAATATACCAATTAAAAGACAGAGATGGGCAAAATGGATTTAAAAACATGACCTAGCTGCTACATATTGTCTACAAGAAACTCACTTGAAATATGATATAAATAGGTTGAAATAAAATGATGGCAGATATTTCATGCAAATATAAACAAAAATAAACCAGGAATAACTATATTTAATCAGGTCAAATACAATTTAGAGCAAAGAAAATGACTAGAGACAGAAATGGAAATTATATAATGATAAAGAGGTCAATCCACCAAGAAGACACAGCTTTCCTAAATATGTATGCATTAAACAAGAGAGCTGGAAAATATGTAAAGCAAAACGTGATGGAACTGAAAGGAGACATAGACACATCTATAGTTATGGTTGGAACTTCAACACCCCTCTTTCAATAATTCATAGATCTATTAGAAAGCAAATCAGCAAGGATATAGAAAAACTCAACACCATCAACTAACAGTTACCAGGACAAAATACAACAACAGAATACACATTCTTTTCAACTATTCATGGAACATATTCCAAGATAGAACTCTTGGGCCTTAAAACAAATCTTAAAAACTTAAAAATAATTGAACCATGTAGAGCATGGTTGTCTGACTTCCATGCACTCACAGAACTAGAAATCAATAACAAAGATATTAGAAAACTCTTTAAACACTTGAAAACAAAACAACACACTTCTAAAGAATCCATGAGTCAAAGAGGAAATCCTAAGGGATATAAAAACACACTGAGCTGAATGAAAATGAAAATACATCAAATTAGTAGTACACAGCTAAAATAGCATTGAGAGGATGACATATAGCTCTAAATGCCTACATCAGAAGAAAGGAAACATCTTAAATCTGCAAACCATGTTTACCGCCTCAAGAAAAGAAAAGAAAAAAAAGAACAAAATACACTCAAAGCAAGCAGAGGAAGAAAATAATAAAAGTATGAGCAGACATCGGTGGAATTAAAAACAGAAAAACTATAGATAAATTCGATAAAATGGAAAGCTGGTGTTTTGAAAACATCAGTACAGTTGAGCCTTTGGCAAGACTGATAAAGGGGGAAAATCATCACCATCATGAATAATAATCAAAAAAGAATATTGCTACAGACCCTTTGCAGGTCAAAGGACACTGGCGAAACACTGTCAATAACTACACATACAGATTTGACAACTTATATGAAATAGATAAATTCTTCAAAAACCACAACAATCATAACTCACTAAATATAAAATAGATCATGTGAGTAGCCCTATAACTTGTAAGAAAATTTAATTCATAACTGAAAACCTCCCTCAAAGGAAATCTTGACGTCCATATGGTATCATTGGAGAATTGGACCAACTATTTACTGAAGAATTAATACCAATTTTACTTAATATCATCCAGAAACTGGAACAAGGACAAACGCTTTTCAATAGGATTGCTGGTACTATTGACACAAAACCAGACTAAAACCATGTAACAAAACAAAACAAAAACAGCAGGCCATTCTTCCTTAATAACATACTGGCAAATAAAATTCAGCAATATATATATAAAAAATTTTATACCATGAATGACCGAGGGGAGGGTTATTCCAGAGATATAAAGATTGTTTCAATATGCAAAAAATCAGTCAACATAATCTACCTTATTAATAAGCCAAAGAAAAAAAATAACATAATCATACCAATTGAGACAAAAAAAAAGTACTTGACCAATTTCAATACCACTGGAGGAAAAGAGGATAAGAAATTATTGCTTAATGGGTATAGTGTTTCCTTTACGGGTGATGAAAAAAATGTTTTGTAACTAAATTGTGGTGATGATTATACAACATGATGAATGTCCTAAATGCCACTGAGTGGACACTTTAAAAATGTTTAAAATCGTAAATTCTAAGGTTATTTTTTGAAAATTTAATTCAGCATCTATTCATAATAAACTCTCAGAAAAATAATAGAGAAGAACTTCCTCAATTCAATAGAGGTGGTATGGTGGTTGCCGTGTTGGACTCCCACATGGCTGGCCACTGTTTGAGTCCCACCGGGTTACTTGCTTTCTCACTTTCCTGTGCTCGCTCTCTCTCTCTCTCTCTCTCTCTCTCTCTCTCTCTCTCTCTCTGTGGTGGCTGCATGTGCCCCATAGCAAATTTTAAAATAATAATAATAATTCCTAAATAAAATTAAATAAATATTTTTAAAAACCGATGAGACCAGCAGATGGCATAGTGGTTATGTCACTGGACTCCTACATAAGTCCACCAAGGTTTGAGTCCCAGACCCAGTCACTTAAAACTCATGCCAGGCGTGTGTGCATGCATGTCCAAACTTTCGAGAGAAGAATGGAGAAGGGACTGCACTATAGCCATCCCTCCTGGGGAGTGATTTCTTGTTTTCTGTCTCTGGCCAGCGCACATGCCCTCACACACGCACATAGCAAAAATCCCTTTAAAAAACGATACATTGGACCTCATCAAAAGGAAAAATTTTTGCTCTGCAGAGATCTTATTAAGAGCATAAAAAGACAAGGTACAGACAAGGAGAAAAAAAATGCAAACCACATATGTGACAAAGAAATCACTTAAAATATATGGACTCTCAAGATATGACAATAAAAAATCCAATTATGAAATGGACAAAGGAGGCCAGAAGGTGGCATGGAGGTTACGGTGGCTGGGTCCCACATAGCTGACTGCATGGCTCCAGTCCTGAACCTGGCAGTTCGAAAATCACACCGGGAATGAGTGCGTGCATGTTCAAAATCCCAAGAGGAGAATGGAGGAGAAGGGATTCTGGCGTGGTCCTTTCCCCTGGGAGGTGATTTCTCATTTTCCTTCTCTCTGGCAAGTGCATGTGACCTATAGCAAACTAAAAAAAAAATAAGAAAGAAAGAAAGGAAAGAAAGAAAGAAAGAAAGAAAGAAAGAGTATAGCAAACTAAAAAAAAAAAATAGAAAGAAAGAAAGAAAGAAAGAAAGAAAGAAAGAAAGAAAGAAAGAAAGAAAGAAAGAAAGAAAGAAAGAAAGAAAAAGGAAAAAACAAATGGGCAAAGGACATGAAGAAGCTTTTCACCAAAGAAATGGCAAGCAAGTGTATGGAAAGATGTTCACCATTACTGACCTCCAGGGAAGTATAAAGCAGAAACACTACACACCTATTAGAATGGTTAAAACTAAAATAAAACAAGTGAAACCAACTGTGACACTACCAAATGCTGCCGATGATACAGAGAACCTGGATCACAGATGCACTGCTGGGAAGAATGTAAAATGGTAAAGCCACTCTCTAAAATAGTTTGACAGTTTCTTTACAAATTAAGTACGTGACAACCATGTGACCTAGCAACTGCATTCCTGGGCATTTATACCGGAGAAATGAAAGCTTATGAAGACATAAAAATCTGTACATGAAAGTCCCTAATAGCTCTTTTTCTTATTGTTTCATACCAACATTACAGAAACAAAGAACAGCTTAGTGGTTCCCAGAGGTTCAAGACAGGGTAGGGTTAGGATTCAGGGAAGTCCTTTCCTTGAGGCAGCTGGGAGGGAAGTGGGTGTGACTATAAAAGGCCAGCCTGAGGGATCCTTGCACTGGGTTCCTCTCTCACTGTCAATATCCTCTTTATGACACTGTAGTATAGTTGTTTTTAGAATTATTTGATTTAACTTTATTTATTTATTTTAATTTGACCAGAGAGGGACAGAGTAAGAGAGAGAGAGAGAGAAAGTGAGAAAGCAAGCCACCAGGTCTGGGACTTGAACCGTGGTCAACCATGTGGGAGTCCAGTGCCCTTAATCACCATGCCACCTGGCAGCCCATGTAGCATAGTTTTACAAGATGTTACCACTGGAGGAAACTAAGCAAAAGTGCACAAGAGTTCGCTGTATTATTTCTTAGACTGCAGGTGAATCTACAATTATAGTTTGAGCCTCCTTAACTAAAAATCTGAAATCCAAAGTGCTCCAAAATTTGAAACTCTTAAACACTGATATGACACCCCAAAATGGAAAATTCCGTACCTGACCTCATGTGATGGGTAGCCGTCAAAATGCTACAGTACAAAAGTATAGTATAAAATAACCGTCAGGTTATGTGTATAAGGTCTATATAAAACATATATGAATTTCATGTCTAGACTTGGGTCCCATCCCCAAGATATCTCATTACGTATATACATATATTCCAAAATCTAGGGAAAAGAAAAAAACACTCAAAATGCTAAACACTTCTGGTGCCAACCATTTTGGATGAGGGATGCTCAACTTGTATTTCAAGAAGCAAAAGTTTAATTTAATAAAGAAAAAAGCACTAAAAAAATGTTGCCTAGCAGACTGAACAAAATTAAAGTACTCTGAATTTAATGAATTTAAATTACACCTGTTATTACTTCATTGTTAAAGTTTACCCAAGCAGTACATATACGTTGTCTAAAACATTTCGACATATTCCAGGGTTTATAAGGGAATGCAGCAGTCCCCTAGAAGCAAGTGATTTCCTCCAGTTCCATGTAGCCCTTACAGCCACCTAGGGTGATCCTGTGCCCCATTGCAGAAGGCGGACCGGTCTCCCCACCAGTTCTATGCTCTCTGTCCCAGCAACCCCATCCTGACCTGCTGAAGCACTCCTAAACAGAGAACTCGTGAAGAGTTGAAATATCCTCTTCTGTGGTTCATTGAGGAAAAGGGGAAATTAGGAACCCTAGTGTCCCACCCTGGTGCCCTGCCCTGCCACTCTGCAGGAACAGCACTGTCCGGTGACAGCCCTGGGGTTGCTCGTGGGTGAAGGACAGGCCAGACTGTACAGGCACCTTGTCCTGCCTGCCCAAGCCGGGCCTGGTCTCAGAGATCCAGCATGATGACCCCAGCAGCCAGATCCTGGCACAGAGCTTGCTGCAGCCCCTCAGAGCAGGGACACACCTACCAGCAACTAAGCTCGTCCCTGGGCCCAGGTGGAGGGACAGCCTGCCACTCCCAGCTGGGTCACGGAGAGACTGTGGTCTGTGGATAACTGCCAGGTACTTTTTGGCTTGCAGTTCCAACACACATGTGCCCTCAGGGCTCAGAATAGCAGTAGCCACTGAGGCCTCCTTTCCTTTTTGTTCTTCCAAACCAGGAGAGAAAGAATATCTACAGATAGAAAGTCTCTCACTGTCTTAGTCCCCTCCAGCTGCTGAAACAAAATACGGCAGGCTAGGGGGCTCAGGGGCCACAGACATTCACTCCTCACAGTTCTGGAGTTTGGAAAGTCCAAGACCAGGATGCTGGCAAGGCCCAGCGGTTGTGGTGCAGTGGTAACACTGGCGCCCCACAGTCCTGGGAGCCATATGGTGACCACGGGTGAGATCCCAGATTGACCTAGAGACACCAGGATCCTGAGGCCCTGGAGGGCTGGGGAAGGGGGCTCTCTCTCTCTCTTACTCTCTCCCTCTCTCACACACACATAGTCTTTCTATCATAAGAAAAAGGGGAAAAGATGCTGAAAGATTCAATGTCTGGTGAGGGCCTGCTTCCTAGTCCACAGATTCCCCTGAGTCCTCACTTAGTGGGTAAATCTCTCTCTCGGGCCTCCTTCTAAGGGCACTGGTCCCACTCAGGAGGGCTCTACGCTCATGACCTAATCACCTCCCAAAGGCACCTTCATACCATCACCTTGAGAGTGAGGCCGCAATAAACGAACACTTGGGGAACAGACCTTCAGACCACAGCATGCATTTACCTGCTTTACCATTTTCATAAATCCCAGCTGGAACTGTATGTAAAGCTGGTCTCGAGCTCTGCCCTGGGCTGCTCTGTGCAGCCAGGCTGAATGTGTAGATGGGGTGAACAGCTGTGCCCTCGTCCCTGGCCTTCAAACAGCCCCTCCAGGAGGCTCCACCGTCCCTCCATCCCAAGTAAGGGAAAACACAGTGTGGAAGGCTCAGCAGTGGGTCATCAGGAGTCAGCCCTACGTAGAGCACCTAGAATCCCTGACCCGGCTTGCTACCAGACCCGGAAGCACTGTCGTTACCCTTAGAAAGGCTTCTCTGATGTGGGAGGAGTCTTCAGTAGCTGGAGTTGAGAGACTGGATTGGTTCAAAAGGCTGGAGGAAGGAGCAGAAGACCTGCCAGGGACCTGGCTGAAGGCAGACTCTGGTCAAGGATGTAGTAAAGATGCTGTTTGTGGGCAGGGAGTCAGGGTTGGAGGGAGCCCATGGGCATGAGGGTGAAGAGGAATTGAAGGCAACTCCAGGCTTCCTGGGGCACAGAAGGCTGAGTGGTGAGGCCCGTGGGGACAGAGGTATGGAGGGCAAGCGCGGAGGGTGCAGGAGGGAACTTCGACGGTGGAGACTTGAGGTCTCTGATTCCCACGAAGAAAGAAAAACTGGTGAGAAGGGCCCCGAGGATGCAGACCTGGATTTGACTCAAGAGCTACCTTCTATAGGGGTCCTGAAGGTCTGTGTGTAAGGTTCCTCTCTGGATGAGGGAGATTTCTGTGCCGTAGGTGCAGCAGCTAGCGGTGGGCCATTACTCTTTCTGCCTTTCCTGGGCGCACCTTATGGGGTCAATGCATGAGAGAAACCCGGCTGGTGTTAGATGTGCAGAGCGGTCCTGGAGGAGGATTCTGCCTGTACCATTTGTGCCAAGGTGCAGCTGCTATCCACTATCTAAGCCACTGCACATTTGCTGAGCAGGGCTGGCTGGCAACACCCTGTAACTGCCCTGACCCTCACTGAGCTTGTGTGAACTGGGAAGAGGTGGCAGCGAGTTGGGCTTAACTGGGGGACCCTGGGATGACAACGCCACTCTTCTAACAGGTGCTTTCACAAGGGTCATGATCTGCGGTGTCGTGTGCTGTGCCCTTGTACCACAGGCCCTGTGGGCTCACCAAGCAAGCCTCTGACTCCCAGACTCGTGACTACTGCATGGCCAAGGGGCACAGCGCAGGTGGCCCAAAAAAAATGGGAAGATCCAAAAACCTGGCCGAGCACCCAACTCCCAGGAGGAGGGCAGCTCTCCACCTGCCACGCCTTTCTCTTTCTCTCACAGGGTGTGCAGGTGTGGGACAGCAGCTCCTGGCCTGTGCTCGGGCCCTCAGGTTCCCCGCAGGCTCAGCGCTGGGCTGGCCCCAGGGGCAGAGGGGGTGGGTGCTCAGACTCAATGTGGTCTCTACTCTCTCGTCCCGGTGGCTGTGGCCTTCCTGCCCGTGTCCCAGTCAGTGGAGTGGCTTTGGCACGCACCTCGCTCATTCCCCCACACCACCCCTGCTCTGCTGATTAATTGCATAATTAGCTAGGAACTGCATGTTGCCACTCAGAGTGAATTTGTTCTAAAAATATTTTTTGTGAAAAACACAACAGAAACTAAAAATATTCCCTTCACAGTTGCCCAGGGAAGCCTCCTGCTTGGGCCACCCCCAGTGGTGACTTAGTTTCTTGGCAGGTCTGAAATCCAGAGGCAGAGGCTGGCCAGTCACCAATTCCCTCCCAGATGGGTGTCCCCAGTGGTCTGCTGGGACAGGAGGCACAGAAACACTGACTTCAGAGAGGTTGCAGCGGTGCCACGTGACAGGCACAGACCTCTTGGTGTGGGGTCCCGAGAAAAGGCTTTCTCACCCTGACAAGCCACCAAGGAAGGCCTGCAAATTTTTTTGCTACTTCCTGTGAATCTATAATTATTTTTTAAAAAGATAAAATTAAATAGTGTATGAAAGATGTACCCAAATTGCACTTCTAGAGATGACTATGACAAAGTTTGAGATAAAAAAAAAAAAAAAAGGAGGGGAGGGGCGCTGGATGGGTTTAATGGCAGATTAGACCTTAAAGAAAAGATCCCGAACTCAAAGACATAGCAATAGGAGCCACCCAGCCTGAAACACAGAGGAATGAAAAGCCCAAATAAATAAAAAGAGCACTGGACCAGCCAGGGGCATGGTGTTTAGGGCCCTGGGTCCCACCTGGCTGACTTTGCAGCACTGGGTCCCAGACCCAGTGGCTTGAAAAACATGCCAGGTGTGTGTGTGCACATGTACAAAATCCTCAGAGGGGAGTGGCAGAGAGGGGATTGAGCCATGGCCACCCCTCCGAGGGGTAATTTCTCTCTCTCTCTCTGTCTATCTCTGTCTCTCTTCTATGAGCACATGTGCCCTATAGCAACAACAACAACAACAAAATCAGTGTATTGAGGAACACCTTCAAGTAGTCTGTAGACATTGTAACTGGACTCATGAAAGGAGAATGGGAACAGAAAAAATGATTGCAAAATTCTCAAACCAGGTAAATATTCTAATCCACAGTCCTTAGGAGCACAACCAAACACAAGTACAAACAAGAAGCATGAAGAAAACTGTACACATAATATTTGAATCGCTCAAAACCAGCAATAAACAGAACATCTTAAAGCCAATCAGAGAGAGAGAAAGAGAGAGAGAGAGACATTCCATCCAGAGAATGGAAATGGGGAAGATAACAGGGCTCTCATCAGAAGTCAGGAGGCCAAGGACTCCGTGGAGCAGGTCCTGAAAGTACTGCCAGTACAAAACTACCAACGGGGGATCACGTGCACAGCAAAAATGACTTTCAAATATGAAAATCAAACCTAGACCTTTCCAGGCATAGCAAAAGCTGAAATCACTCACAATGCTTCTTGACTACAGTAAATGTTAAGAGAGATTCTTCAGGCAAAAGGAGAATGATACTGAATGGAGGTCTTGATCTACAAATGGGTAAAAATCACTACAAATAACAGCTACAATGGTAAAGGTATTATTTAATGGTCTTTAAAAGATAATAAGTTAAATATTAGTTAAAAAAATAACAATAATAACAATTAGTTAAATAAAAACAATAATGATAATAACCGGCAGGAGCAGGTGGCATTCTGGTTAAGGTGCTGGACTCCCACATGGCTAACAGTGGTCTGAGTCCCAGACCTGGTGGCTTGAAACTGGACACATGTGCATGTATGTCCAAAACCCCAGGGAGGAAATGGAAGAGAAGAAATTTCAGCATGGCCATCCTTCGTGGGGGGGGGTGGGGGGTGATTTCTCACCTCCTCTCTCATTGTCTCTCTCTGCCTCTCTCACAAGCACACATGCCCTATGGCAGAAACCTTTAAAAAATGTATACGTGAGTTTATAACGTAAGTGTAAGTGAAGCATGTGGCAATAGCAGAAAGGCAGAGAGAAGAGAAGTGGGGACACACTCCTACGGGTCCTCAGGCCATGCTCAGAGCAGTGCTCCATTGACATCGCTGGGAGGAAGACTTTGGTCAACTGGAGATGAACACCACAAACCTTAGGACAAACTCTAAAATAACAGAGTGAGCGCTAAGTCAAAAGAAGAGATGAATGTAATCGTAGCCAACCTTGATTAATGCAAAACAAAGGCAAAAAAAAAGAGGAAAGGAGGAAGAGAAAAACAGATGAAATTCCAGTTCTGGCCCAGTACCATGAGGAGCCCAAATCAGGTAAATTACTTTTAAAAGTCCCAACATTTAAAGTCTCTGGTAGTTATTCTGAGGTATACAGCAAATAAAGAAGCATTTATCCAAGAAAATACACTGGGGTGAAGGGTGAGACATTACAGAGACAATGGATACAATGAAGCATCTGAGCCACAGCCTGCTCTCTCCCTTCACAGCCTGCCCCCTGCCCCAACTTTTTTTGAGGGACACTTCCTTCTGGGTGGGTATGGCCAAGAAGATGGGGCTCTGTCATCGCAATTCCCAACTGAGGGATATGGTAGAACAAATAATGCCCCGCCCTCAAGATAACAGGTCCTCATCCTTGAGACCTATAAATATGACTTTGCAAGGAAATTGGGTCTTTGCAAATGTTATTAATTTTAAGAATGATTTTGTTTAACTTTACGTATTTATTTATTTATTTTTAATTGATCAGACAGGGACAGAGTGAAAGAGAGAGAGAGGGAAAGTGAGAAGGCAAGGTGCCAGGTCTAGGACTCAAACTGCGGTTGGCCACGTGGGAGTACAACACCCTTAACCACCATGCCACCTGCTGGCCCAAAGTCAAGGATCTTAAGATGAGAAGATCATCTCAAATTATCTGGATGGGCCATTTGTCAATGCAAATGTCCTTCTAGAAGAGAGGGAGGTGCAACAGACAGAAGAAGAAGGGTCAGTGTAGACACGGAGGCAGAGATTAGATAGTACTGCCACAAGCCATGGAACCTCAGCAGCCACCAGGAGATGGAAGAGGCAAGGAATGGATTCCACCCTAGAGCATCTGGAGGGCCTGTGGCCCTGCCTATACCTTGATGTTAGCCTTATGATACTGATTTCCAGCCTCCAGAACTACAAAACAATTTATTTATTAAGCTTTTAAGCCATTAAATTGTGGCAACTTGTTACAGCAGCCGCAATAAACTCATACAGATTTTAATTGCTGTGAGTTGGATTGCTGCTATAACAAATACTGAAAAATATGGAAATGGGTAAATCTCAAAGAATTTTAAGAAGCATAATATAAAAAACCCTTGAAAAGGCAGATAGTGAAAGTATGGATGTTAAAGATTCTGCCAGTGAGGGCTCAGAGGAAGTGAGGGACCAATAGAAAAACACACACATAGGGCTGGTCTGATAGCGCAGCAGTTAAGCACCATGCATAGGGAACTGGATCCCACTTGGCTGACCACAGGTTGAATTCTAGCTCTGGTGGCTTGAAAAAGACACTGACAGGATGGGGAAATCCTAATGGGATGGAAAAATGAAGGGAAAAGAATTGTGATGAGACCACACCCCATTGAAGGATTCTTTCTCTTTCCTTCTGGTGAGCATATGTTCCCTTGACAATAAAAAAAGAATGCATGTATCATAAATATTAGGTTGTCAGGAAAGTTATGAAATATTTTCCTGTGTTTTTCTATGCAAAAATGGGTCATGACTTTTCCGACATCCCAAAAGAATGTGGATAGAAATATGAACGCTGAAGGCATTTCTGGTGAGGGCTTAGAAGGAAGTGAGGAGCATTTGGAAACTGGAGGAAAGGCAGATAGTGTTATGTAGTGCTACAATTTGGATAATGGTTTGTCTCCCAAAGGCTCATGTTTTGCAATTTGATCCCTAATATAATGGCATTAGAATGGGTGAGACCTCTAAGAGGAAGACCCACCTCAATGTGATTAGGCACCATCCAATCAGCTAGGCGCATGGGAAGGACAGACAGGAAATGGGAAAGTCCGTTTCAATCCCCACTTTCTGTTCCTCTGCTGTGGCTACTCACCCGACTGCCTTTCTCCAGCACATGGTGACTTAGCACCAAGGAGCAGCCAGGGGCCAAGCCCGTGCTCTTGCACTTTCTGACACCAGAATCATTAACTGAATAAATCTTAAATATTTTTTTTTAATAAATCACCCAGTGTCAAGTATTTCTGTAAGCTACACAATACCAACTAATACATATAGCATCAGAAAACATTTCCCCCCCCCCACTGGGTTTTAAAGGGTGGGGAAAACAGAACACATACATGATTAACTTGGATATTTAGCCAAGGAGATTTCCAAGCAAAATGTGGGAGGTGCAGTGCTTTTCTTGCTGGTTATTGTGAAGTGCCAGAGGAGAAAGAAAATGTGAGGAAAGAACTGAGAGGCAGAAAGGTACCAGCCGTTGATGATTTGGGAACTTCTCAGGATACTCAGATTGCAAAAAGTCCTAAAACTAGGACATTCACTGTTAGGAAACGTTCTGTGGAGAGAAGGCCAAGGGTGTGTCTGGAAAATATATATGTATTTAAACGCACAGACTAGGTAGAAGCATTACCTTTCCAGAACGAGTGTGGAAGAGTTTGAGGTGGTGCTCAATTTCCACCCAGAAGTGGTTGAGGATGGAGCAAGGGCAGGCTGTCCTCTCCCTGAGCCGTGTGCTTAGTGACCTTGGGTTACCTTCGCATGCGGACTCAAATCCCAGAGGCCTCTACACGCTAGATGTGAAGTTCTAGCTCTCCCCTAGAGGGTTTGCCATCTATTTCCCCCATCTATATTTGTCTGCCCCTTATTTATGTCATTCTTAGAATATGATTAACTATGTGTCACGCATTTGGATTTATTATTAGTTGAATTGTGCTCCACCTTTGCAGTGTATAGAATATAGATTTTAGCTTTCACACTTGCTTATTTTTTCTCAGCATCTTTTTCTCTCCCACTCTCTTGATTTTCTCCTTAAATTTCTCCATCAAATATCCTTTCTTTTTTTATTGGGGTAGATTTTACATAACTTTACATTTGTCATGTTGATCATTTTAAAGAGTATAATTTAGTGGCTTATCGCACATTCATGACGTTGTAAAGTAATCACTACTATCTAATTCCTGAACATTTTCATCACCCTCAAAATAAACACCATACCCATTAATCAATCACTCCCTGCTATGGTCTGAGTGTGTGTCCCTCAAAATTCATATGTTGAAATTTAACCCCCAAAGCGATGTTATGAAGAAATGAGGTCCTTGGAAGGTGATTAGGTCATGAGGGCAAATCACTAATGAATGGGAATATTATCCTTATAAAAGAGGCCTGAGGCAGTGCATTACACTCTTTTGACCTTCTGCCATGTGCTGAGAACAGATAAGTTGCCATCTGCAAGAAACAGGCCCTCACCAGACACCAAATCTACTGGCACCTTGATCTTGGACTTCTCAGTCTCCAGAACTCTGAGCAGTAAATTTCTGCTGTGTGTTTGTTTGTTTAAGAGAGATTTTTTTACTACAGGGCATGTGCACTTGCCAGAGAGACAGAAACAGAAAGTGAGAAATCACCCCCTCATCCAGGGAGATGGCCACACTGCATTTCTCCAGTCTCCTTTCAGGATTTTGGTCATGTACAACATGTGTCCAGCATGAGTCTGAAGGTGCCGGGTCCAGGACTTGAACCTCAGTCAACTATGTGGGAGTTCAATGACATAACCATTATGCCATGTGCTGGTCCTAAATTTCTGTTGTTTATAAGATTAAGGTATCTTGTTATAGCAATGTGAATGGACTAAGACACTCCCCAATCCCAATCCCCACTTTCCCCAGCCTCTCTGGAGTTTCCTATTTGGGACTTTTCATGTAACTGAAATCATGTCCTATTTGTCTTTACATATCTTACTTATTTTACTTGGCATGTTTTCAAGTTGATCCATTTTGAAGCACATGTCAGTATTACATTTTATGGCTAAATAATATTCTATTATATGGATATAACACATTTTGATTATACATTCATTGGTTGGTAGACATTTGAGTTGTTTCTTGTCTATTATGAATAATGCTGCTATGCATGTTTGTGTAAACATTTTTGAGTAAACATGTTTTCAGTTTGTTTGGATACATACCTAGGAGTGAAATTGCTGGGTCATATGAAAACTCTGGGTTGAACTGAGGAATGATCAAACTATTTTCCATAGCAACTGTACCATTTTACAGTTCAATGTATGATGACTCCAATTTCTCCATACCTTCACCAGTGTTATTACTTTACTTATTATTATTGTCATTCAAAGTGAAGTGCTATTTCATTGTGGTTTTGATTTTCATTTCCCTAATGACTAACGGTATTGAGCATCCTTACATGTATTTGTTGGCCATATGTATATGTCTTTTCTGGGTAAATGTCTGTTCAAGCCCTTTGCCCATTTAAAAGATGTCTTTTTGTTGTTAAGCTTTAGGAGTTCTTTATATATTTGGAATACTAGACTTATTACTTACATGTTGTGAACTTTTTTCTCATTCTGTAGGTTGTGATTTGACTTTCTTAATAGTGTTCTTTGATGCACAAAAGGTTTTAATTCTGAAGAAGTCCAAACTATTTTGTTGTTGTTCATGCTTTTGATATCATATCTAGGAAATCAGTGTCAAATTCAAGGTCATGAAGATTCAACTATATATTTCATTCTAAGAATATGTGGTTTTTATCTCTTACAGTTAAGTCTCTGATTCATTGTGAGCTAATTTTTGTAAATGATGTGAAATAAGGGTCCAAATTGATTCTTTTGCATGTGGGTGTTCAGATTTCCCAGCATCCTTTATTGAAAATACCATTATTTCTCCCATCGAATAATCTTGGCACTCATGATTAAGTATTTAAACATAGACACGGATTTATTTCTGGATTCTGAATTCTGAACCATTGATCTATGTCTATTTAATACCAGTACCACATTGTGTTGACTTACTTTGCTTGTAGTAAGTTGTAAAAATTGATGGGCCAGGGAACCAGCAGTTAGCGTAATGGCTATGTCGCTGGACTCCCACGTAATCGACAGCAGTTCGCATCCCGGACCCGGTGGCTTAAAACTCATGCCAGGTGCGTGTGCGTGCGTGCCCAAGATTCCAAGAGGAGAATGGAGGAGAAGGGATTGTGGCATGACCATCCCCCCTGGAGGGTGATTTCTCGCTTTCTGTCTCTATGTTTCTCTCTGTCTGTCTGGCGAGCGCACGCGCCCTATAGCAAAAATCTCTCCAAAAAAAAAAAAAAATTGATGGGTCAGCAGGTGACAAGTAGGTTACAGTGGTTGGATCCCATATGGCTGACTGTATGGTTCAAGTCCCAGACCTAGTGGCTTGAAAATCACACCAGGTGTGTGTGTGTGCATGCCCAAAATCTTGAAAGAAGAACGGAGGAGAGGAAACTGCAGTGTGGTCATCCTCCCCAGGGGTCAAGGGATGATTTCCTAGTTTGTCTCTCTCTTTCTCTGTCTCTCTCCAACAAGCACTTGTATCCATTACAAAACAAAACAAATAAATAAATAAATTGAAAAGTGTGAGTCTTCCAACTTTGTTCTTGCTTGTCAAGATTGATTTGGCTATTCTGGGTACATTGCAATTTAATACGAAATTTAGAATCAGCTTGTCAATTTCTAAATGTCATCTAATATTCTGATATGGATTGCATTGAGTCTATAGATAAATTTCAGAAATGTATCAGACTTCTCCAGAGACAAACAGTACAAATAGAATGTGCACACACACACACACACACACACACACACACATTTACACACATTCCCTTAAAACAAAGAGATTTATTTTAAAGAAATGGTTCATGCAGTTATGAGGCTGGCAAGTTCAAAACCTATAGAGCAGACCAACAAGCAGTAAACTCAGGCAAGTTTTCTTTTATGGTCTCGGTGCAAAATTCTTTCAACACAGAAAAGTTTAGTTTCTGCCCTTCAGACCTTCAGCTGATTAGATGATGCCTATGCACATTGGCAAGATGATCTTCTTTACTTAAAGACAACTCATTCAAGATGCTAAGTACATCTACAAAATACCTTCACAGCAACATTTATACTACATTAGACTTTATATAATTCTATTCAGATTTTCTATTTCTTTTTTAGTCTATTTTAGTATTTTTGACCCTAGCAATTTATTTACTTTTATCTTAAAGAACGAGTCGGCCTACAATTATTTATAATATTCCTTCATAAATGTTCTTATTTCTGTAAGGTTTTTAATACTATTCTCTCTTTCATTTCTGATTTTAATCATTTAAGTCATCTCTCTTTTTTTCTTGGTCAATCTTACTAAAAGTTTGTCAATATTTGTTTTGTTTTGTTTTAATTTTTGCTATATGCAAGACACAGAGAGAAAAAGAAAGTGAGAAATCCCCCCCACACACACACGCACACACACACTGTGCTTTTCAAGCTACTAGGTCTGGGACTCGAATCATACATATTCTCTATGTCAGTAATAGCCACTGTAATCTTTATTATTTTCCTTCTTCTTGATTTGAATTTAATCTACTCTTCCTTTTCTAATGTCTTTTTTTTTTTTTGTAGAGGCTTTTCCTATAGGGCGTGGATGCTCACCAGGAAGACAGAGAGAGACAGAGAGACAGAAAGCAAGAAATCACCCCCCAGGGGTAATGGCCATGCTGCAATCCCTTCTCCAGCTTGCCGGTGGTGACTAGTTGCTTGATATATTTTTTCTGTCCTTTTATTTACTTACTCATTTTATTTTTAAAAAATATGTTTTGTTATAGGACATGTGCTCAACAGAAACAGACAGAGACAGAGAGAGGCAAAGTGAGAAAGAACCTTCCAGAGGCTGGCTACGCTGTAATCCCTTCTGCACAGTCGGCCATGTAGGATCCAGCCACCTTAACTCCACACCAACTGCTGGCCCACCATCCTTTTATCTTCAACTTATTTGTGTCTTTGGATCTAAAGTACGTCTCATGTAGAGATCATGTTTTTAAATCCAGTTCAACAATCTCTGCCTTTAGTTGTTATTGTTTAGTTCATTCATATTCCATGTAATTATTGATATAATTGGATTTACAGCAGTCATTTTACTTTTTGGTTTCTATATATCTGATATATTTTTGTTCCTCTGTTCTTCAATCAGTGCCTTCTTTTGTACTAGATACTTTCTCGTGTACCATTTCAATTCTCTTCTCATTTCTTTTACAATAGTTTTCAGTTATTCTCTTAGTTATTGTACTGGGATTACAATTTGCAGATTAATTTATAACAATCTAGTTTAGATTAATGCCAACATTGTTTTAATAGTATATAAAAACTTCTCCTGTATAATTCTATCCAATTTATGTAGTTATTATCACAAATCACATTTTTCTACATTGTGCAATTGCCACTTCTAGTCAACATTTTACTGGAAATTATTACTAAAGTAATTAGGCAAGAAAAAAATTGAAAGCAACAAGATTGGAAAGGAAGAAGTAAATCTATTTACAGATGGCATTATTTTTTATATAGAAAATACTAAGAAATCCACTTTTTAAAAAATGAGAGGACCAGCTGGTGGCAGAGTGGTTAAGGCAATTGGATCCCACATAACCAACTCTGAGGTTCAAGTTCCAGGTCTGGCAACTTGAAAAACACACTGAGTATGAGGCTTGTGTGCCCAAAATCCTGAAATGAGAGAGAAATTAAGGAGAAGGGGTTGAGTTGTGTCCATAACCCATGGCAGGTGATTTCTCACATTCTCTCTCTCTCTCTTTTTTTGTCTCTCTTCTGTCCCTCTCCCATGATGAACTTGTCCCCTGGAAAAAAAATTAATTAATAGAACTAATAAATGAGTTCAGCAAGTTTCTGGGATGAAAAATTAATATGTAAAAATTAATTGTATTTGTAAACACTTCAAATTAACATCTTGAAGATAAAACAATATTTTAAGTGCATTTTAGTAAGTTATTTTATGAGAGAGAGAGAGAAAGCCGGTTCCCTTAACAGAGTCTCATGCTGTGATCCTCCGCCCAGCTTTCTCAGCCAGCCAAGATGACTGGCATCCATACCGAGAATGTACAGGTCAACCCAGGAACCAAAGCTCAATCTTTCACAAGACTTCTAGCCTTGCAGAGCATTGTGTTCTTGCTGGACACTGTGGCTGGGCCTTTAAAAACATTGTTTTCATTCTATTTACATCAAAAGAATAAAACACTTAGGAAAAAATTATCAAAAGAAGTGGAAGACTTACTAAGGACTATAAAATATTGTTGACGGAATAAAAGAAGATCTAAAGAAATGGAAACACATCCATGTTCATGGATTGGTAGACTTAATACTATTAAAATGGCAACACTACCCGAATTGATCTACCATTCTAAAAAATCCTAACAAATCTATCAAACTCCAGCTGGTTTCTTTTTATAAATTGATAAGCTGATGGTAAAAAATATAAGGGACCCAGAAGAGCCAAATTAATCTAGAAAAAGAACAATTGGAGTACTTATGCTTTTCCATCACAAAACTAACTTCAAAGCTACAGTATTTAAGACAGATGGTACTGGCATAAAGCCAGACTTTGTAAGACCAATGGAATAAAATTTAGCATCCAGAAATAAATCCTCTCATTTATGAGCAATTGATTTTTGACAGGAGTGCCAAGTTAATTTGATGGAGAAAGAAGAGTTTCAACAAACCGAGCTGGTGTAAGTGGATACCCAGATGCAAACAAAGGTTAAACCTTATCTCACACCATATGTAAAAGTTAACTCAAAATGGATCAAAAACCCAAATGTAAGAATTAAAACTATTTAAGTCTTAGAAAACATGGGTGACATTTTTTGGTGATCTTGGATTAGTCAATTATTTCTTTTTCTCCTTTAGGTTTTTGCCATAGGGCTCACTGGAGAGAGAGACAGTGAGAGGGAAAGTAAGAAATCATCCCCCAGGGAGGATGGCCATACTGCAATCTCTTCTCCTCCAGTCTCCTCTCAGGATTTTGGCCATGCATGCGCACATGCCCAGTGTGATTTTCAAGCCTCTACGCCTGGAACTCAAACTGCAGTTGGCCAAGTGGGAATCCAATGCTTTAACCACCATGCCACCTGCTAGGCCCCAAGACAACTATTTCTTAGATATGATGTGAAGCAGGGACTAGACGGAGAGGTTATAAAAGGAACTTTTGGGGGTGATAGATGAATCTACTACCCTGATTATGGTAATGATTTCATGGGTAAACTATATATGTCAAAATATCGGATTGCTAAACTATAGGACATTAGATAGATGTAGTTTACTGTCATGCGATCTTACCTCAAGAAAGCCGTTAAAAAATAAGAAGATAACAGAACATCCAGACAATTGTCGTAAGCCTGTCAGATGATCCTTTTCAGAGGAGAGTTCACTGGTGAGCCAGTTTAGTCCTACACTCACACATTCCTCACTACAGCCCAGTAGAGGGGCTGCCTGAGAAAGGCTCATCGGTGACTACAGATGCCAGGAGAATGGAAACCCAAGAAATGTTGTCTTGAGAGTTGAGTCAGGAGGGCCATGGAGTCTGGGATTGCCAGCTTAATAGCCCCGGTGGATATCCCTGTTATATACATAATGAGGTCATTTTTTTTTCCTTTCTTTCTTTTTTTGGAGAGATTTTTGTTATAGGGCATGTGCGCTAGCCAGCCAGACAGAGAGAGACAGAGAGACAGAAAGCGAGAAATCACCCCCGGGGGAGGCCCCCGCCACAATCCCTTCTCCTCCATTCTCCTCTTGGGATCTTGGGCATGCAAATACACGTGCCCAGCGTGAGTTTAAGCCACCAGGTCCGGGACTCAAACCACAGTCGACTACATGGGAGTCTGGCCACATAGCCATTATGCTCACTGCTGGTCCCATAATGAGGTCTTAATGGTGACTTCGAGTGTCATAATATTTTGAACATTATGGGTAACACAATCTCTAAAAGATTATAAAATAGATACCTTAAAAAACATATTAAATAAATATATCTGTTAAATAAATATAAATTTAAAATATTTAAAAAATAAATATATCATATTAAATAAATAAACAAGGAGGATCCTTTTAAAAGTCATTAAATATATGCAAAAGGTATATATAGCATAAGTATGTGATATTAATAATATTATAAAAGTGAGTAACTATGTAATATCTACCCAGGTTCTGTGTGTTTCCTATCCGAGCACATTCTCCCCACCCCAGCCCATCAGCCTATGGCATCGACTGTTGTCCTGACGTTTGTAATGATCATTCTCTTGCTTTTTAAAAACATACTTTGCCACAGGACCAGCAGATAGCATAATGATTATGTTGCTGGACTCCCACATAGTTGACTGTGGTTCGAGTCCCAGACCTGGTGGCTTAAAACTCACACCAGGCATGCGTGCATGCGTGCCCAAAATCCCGAGAAAAAAATGGAGGAGAAGGGATTGCAGTGTGGCCGTCCCTCCAGCGGATGTTTCACACTTTCTGTCTCTCTGTGAGCACACGTTCCCTATAGCAACAATCTTGTTTTAAAAAAAAAAAAAGTACACACACACACACACACACACACACACACACACTTTGCCACCTTATTCATTTCCTGGGGCTGCTGTAACCAATTATCACAGGCCTGGTATCTGACAACAATACAAATTTATTCTCTCTGTTCTGAAAGCTAGGGCCCTGAAATCGGAGTGTCTACAGGGCCATACACTTCCTGAAGGCCGCAGGGGAGGGGCTCTCCTTCCTCCTGTAGCTACACTCTTTGCCATTCCGGGTTTACAGATGCACCAATCCAAACTCTGCATCCTTCAAAGGGCCCTCTCTCCTGTGCAGTTCTTCACGTCTTCACACAGTCTGCCATGTTTATCTCACAATCTCAAAGTTCGATTTACTCATAATGGATGTCTGTGTGGTTTCCAGTTCTTGCTATTAGGAGTAATACCACTGTGAATGTCTGTGTGTACGTCTCTGGGTGCCAGCTACAGTTTCCCTAGGGAATACACCAAGAACAGGTTTGCTGCATCATAAGCTATGCACATATGTACCATGTCAACCTGTTCCCATGGTGGCTATGGAAATATAAAGGGGTAGGTTATTCCATATTTTATTCAATACTTAATGTTTTCAGACTTTGCACTTTTCTGCTGATCTCAAAAATGGTAGCTTATTTTTCTATTATGTTGTCTTTTTCTTAATGACTCAGAATTCCTTACATATTATGATTCAGGTCATTTTCCAGTTATATGGGTAGCAACTATCTTAGTTTGTGGTTTATATTTTCCACTCTCATTGTGTAACCTTTTAATGAACAGAAGTTCTTGGTTTTAATGTATTCGAATTTCTCAGTATTTTGCTCCGTGAATTATATTTTTTGTTCCTTGTTTGAAAAACTCTTCCTGACCTGAGATGATGAAGAAAATTGTACATATTCTCTTTTAAAATGTTTATATTTCAGGCCAGCAAGTAGTATGGTGAAGGCACTGGATCCCACATGGCTGACCACACATGAGTTCCAAACCCAACAGTTTGCAAAATGCTGGGTATGGGTGCATGTGTGCCCCAAATCCCCAAAAGGTGAACAGAGGAGAAGGGATTGCGGCATGCCCACCTCCCCTAGAGGGTGATTTCTCACTTTCCCTCTCTTCCTGTCTCTCTCTAGTGAGTGTGTGTGCCCTATGGCAAAAAAATCTTTAAAAATTAAAATTCAATGTTTCTGGAGCCAGCAAGGTGGCCTGGTAGTTGAAGCAGCTGGATCCCACATGGCTGACTATGAGGTTCGAGTCCCAGATTCAGCCTGAAGAACAAGTCAGGAATGTGTGCATGTATGTCCGAAGTCCGAAGAGGAGAATGGAAGGGAAAGGATTACGGTGTGGTCATCCTCCATGAGGGGTGCTAAAAATTTTATATTTCTGCCACATGTCGGTATTTGATCTACCTGGAATGAATTTTTGTAAATTGTAAGAAATAGGTAATTTTACTTTTTTTCCATTACAGAGTTGCAAATTTCTATAGTCCCTTAATTGAAAAATCAGCCCATTCTTCACTGATCAAGCATATATTAAATATATACATATTATGTCATTCATTTCTAAGCTCTCAATTCTGTTCCTTGGTTTGTGTGTGTTTAGTTATTTTTGACTCAGAGCATTTCATTTTCCTTTGTAATACTGTTTGTGGGCTCCTCCAGGTGAAGCAGGCCTGCTTCAGGTTTAGCAAGATGGCAGCCACTTTGAAATGAAAGGCCCCTAGTGAGAACAATGTGACCAAGTGCTGACTCATAGGAAGATCTGTTTGAAGAATGGTTAGATGAGAAACCAAGAATGAGTATTTGAAGGAATCAGGATCATTACAGAGTGGAAAGTGATTGATTCTGATTGATTGGAGGAAGGATTTGCATGTGTTTGTGTCTATACCTGTAAATATTTAGAACATGTTGCACTTTTCAAAATAGTTTTGACAGTTTTGCTGTCTCCCTGTAACCAGCTACAGAAATAAACTCTCTTCTCCTCCAGCATCTGCCTCTTGTTTCATTGACCATGAGCAGCAGCAGCTGGACTTAGTTGGCTGATAATACAAGAAGGATCTGTTTGGTGTCTTCCAGGCACTTCGTGGGCCTCTGCATCAATGAAAATTAGCTTACTGGGAGCACCAGATGATGTAATGGTTGTGTTTCTGGATTCCCACATCTTTGACTTCAGTTCGAGTTCCAGACCCCACAGCTGGAAACACACCAGGTGTGTGTGTGTGCGGGCCCAAGATCCCAAGAGGAGAATGGAAGAGAAAGGATTGTGGCATGGCCATCCCCCCAGGATGTGATTTCTCACTTTCTGTCTCTCTGGAGAGTGCACGTGCCCTATAGCAAAAAAATCTCTCTTAAAAAAAAAAGTATATATATATATATATATTTAACATATATATATATATATTCTACTTACCTACTTGAGGATTTCAGACCACCCAGCTCCTATTATGAATTAAGGTTGAAAACCTACATGAAGACCATTGGCTTCTGTTTGTAAAGTCTCAGCAGGGTTTTTCTTTTATTTATTTATTTTTTTTTGAGAGTGCGCGTGCACTCGCCAGAAAGACAGAGAGAGACAGAGAGATAGAAAGCGAGAAATCACCCCCAGTGGGGATGGTCACACCGCAATCCCTTCTCCTCCATTCTCCTCTCGGGATCTTGGGCACACACACACGCGCGCCCGGTGTGGGTTTAAGCCACCGGGTCCAGGATTCAAACCATGGTCGACTACATGGGAATCCAGCAACATAGCCATTATGCTAACTGCTGGTCCCTCAGCGGGGTTTTTCTGCCTGTCTTCTCTCAACACTGAAGTTCTAGGTAGCTGATTTTCTTTATTATACCCTTGGAAAGGCAGGCTTATTTTTCATCTACCCTTACTTTGAGGAGGTAGCCAGTTGGGGTCTCAGCTTTATAAGACTCTCCTGTAGACATCTGAGTTAGTTATAGGTTTTGACTTCCAACCACTGTCTACCAGAAAGCCATGAAACTCAGAGTTCAAGCTCACTTCATTTGTCAACTACTGATCAGTAGCAGTCTGGGCTTGCCTTTCTGGGCTTCCCTTTCTCCATAGTCTCTGCCTTGAGAAGTTCTTTAATACATTTGGGAAGGATATTTTGATATTTTGTCCAGGTTTTCAGGGGAAGAGCTGAGCCAGTTACCTAACCCACTGTATGATCAAATAAGTTCTCTATATGTATAAATACTATACAATTCATTTGTCTCTAAGATTTTGAATCACCTGAGAGGTCTGTCGTCTCTCCTTGTTCCCACCCACCACCCTTACCCACATCACCCATGGTGACTCATGTTCTAAGGTTCAGAAAGTGTGACAAGCTGGTGACCGGGATCCTTCACCTCCACGGGAGAAGGAGCGGGGAGTCCACAGCCCTCTGTGACCTGACCCCAGTTCTGACCTTCTTTGGGTCATGGGCCTCTTTAAGTCTTCGAAGGAAGCTGGACGAGGATGTGCAGTCCACACGTGGTGGACACAGTTTCTACTGGATGCACCTTTGGATGGCAGGTGGATCCTGTGCAGTGGGACCCCTGATTCCAGGCCAGGGACTCCCCACCCCTCTCCAGCATGTGGTAGGATGGCTGCTTGCAGGGCAGAGGCAGCAGGAGCTGGCATGGACCAACCTGCTCACTTGTGAACAGGTTGTGGGCATTCTGCTCTGAACCAGCTGCGTCCATGCCACATACCAAGCCCATGATTAAGAGCTGTGAACAGAGGCACCTCCTCTCCTCCCAGGCTCCTATGAGCTACAGCAGAGACTTCAGCCAAGGAGTGAGGCCACCAGTGGACATCTGGGCCTGCAAACCATCCAGAGCACTGTCCTTGGCAGTGTCCAGGCGGTCTGCTCAGCGCCAGGGTCTTCCCTGGCTCACATTCAGTGCTTGCTGGGATGGGTGCTTCTCAGGCCAGGACCTTTCTCAACGGGGCATCCAGTCGTGCCAGGCAAGGAGGGAACCGCTGGCCACAGCTGTCCAACCAGGAGTCTCTTCCCTGTCCTGAGCCGCCCTCCTGGCCTTGATGAGATCATCTGGAAGTTGGGTCCTTCTTTCTCTGGGACTTGGGGACAAAGACCTGGGGGCAGAAGCAGCCACACGTACTTGGGTGCCTGAGCGCTGTTAGGTCCCAGAGAGCGGCTGGGACTACACAGGGCAGCCAGTTCAGGCTAGGGTGCCTTGCCTTGTCAAGGAAACTCAGGCCAGGATGCCTTGCCTTGTTGAGCCAGCTCAGACAAGGGTGCCTTGCTCCATCTTCCTCCTGCCCCCTAGAGCCTCATTTGCTGGGAAAACAGCCGCCCTTGACCACCTGCCCGCTGGCCCTGCCTGCAGAAGACACTCCGGGAAGCAACTGCGAGGATTTTCTCAGGGCTAATAGCAGTTATTGGCTGTGTCCAAAGCACACTCAGCTGTCCTTGGGGCTCAGCCAGCCCTGCTCAGGAGGGAAGAGGCCCACAGAGGCAATGGCTCAGCCTGCGGCCAGGACTGCCTTTCAGCATGCCTTTGTGTGAGCAGCATTAGTTCGACCCACTCACGGTCAAGGTTGTCCACACAGTGCTCCCCCACTTGGACTCACTCGAGGTGGAGGTGGCCACACTCTGCCCCAAGGGTGCTGCCTCCAGAGCGGCTGCCAGCGCCCCAGAGCCTCACCTGAAAGAGACAGGCCAGCCTGGGGGAGCAGCGAGCCAGACTCACAGGGCCTGCCTGGTCCAGGGCTGCTCTGGCCAACTCTCCCTCCCTCTCCTTCTGCTGTCATCTCTGTTTTCTCGTCTGGAATAAGAGAAAGCAATTCCTGCCTAACTCATAATAACCATTGTGTTCGTACCGTGTCATCGTGGTTTCTGGGATGTCCCTGAACCTCTGCAGATGGGCTTCCCATCTTCACGGGCTCTGTTGCTGAGGACTCCACCCTCATGCAGCAAGGGAGAGGGCCAGGATCCCTGGGCTCCTTGGGCACATACCCCTCCTGTCCAGGCCACACCTCAGCCCAGCTTCCACTGCAAGCCTGGAAGCCTGAAATCAAGCCCACTCTTCTGCCCCCTCCACACAGTGGGTGTACCCAGGACAGGGTGTCCCCTACAGCCCAGACCATTTTGACAGCCTGCCCTGCCTAGTCTCCTCCCGGGGTTGTGCTCATTCATGCCCCTCACTGAGGGGTCGTCCTTGTGAGCCCTAGTCTTGGACGAGACCCCTTCTTACAGCTGGGTCCCATCTCCCAGGAGACCTTTTAGTTTTTCCAACATCCACTGCACATCTGGTCTCTGGGTCTCAGACCCCAGCGTCTTTCCTGGTCTCTGGTCTTTCCTGATAGGGTTGGGTGTGAGGCAGAGGGTCTACGGCTGCCGCCTGAGTCTGGGGACTGAGTTTGAGAGAGGGTCCAGAGACAGGGTGCGGTCTCGTAGCACCTCTGGGCAGATGCACCATACTCCTCCCTCGCAGAGTCTTGCCCCAGCTATGGGCTCCATGTGCAGAAGCAATAGAGGGGGGCAGAGGTTTCCTGGGGACAGCAGCTGCAGCCGGGTGGCCAGGGACAGCTCTGGGCAGGCTCTGAGGCTGTGAGAGTGATGAGGTCAGGCTGCTGCAGCCCCTGCCCAGAAGTGCCTACTGTGGGCCCAGGCTGCACTGGGGAGACCCCCTTTACTCACGCAGGTGGCCCTAGGTCCACCGGAGGAGTGTGCTCTTCTTCCCCTGCTTGCCCTGGGCTGTTTAGCCAGTGGGAAGAGGAGAGGAAAACGGGAGGGAGGCTCGAGGCCATCTGGGACAAGACCTGGCGGCAATCGTGGCTTGTTCTGGTCACCAGCCCGGTCCACCTATCCAAAGGTCTCCTGCTTCCCCAGGATCTAGACAGGCAGAAGGCTGGCCCTGAGCTGACCGAGTGGGAGGACATGTGGGAATTGCGAGGCCCAAAAGGGGCCCTTCCCATGCAGCCTACCTTGGAAGCAGGGACAGTCGTCCAGCCAGAAGCAGCAGAGCCAGCTGCAGCATTGTTGATGGATGGCAAGCAGAGGGACAGCAGACACCTTCCTAGGGGGTTGGCAGGTCTCCGTAACGTCTCGCCAGGTGGATGAGCAAGAGGCCTCAAGGCCATCACGGGCTGCAGGAGGGTGACTCCACCAGCATGACAGACCCAGAGGCACCCCACCTGGCTCGCCCTGGATCACAGCGCCTACCAGGGCCTTTGTGTTTTTAAGTTTTTATTTGAGATAACCATAGAACTTGCTCTGATTCATGCATACAATGATAAGAAATGGTACAGAGGGGTCTTGTGCAGCCTTCACGCAGTTTCCCAGTTTTCCTCAGTGGAAACGTCTTACAGAACTAGGGCACAGTATCACACAGAACATCCATCACTACCAGTCCCTAGAAGGTCCTGTTGCAGCCACACCCACTTCCTACCCCCCCCTCCCTTAATTAATTAATTAAGTAAGTAAGTATTTTTTAAAAAATGGTCTCCTTAACAAGACACTTATGGACAGATTTCCTAAATGTAGTGTCCTTTGGCTCTAAGGAAACCTGACTGAGCCATGCACATTGTTGTTCAGTAGAGCAACTGATCAGTGATTCTCCTAGCTGAACGTTGTCCTCTGTTTAAAAAAAGATGTTGGGACCAGCAGTTAGTGTAATGGCTATGTTGCTGGACTCCCACGCAGTCGACTGCAGTTCGAGTCCTGGACCCGGCGGCTTAAACTCACGCCGGGCGCATGTGCCTGTGTGTCCAAGATCCCAAGAGGAGAACGGAGGAGAGGGGATTGCGGTGTGACCATCCCCCCTGGGGGGTGATTTCTCACTTTCTGTCTCTCTGTCTCTCTCTGTCTTCTGGCGAGTGCACGCTCCCTATAGCAAAAACCTCTCAAAAAAAAAAAAAAAAATCTTTCTTCTATGCACACTTAAAAGAGGTCTGCAAGCAGGTTGTGTGTGTTTATCCTATTCTAATTATATGATGCATAATTAGTAACTAATGAAAAGCTGTTCTTTGTTCATGAAAGAGTAAGACAATAGATGAAACTGTCTGTCTCTTAGGAATTCAGTAGCAGTTCTTGATAACCCCTGTCGCACAATATGTGAAAAGAAATTGTAGTAGCCCAGAATACACCTCCGTTTATGCTTGCTCTAACCCCCTATGATTCTAACCCCCCACCCTTCTGCCACTCTTGGCAACCACTACTCAGTTCTCCATTTCCAGAGATGTCATCTCAAGAATGGTTTATAAATGGAACCATTACTGTTATGTAGCCTTTTGGCACTGGCTCTCTTTACTTAGCATAAGTCTCGGGAGATTCATCCAAATTGTTCTATGTATCAATAGTTGATTGCTTTTTACTGTTGGGTAGGATTCCATAGACTAGATGTTCTGTGGTTTGTTTAACTATTCACCCACTGAAGGATGTCTGGGCTCTTCCTAGTTTGGAGCTATTATGAAGAAAGCTGCTATGATCTTTCATGTGCTGGTTTTTGTGTGAATATAAGTCTTCAAAGATAAATCTTCTTTTCTCTGAGATAACCATCTAAAGGTGCAATCGCTGGGTCATAACAGCGAATGTTTAGTTTTATGAGAAACTAACAAATTGTTTTCTAGAGCAGCTGTACCTTTATACATTCCTGGCCCCGACGGACATGTGACCCAGTTTCTCCATATCCTTACCAGCATTTGCTGTTGTCACTATTTTTTGTTTTAGCCACTTTAATAGGGACAGAGTGCTACCTCAGTGTGATTTTCACTTACATTTCCCTGATGAGTAATGATGATGAGCATGTTTTCATGGTTTTGTGTTCCATCTCTCCATCCTCTTATGTGAAATGCCTGTCCAATGACTTTTTTGCTCACTTCCTAATTAGATTTCTTTTTTAAATTTTCAGTTTATTTTAATTATTTTTAAGTGTGTTTATTTCCTTCTTCCATGAGCAAGAGCAACAGAGGGAGAGAGAGAGAGACAGTATCCCCAGCAGGGTTTCAGCACCACAGTCCACCTCAGCACTCAGCCAGCCCTGGATCATGGGTATGCATGTCCCTGGCACATGCAAGAAGTTTCTCTGAACTTGAACCAGGAACCTTCCCGTGTGGAGTGCCTCACAGAACATCATATTTTACCACTGTGTCACTGACTGGACCCAAGCTCTTGCATTTTGAGAGTTGTTTTTTTTTTTTAAATTCTAGAAAAGGTCTGGAAAAGATCTTTTCCAGATACGCACTGTAGTTTGCAAACATTTTCTCCCAGTCTGTGGTTTGTCTTCTTATCTTTAACAAAACAATTTCAAAGAAGGCTAATTGTTTTGGTTGGTAAGTCTGAAAACTCTGACTAGTCCTAAATTCTGAAAATTTTCTTCTATTTTTTTTTTCCTGAAAATTTTACAGTTTTACATTTACATGCATGATCCATTTTGAGATAGTTTTCACATAAGGGGAGATTCAGGTCATGATTCAATGAATTGTTTTTGCCTTTGGACATGTAATAGCTGCTCTATCATTTGTTGACAAGAGTGTCCTTACTTCATTGAATTGCCTTTGTACCTTTGTCATGAATTAGTGGACATATTTGTATGGGTCTATTTCTGAGTTCTATTAATCTGTGTCTATTTCTCTTCCAATAGCACAGTGTAGCGATTAGTAAACTTCAGTAACAGAGTGACTCCTACTTATTCTTCCTTTTCAAAATTGTTTTTGTTGTTCTAGAGCTTGTGCTTTGCCACATAAATTATAAGAAAAAAAAAAAAAAAACTATGTCCACAAAAAATTCTTGCTAGAATGTTCGTAGGAACTACATTAAACCTTTGGAAAGAATCGACATCTTTACCTCGTTAAGTACTGTACTCATTTTGTTCAATTTATACCTATTTTATTATTTTTGAAGTAATTGTAGATTATATTGCATTATTAATTTGTTTCCACTGCTCATCACTAGTATATAGAAGTGATATTGATTTTTGTGTGTTGATTTTGTATACCACTACTTTGCTGAACTCATTCATTAGTTCCAGAAGATTTTGTGTAGATTCCTTGGGATTTTCTTCATAGATCCTCGTGTTGTTTGCCAATACAGATAGTTCATTTCTTCCTTTCAATTTTGTATGCCTTTTATTTTTTTTTCTTGCCTTATTGCAGTGGTTAGAACTTCCAGTACCATATTGAATAAAAGGAGAAAGAATGGACATCCTGCCTTGTTCTCAGCCTTAGAGAGAACATTCAGTCTTTTGTCACTAAGTATGATATTAGCTATATATTTCCTAAGGCTGTTCTTTATGAAGTTAGGAAATTCTCCTCTATTCCCAGTTTATGAGAATTTTTATCATGAATAGGTTAAACTTTGTTCAATACTTTTTCTGCATCAATTGATATGATCATTTGTTTTTCTTCTTTAGCCTGTTACTAGGTGTGCAAAGGGACTTCAAAAAGTTCGTGAAAAATGGAATTAATGTATGAGTTTATTTAGTATAATTTTTAAAATTTGTTCATAGTTTTTTTTTTTATTAAATGCATTTCCCATGAGCTTTTTGAAGACCCTTCATATCACATTGGCCAATTTTTGAATACTGAATCAGACTGCAAACCTGAAATAAATCCCACCTAGTCTTAGTGTAAAAATCCTTTTATACATTGATAAATTTTATTTTCTATTTTGTTGATTTTTGTGTTTAAGTTCATGAGAAATATTGGTCTGTAGTTTTCTTTTTCTGTAATTTGTCTGGTTTTGATGTTAGGCTAATATTAGCCTAAGAAAATGAGTTGGGAAATACTAACTTTTCTTCTACTTTCTGGAAGCGTTTTTGTAAAAGTGGTGTTAATTTATCATGAACATGTGGTATAATCCTTCAGTGAAACTATCTGGACCTAGAGATTCCTTTAAAATTTCAAATTCAATTTTTTAAATTACTATAGAATTGTTTAATTGTATTTTATATCAGTTTAGTTTTGGTAGCTTGTGGTTTTGAGGAGTTGGTCCATGTCTTCTACATTGTCAAATTTATGAGTGTAAAGTTGCTTGAAGTATTTTTTATGATCCTTTAAATGTCTTTAGGATTAGCTTTCCCAAGAACTAGATTTATTTCTTGTTTTTCTTTTTTAAAAAAAATTATATATTTAATTCTATTTATTTATTCACTTGTTTTGATTTGACCAGATACACACACACACACACACACACACGGGGGGGGGGATGAGAACGCAAGCCTCGAGGTCGAAGACTCAAATTGTGGTTGGCCATGTGGGAGTGTCCAGCGCCTTCACCACCATGCCACCTGCTGGTCCCCCATGTTTCTCGTTGTTCTCTGTTAGATTCCTATTGTCAATTTTACTGACTTCTGCTCTTACCTTTCTTATTTTCTGTATTCTGCTTTGTTCTTGGTTTATTTTTGCCCTTCTGTTCCATGTATCTTGAGAAAGTCATTTAGATTATTGACTTGAGAATTTTTCTCTTTTCTTTACATAGTCATTTATTTAATTAATTCGCAGAGGACGTGTGCACTTGCCAGACAGAAACAGAAAATGAGAAATTTTCCTACCCCCATGAAGAATGGTCACTCAACAATCTCTTCTCTTCTACCTCTCCCTCCTTTGGGGATTTTAAGCACACGCACACACACACATGCTCAGCATGTTTCTCAAATCTTCAGGTCTAGAACTTGAACCCCAGGGTTAGCCATGTGGGATCCAGCCACCTTAACACTCAGGCCACCAACTGGCCTCTCCTTTCTAAGGTAAGCATTTGGTGCTATACATTTCTAAGCTTCAGGGTTTTTTCATTCAAAAATGGAAGACTCATCAAGGTGATGTGGAATAGAGAAGGCAGATGGATTTGATCAAGGACTGGCTCTGCTGCCTTGCAACCTGGGCCTTGGACTGCTTATTTCAGTTTTAAATTTCCTCACCCAGAAAATGGGGATGTTATACTCATCATCATGGGCCTCTGGGAAGCCCGAGGCTTCATGTCTCAGAGCTTGGCTCCTACATGGAGCAGGTCCTTGTCCCTGGTAATTAGCCTGTCCTTTCTGTCACCTTTCTTCTAGCTCCAACAGACTGAGCCTGTGATTAACTTAAAAATTACATTTATTTTACCTGATTATATAATAACTATATTGTCATTGGAGAAGATACGGAAAATACAACAAAACTATTGAGAAAAGCATGTATTTTAAAACCTTACCCCCTGCACACTGCCCTCCTCACCGTAGCAGACATCCTCCAAATTTCTTTGACATGAATAATATTTTTTTGAAGAAATTGCGTGTGCGAGGCCAGCCAGTGATGTGACTTAAGGCAGCAGGATTCCACATGACTGCTGCAGGGTTTGAGTCCCAGACCTCACGCCAGGTGCACATACATGTGTGCCCAAAATCCCAAGAGGGGACTGGAGGAGAAAGGACTGTGATGTGGTAACTGCCCTCTGGGAAGTACTTTCGTGGTGAGTACTGTATCTGTAGCAAATTTTAAAAAGAAAGAAAGAAAAAGAAAAAAAAAAAAGAAAGAAAAAGAAAAAGAAAATCACATGTGTGTTTTAAACACTTCCTCTTTCATTTAAAATGACCTCGAGCATATCTTTGTGTGACCAAATATTTTACTAAAGTACTTTAATGTACATAAATAGTCCAGAATTCTACAATTGGTGTATACGTAAGCTTGTTTCTAATTTTTGCCATTAGATGTTGAATTTTGTGAACAAAACACACATAAATATATGGGTGTGTCTCCAATTGTATCCTTAAGATAATTCCCTAAAAGAGGACTTTTTTGCTTGTCAAAGAATATGATCATATTGGGGGACCAGCAGTTAGCATAATAATGGCTATGTCGCTGGACTCCCACGTAGTTGGTTCGCGTCTCGGACCCGGTGGCTTAAAACTCACGCCGGGCGCGTGTGCATGCGTGCCCAAGATCCCGAGAGGAGAATGGAGAAGGGATTGCGGCGTGGCATCTCCCCTGGGGGGGTGAGTTCTCGCTTTCCGTCTCTCTGTCTCTCTCTGTCTGTCTGGCGAGTGCATGTGCCCTATAGCAAAAACCTCTCCAAAAAAAAGGAATATGATCATATTTAAGTTCACTCTCTAGAAAATTTGCTCCCAAATCCACTCTGATTCAGAAATATGCCCTACATTCCCCTACATGGCATGTTCCATTATTTTATTTTTATTTATTTACTTTTAAAATTTGCTCCAGGGTATGTGTGCTCATGAGAGAGAGAGAGAAAGCCCCCCTTAAGCCCTTCGTAATTCTCCTCTAGGGATTTGAGGCACATGCACACACGGGCAGGGCATATAGTTCAAGCAGTCAGGTCCGGGACTTGAACCACACGGCTGGCCATGGGGGATCCAGTCACCTTAATCACCATGCCACCTAGCTGGTCCTCAATTATTTTAAAATACTGTATTTTCTTTGATTGTGAACGAAATCTTGTACTTCCTATTTTTAACCTGCAGTCCTTGCTAGTAAAGCAATGTTATTCTCCATACGTAACTCACAGGTGTGACAACAGATCTCATTTCTTTCTTTCTGGACAATTTCAAGTTCCCATCTCTTCTTTCTTGGAATTTCTCTAAGGAGCAGCCCAAGATCTCAAGGTCTTTTAAGCCTTTCCAGCTTCAGTGACCATCTGTCCTTGTTACTAACCAACCCAAGGTCGCCGTCCCAGGCACCACAAGCCAGCCTGTAGACACTGGCTTTATTGCCACGCACAATGCAAGGGGAGCAGAAGACTAAAGCAGAAAAATCTCTTGTCTCCAGAGGAGATCCAAGCATTTTTTTTCTTAGAGATTTTTGCTATAGAGCATGTGTAGTCACTTGAGACAGAGACAGAAAGCAAGAGATCACCCCCAAGGGAAGAAGGACATGCCACAATCCCTTCTCCATGCTCCTTGGGATTTTGGGCATGCAAGCACACGTACCCCTCATGATTTTCAAGCCGCCAGGTCCAGGACTTAAAGTGTGGTTAGCCACATAGAAGTCCAGTGCCTTAACCACTACACTACCTGCTGGTCCCACAAGCATATATTTGTAAGGGCAAAATTAAGAGTAGGGTGTCTCAGGCACTTAATGAACTTAATGATTGGTTCAAGAAGCCTCAATCACCTTGTGGGCTTTCTTGATTGATGGGTTTTGCATCCTGCAAAACATCTTAAGAATTTCAGTTAAAATCTTACCTTTTTCTTCAAGTGGGATTTTTGAAATCTTACGTTCCTGACTCATGACCAAAGTTGCTTATTTTACCAGTGTTTCAATTATTCCCTAATTCCTGCAGCTGACAAACTAATTTTTATAACAAAGAGAAAGACAGGAGGGAGGTTACAAGTCCTTTAGGAAGAATTCAAATTGGTCCTTAAAAAAACACAGCTTTACATCAGGAGAGAAAGGGAGAGGTGGGTCGCACTGTAAATCTACTGCCATGTGAAGGTCAATTTGCTCACTGTGATGTAAGACGCCTTCAAACAATCACTCTAGATATGGGCTAGGCTAACCCAAGTTTGGAGACTCAAGCCTTGCTCAAGCCATTGACATTTAAATGACCCTCACATTCCAACCAGTTTACAAGGGTTCTTCACTGAGCCAGCCTGTGGTATGGTGGTTAAGAAGTCCCACATGAGTCCCACACGACTGACCCTGTGGTTCAAGTCCTGGACCTGGCAACTTGAAAAACAATTTGGGTTCCTACGTGTGCCTGCCTGAAGTCCTGAGTGGAAGAAAGGGGACTATGGCATGATCTTTGCTTTCCCACTTTCTCTCTATTTCTGTCTTTCTCCATGAGTACACATGTCCCCTGACAAACCTAAAAAAAAAAAAAAAAATACTATTTTCAGGGCTGCTCTTGTTAATCTGTAGTTTGGAAAAGGAGGGAAACCGGGGGCCAAGCCCGTTAGAGGGTCTCTGTCTAGATCCATCCTGAACTGCTGGAACCTACAGTCCTGGTGCACATGGACTTATCTGTAGATTCTGCAGCTCCCACCACCACTGACCATTAGTCCTTCCCACCCCTAGCTGCAGAGTCCGACCTGCAGAGAAGAGCCCGACCCACAGAGAAGAGCCCATGCTGGATCTTTCTGCTGGTGCAGCCCCCCAGAGCCCCCAGTCCCTTAGTTCTTCCCCTACCTGAAAAAGCAGAACAAAAATATGCAAATCAGCAACTTAAAAGCCGCTTAGGTGCAGGAGGCAGGGCCCTGGGTTTGCCCTTTGCAGCGTGCCAGTGTCCCTGTGATGCATCCCAGCCAGAGCTCCTGGTCTCCTCACTGAGCCACCAGAGCGCTCTGCACAGGAAGGACAGCGGCCCTCTGGTTATCCCGTGTGCCGTGGTTACCCTGAGGAAGGCGTTGTCTGCCTTTAATCCAAACAGCTCCAGCATCTTTGAAATGTGGCGTTTGCCTGGAAGCTTTATTTATTTATCTGTTTATCTTTGCTTTTTAATTCCTAAATGAGTTGAATCCATTTTTTTTTTTAAGTTTTCACTACAGTTTAGCATTTGAAAGACCTTCCTCACCCTCAAAAATTTAGTTTTTTTTTGGTTTCTTTGTTAAGATCAGAACTTAATCGCCCTGGAATGCATTTGGAGGGCAGTTACCTGAGAAGTTGGGTATGGGAGATCTCTGTGAAAGCCTCTTCTTGGTACAGTTGGCATTTCCGGGCTGTACATGAAGCCAGGTTTCCTGAGGGTGGGAAGAAGATGAAGAGACAGAGGAGACCCCTTGCATCCCAGAATGGCATCGCCCTGCAGGAAGGTGGGGCCCACCCCAGAAGCCATGAGGGTGGCTCTTTTCTCCGTGGTGGGCACAGTGAGGCACGTTGCGTGGTCTCCTTCTTCCTCCCATGGCTGGTGAGTGTTCCCAGCGCTCAATAGAATTTGTCCCAAACAAAAAGAACTTGTCACACCGGAGGTGCCGGCACACAGCAGCCAGAGCACAGGCCCCTGGCAGCCGGCTGCGTCTCCCCCTCCCCCGGTCTGTTCCCACCGAGCCTTCGCCACTGTAGATGAGGGCAGGCGCGGAGGACTGAGAGCAGAGCGGATGTGAGAACGGGAACAGGGAATGCGTCTGGAAGCCGCAGGGTCCTCCCGGGCGCGTGCTGGGGAGCGGATGCCATCCTTCTTAAGATGTCATCAGCGGGTCCTAAAGTAAATTAGGAGGCACTTTTAGTAGCTGTAATTAAAGGGGAGACGATTAGGAGGACAAGAAGGTCGGAATGAGTCAGTGACACGGGCTCTGCCCTCAGGGTCCTGCCTTTGTGGTCACCATCCCAGACGCTCCTGCCACGGAGCCCCTTTAGCCCTCCCCGGACGGCCCCTCCTCGTGGGCCCCAGCCCCTTGGCTGAAGAGGCTTCTAGGCCCGGAGGATGGAGTCTAGGCCCCCACACCTCTGTGCGGGGCAGCCACTTGCGACCCCAACGCCCCAGCCTGGGCCCAGATGCAAAGAAGGGGCAGCTATCTCGCGTCTGGCATCTGAACAAGACGAAGAGATCCATCAAGTGCAATTAGGCGAACAGCTCCTTCCTGCCCTGTTGAGCTAATTCAATAGGAGCCAAACCAGAGCTTGGGCTGGAGAGGCGCTCCCAAATCGAATGAGGGCCTCGCTCCTGCAGCCCAGCCACCCGCATTACCATGGCCACTTCCGCTCAGCCCCGGAATCAGACTCAGGCTGGGCGTCCTCCCCTCCGTCCCCAGGAGCTAGCAGGGCCACTCTGCTGCCACCTTACCTCCTCCCCAGGAGCACCTAGGCCAGGGCACCGGGCCCAGGGAGGCCAGGAAACTCATAACATCATCGATGGGGGCTCTTGTCAGGCTTAATAAAAAGAACCATGTACACACACATACACCACGCACGCACACACACCACACACAACACACACACACAACACACACACACACAAGGCTGATTTCTGCATCGCCAGGAAGGTCCTCCTTGTCAGGATGCCTGTCACTCTGAGCAACAGTGCTCCAGGGACCAAAGTCCCTACCTTGGCACCCTATGTTAAAGTAATGAGTTGAGGTTTTTATTAAAAGAATTATTTAATTTTATTTATTCATTTATTTCAATTTGACCAGAAAGAGACACATACAAACACACACACACACACAGAAGGTGAGAAAGCAAGCCAGCAGGTCCAGAACTCAAACCGTGGTCAGTCATGTGGGAGTGCCCAGTACCTTAACCACCATGCCACCCGCTGGTCCCAGTAATGAGTTGACTTGTAAGGTTTTGTTTTGTTTTTCACTTTGTGTGTTTTTTGTTGTTGTTTGTTTTGGTTTGGTTTTTATTAAAAGTTAGTACTTGTGAGACCAGCAGATGGTGTAATGGTTACTTCCCTGGGCTCCCATGTAGTGGACTGCGGTTCAAGTCCCGGACTCAGTGGCTTTGAACTCATGCCGGGCACATGTACATGCATGCCCAAAATCCCAACAGGAGAATGGAAGGGATTGCAGTGTGGCCATCCTCCCTGGGTGGTGAGTTCTCTCTTTCTGCCTCTCTGTCTCTCTCTGGGGAGCACACATGCCCTATAGCACAAATCTCTCAAAAAGGAAGAGTTAATACTTGCACACAAACTTCAAACAATTCTGAAATATGTTCAAAGAGAAAGAGCCCACTGACAATAGTCACTCCCAGGGTGACCGCTGTTCACCACTTCTGGAGGATATGTCCAGGGAGTGTTGAGGCACATTCGGACAGCCTCCTGTCATCCCCCGCTCTGAACTGCGCTGCCGATGTCACTCCTGCCCTAGGTTTCAGAGTGGGCTGGTGCCCCACCTTGGTCAGCTCTATCCTGGTTGAGTGGTTTCTTCCTGAGAGACTCTGAGGCTATTTCCAGCCTTTGTTCCCTGCAGACAATGCTCCAAGACATTCTGCTGGTTCAGATTTCACTGGTAAAATTTTGCAAGTATGTTCTTAGGATAAATTTCTGGTGGTATACCCCTAAGGTATCCGCTAAGAACAACCTGGGCCAAAGGGTGTGTGCAAGTACAAGGCCTCTTGCCCATTCGCTTGGACAAAGATCTCCACTTTGTTCAACAGGGCATGATATGATCAGCACATTCAGATGAAAAAAGCTTCTCATTCTAACTTGCGTTTATTTAGTTATGGGGGAAGCTGAGTACTTTTAAAAATATTTTGCCCATTTTCCTACTACATTATCTTCTTAGTGCATGAGAGTTCATAGTGGATATAGGAAAGAGCCCGTGGCTGTCGTGTGTGTTGCACAAACTGCCCTCCTTCGTGTTTGCGTTACAGTACCTGGGGTGGCCCTGCTGGGTGCTGGGGACACTGAGGATGCGAGGCCAGGCAGAGCCCAGCGGACTCACGGCAACCAGGGCCTGTCAGTGCTCCATCTCCCACCTGGAGAGCTGTCCTTTCTCGGTAGGTAGGTGGGGTTGGGACCGCTCAGAGGCCCTGAGGATACCTGTCCAGGTGTCTCCGCCTCACCAAGCGGGGCGGCATCTGCAAACCACTACTATGGCAAAAACTGCCACAGCTGGAGGGGTGTGGCATCCAGACCAGGTGACCCCACCTCAGGCTGCAGTGAAGAGGTGCAGGTTCTGAGTGTGCTAGAAAGAACTGTGAGTCCAACCCTGTGGCTGGGGACATGGATGGTGCTGGCACGGTGACTGCCATATATGCACACCACATATACACACCACACATGTACATACCACACATACACACCACACATGTATACCACACATGTACACCACACACACCACATGCACACACCACACATGCATGCCACACACACAGCACATGTACATATCACAATACACATTACACATGCTCACACCATACATACACACCACACACATGTACACCACATACAGCACATGTACACATCACACATACACATTACACATGCTCACACCATACGTACACACCACACACATGTACACCACACACAGCACATGTACATATCACACATACACATTACACATGCTCACACCATACATACACACCACACATACACACCACACATGTATACCACACACATACCACATGCACATGCCACACATGCACACCACACACACACCACACACACACCACATGTACATATCACACATACACATTACACACATACACACCACACATGCTCACACCATACATATGCACCACGCACACATGTACACCACACATACACACTACACATACACACCATACATGTACATAGCACACATATATACCACACATACACACCACACACGTACACAGAATACATACACACCCACATGTACATGCCACACACAGCACACACATAAACAGCATACACATGTACACCACACACATCTCTATATCATACACATATGCATGCCACACATATACACCGCACACAGGCACACCACACCTGACATACCACACACAGCACACACATATCTATTTCATACACTTATGCATACCACACACTGTAACGACACCCATCACATGCATACATAGCACACACCTATTGCAAGCACATGGTCACCCGAATGGACAAGCCTGGGGACACAGAGGGTCTTGGGAAGACTCTGGGTTGGCAAAGCTCACGAGGCCAGTAGAACAGGGAAGACACAGGCCCTCCAAGCAGAGCTGAAGGGTGGGAGCCTGCCCGGGGAGGGAGCACAGGTGTGTGGGCTGTGCCTTTGCTGGGCTGTGGTAGCCACTCTTCCTGATTTTATGGGGGCCCATGGCCCACAGGGCCTGCCTGGAGGAAGGGTGACCAGTCTCAAACAGCAGCCCGCGACCACAACACCTCCCCTGAGTGCACTGAGGCCATTTTACCAGCCTGCCCATATGGACGGGGTCGTAGATCGGATCTATTGATTAACATGCACTTTGGGGACACATCGTGGGCAGATGAGAAATTCCCAGCGGCTTGATGGTCGGGGTCTCTGTTCCCCCATATATCAAGGGGAGGAGGAGGGATTCCCCCACCGACCACTGCCTGCCCACAGCCTCCAGGACGACAGCCCGCTGAAGGGCAATTGATGGAGGTCGTGACTGCCGCATTGAGCGCCGCTTCCTGAGGCGGTCGTAAAGCGCTGCGCATTCCAGGCGGGAAATGGATCTGGGGTTAATGCAGTCCTCCTTATCTCCAGCTCCTCTGGGAGCAGGGCTTCTCTGCAGTTCAGCTGCAGGCGCTCCCGCTCCGGTCTGCTGGCAGATAAGATTGATGCACCCGGGACCACTCCTGGAAACTGAGCCACGTGGGGACCGTTGGGGAGGGCGCGGTGGGGGGACGCCCGGGTCTGCACGACCTGCCAAAGAGCTAAGGCCACGTTACTGCTTGTGGTGGGGACTCAGGCAGTGAGGGTGGAGGTGGGAGTCAGGGTGCCCTGCTCAAACTTTCTCCATCCTCCTGCCCTGGGGTCTTGGACATGTCCTTTATCATCTCTGGCCTCGGCACACCCTCGTCTGTGAAATGGGGTAAGAACAGGTAAGGAGGAAATGCACTCGCAGGAGAAAAGCATGTGGTGAGGGGCTTGCTGCAGGGTGAGGGTGTCTGAAGGAAGCCCTGGAGTCGAGCACCCACCCACGGTCTCTGAGGGAGTTGAGAGCACCGCACAGACTCTGAGGTTACTTTGATTGGAGGCCACAGCGGGAAGCCCAGAGAGCACCGGGTTTGTCCCCCACACTCACAGAGCCCTTTCTCCCCGGGCAGAACACTCCCTGCTGTGGGGCCTCTTCTTCACATGTTTGGGGGCAGAAGTGCAACGTCCAGATTCCATTTCCCTCCTGTGCCTGGCGGGCCGGTTTCTGGTGCGCAAGTACTCCTCGCCAGCACGGCCCACAGGCCACAGAGCTCTGCCACTGATGGAGCTCAGCCTCCCACCCCCTGCTTGCCCTGAGTCCCTGTGTCTCTGTAAGAACCCGGGCCACAGGCAGGCAGGGTGACTGTCACAGTTCTACAGAGCACAAGGGCCTAAGAGGGCTTTTAGGTGCCCTGAGCACCAGAGAGTAACCCCTCAGGGTCAGAGACCAGGGTGGTTGAAAGGGAGGTGGGGAGCACCAGTGCCTGGTTTCCAGAAGGGAGTGACTTCCTTACTTACTGCCTTCTTACCATTAAAAAAGAGAAAAACAGTTTGAGTGCTTATTTAGTGCTCTTTCTAAAAGATTAATTTTATTATTATTATTAAATTTGCTATAGGGCACATGTGCTCACCAGAGAGAGACAGAGAGAGAGAAGGAAAGTGAGAAAGCAAGCCGCCAGGCCCGGGATGTGAACCACGCTTTTAATTGTTTTTTGTTTGTTTGTTTAGTTTTTTTATTATCATGTATTCCTTTACTTGCTTTTACTGTTTTTGTTTTTTAATTTAAATACAGTCTTGTCACTCATAGGCATCCATTCTGATGAATGCATTGTTAGGCAATGTTGTATTAACAGCATAGAGTGTGTATACACACCCTGGATGGTAAACTCACCACACCCCTAGGCTAATGGGACAGCGCATTGCTCCCAGACTATGAACATGAACAGCATGCTGTGTTCTGAATTCTGTAGGCACCTATAGCCCAACAGTAAGGATTTGTGTATCTTCAACATATCTAAACATAGAAAGGGTACAGTAAAAATATCCATAAGAGATTAAGAACAGTTCACCTGCATATAGGGAACTTATGACTAGAGCTTGCAGAACTGGACGTTGCTCTGGGAGTCAGTGAGTGAGTGGTGCATGAACAATAGGGCCTTAAGGTATTACTGTATACTCCTAAAGGCTTTAGAAACACGGTCCTTTTGTTCTACACTCAATATATTTTTTAATTATTTTTATTTCTCCAATAATAAACCTTAGCTAAATGTAACTTTTTTACTTTACAAACTTCATAGCGCTTAGCTTAAAAAAACATTGTGTGGCTGTACAAAAGTAGTTTCCTGGGGGCAGCAGGTGGCATGGAGATTAGGGCACTGGATTTTTACATGGCTCACCACAGTTTGAGTTCCATGTCCAGTGGCTTGAAAATCACACATGGTGCATGTGTATGCATACCCAAAATCTCGAGAGGTGAATGAAGGAGAAGGGATTGTGGTATGACCATCCTCCCTGGGTGGTGAGTTCTCACTTTCCCTTTCTCTGTCTCTGTCTCTCTCCTGCAAGTACACGTCCTCCATGGCAAAAAAAAAAAAAAAGTTTCCTTCTTTATATCCTTATTTTTTTTCCTATTTTAAAAAATTTTAATATTCATTTGCTTTTTAAATTTTTCAGTTAAAAGCTAAAGCACAAACATACACAGTAGCCTAGGCCTGTACAGGGTCAGAATCACCAATATCATGGTCTTCTACCTCCACATCTTGCCCCAGTGGAAGACCGTGACCAACAAAAACCATGAGATTAAATAAACCACAAAAGAAAATTATGTGACCAAGAGATACAGTAAACAAGAAATGTACATGGCTGTTAATGGCACAGCAAACTTTTTTCTTATAAATAAGAATACATTTTAAAATAACAATTTAAAGTATAGTATAGTAAATACATACACCAGTGACAGTCATTTAATATCAGGTGTTAGGTACTGTACATTTTTATGTGCGCTGCGATTTTATTAGACAGGTAGTCCAATAGGCTTGCTCGTACCCAGCATTACCACCACCATTCCTCACCAGGTGAGGAATACCTGATGCTATGGTGTTACAAAAGCTAGTGTTACTCGTAGAAGTTTGTCAGCTCTATTATAATCGATGGAACCACTGTAATATATACAGTCTGTCATTGATCAAAATATTGTTATATAGCACCTAACTGTATTTTTAAATCTTTCTTGCTGTTCAGTTGTTTAATTAATGTATACATTGAAAGGCTACACATTTTCCTCTAAATATTACTTTAGCTGCATTCCACAAATTTTGGTATGGAGTTGTTTTCTGTCCTACACTGCTTGATGATTTCAAATTTCCACCTTCATTTCAGTCAATTAGGAGGACCTTTGTAGATTTCCAAGCATACTTTTACATAAGTACCCCTTAACTGCTGATTTCCAATTTATTACACTGTAGTGAGATAATGTAAACTGTATATCATTCTTTGAAATGTCAAGAAACTCCCTCTTTTTTTACCTTCTAATGTTTCATTTCTGAGAGCTACTCTGTTCTGATTAAAAAACAAAAGTGTTAAAGCTTGCACTGCGGTGGCAAATTTGTCAGTTTCTCCTTGCTGCAGGATTATGTCATTAAGTGCACACAAGTTCACGTTTGGTGAGTCTTGATGGACTGAACTGTAGCATCCTTCTTCACTCTCATTAGTGCTTTCTGCCTGTATCTTGTTATGTCTGCTATTAGTATTTCCATGTCAGCTCTTCAATGATTTGGTCTGGGATTTTGTGGGTAATAATTTACTCCTCCACCTTTCTCTGTGATATGGTGGTAAGTGCATCTGCAATGTTCGTTTCATTCACGGGAATCAAGTTTTGCTCTGTTACAGGAGGCCTCCAGGTCACCAACCCTCAGCAGAGCCCAGAGATATCTCCGCTCATGTTCATGGGGTATGCACACTCATATACCTCACCTACCTTCTTGCACACACACACTCTCACAACAGGAAATATTAGTTTAAAAACGGGAGGCCAGCTGGTGGCATGGTAGTTAAGACTCTGGACTCCCACCTGGCTGACGGAGGTTTGAGTCCCAGACTTGGAGGCTTGAAAATCACACTGGGCACACGTGTGTGCATACCCAAAATCACAAAAGGAGAATGAAGGAGAAGGGAGTATGGCATGGCCAGGGGAGTGATTTCTTACTTTCTCTCTCACTGTCTCTCTGTCTCTCTCTCCCCAGCAACCACGCTATTTCTCTGTCTCTCTCTGGGAAGCAAATGCACCGTTTGGCAAAAAAAAAAAAAAAAAAAAAAAAAAGCTCCAGTTCCTACCTGGGCCTTGTGGAACCTGGAAAAGAGAAAGGAGAGCATGTGATTAGCACAATTCATTATGCAGAAAGAGTTAGTGAGTAGGTTCTAGTCCCCTCCTGTGACCCTACCTGGGTAAGACTCTTCTCTTAGGGAGGCTTTTGTTTTGCCCTAGGAAATGAGGCTCCCCTGAGGACATTCCCTGCTGGGCAGCTCTAACCACCCTGAAGGGAAGTGCGGCATTCTCTCTCCTCCCCAACAGGTAGGAAAGAGGCTGGACCTTTGGGGAGAGGGGGTCTGGAGCTTGCCTATCAGTGGTACCCTGGACACCTTGTTTTTCCTCCAGGTGTCAAACCAGGCGGCTCACCTGAATGGGAAGTGAGCAGCCAGCAATGTGACATCATAATTCCAGGAAACTAAATCGTGGCCATAGCTCTAGCAGCTCATTATATCCTTCAAGAGTTTTGAAAATGTGCAAACTGTGTATCCGTTCTGAGTGCTCTGTGCTTCATTTGATTACCTTCACAGGGGCGGCCTGCCAAGGCTAGGCCCACCTGCTTGTTAGCAGCTCCTCCCTCACCTCCTGTGGTCCCACCAGTAATTAAGCCTTTTAAGAGATGGGGGAGCTTGGATATCAGTAACTCAATCTCCCCTGTTTACTGATCTCTGCCATTAGCTGAGTTGAAAGCAAAATATTTTAATTAAAAAGATTGGCAATAAGTTGGTGTAATGCCATAATTTGCACAGGACCCCTTCTAGAGAATGACATCGGCCTGTCTTAGTTGCTATGACAACTAATGGACGTGATCGTTCCAGTGTGAGAAGCAGGAGGGACTGCCAGTGGGAAGAGGGGCCTCTGCAGGGGGACAGATTAAGAGGAGGAGAGGCCAGGTCTCTACAGGAGCTCCAAGGGTCTTTCTGTGCAAAGGAAAACAAAAACCAAACAAAAACCCCACAAAATCTTTACTGCCATAAAGTTTAGAGAGTCCCATCTTCACTTACCAGTCTTCAGATGCCCTGGCCAAGGCAGTCATGGCTGGGGGCCTCTGGACAGGACCAGTCAACCCGGAGCAGAGGGTTAAACCCAGCAGCCACTCACCTGGAGCATGCCGGGAGCTCTCAGCCTCTGTGCAAAGCAGATATTAAAGAGAGTAAGGCCTCCCCAAAATATACTTCTCTGGCATGTTCCCAAGGTAGCTTTTGAGGGGCAGCAGACACTGAATTAACTCTTAAAAAAAAAGCTAATTTTAGAAATGTACATCTATTTGCATCAGTAAAGATACCCAGGCTTACTTGGGCACTTAGGACATTAGAGGTTTGACACCTGGCCCAGGGGAAAAAAAAAAAACAAAACAGGATAATCTTTGCATTTCCTCCCCACATCGCTTCCTGTAGGGATAAAACCTTCGGTCATGGCTTTTCTCTGTGTGGTCCCCACGTGGTAAAATAACTCTGCACGCCTTTCCCCTCATTAAGCTACCTACTGTCCTGGTTTTCCGTGACCATCAAAGAGTGAGTTCCCCTGCAGAGGTGATGAGGCTTCAGGTGACCTTCAGGTAAACGCCTCTCACTCCTCTACCCACAGAGATGGCGTTGTCAGGTACCGGGACTGCCTCAGTGCGAAGGCCGCTGGGACACTCTGGGGCTGGGGCGCCAGCCTGGACCGGAGCAGTCTGGGCCTAGTACACCGCAGGTCTCTGTGGGTGCTCACAGGGCTGGACAGAGTGGAGACCACGCCTGCTTCCACCCCAGGAGCCAAATAAACGGGATATTTTACCCACGGGGCCAAGATATTTTACCCAGGGCCCTCAGTGGGAGCAGAGGAGAGGTCTTAGGAAATGGATTAGGAGGTGCTGAGTCTTAAATTTCCTCATCTGTGAAATGGGAAGACAACTGCATTTCTCCGAGTCATGCTGAAGATTGACAGAGGCCTGTGGCTGGTCCGGCGTGGTCCTCCGCTCTGCTGGTGGGGCACTCCAGAGAAAAGTGGGGGCTGAGGGCAGCTGGTGGCACTAAGGTTAAGGTGCTGGATCCCACATTGCTGGCTGCACAGTTCAAGTTCCCACCCCTGAGGCTTGAAAATCACTCTAGGAGCATGTGCATGTATGCCCAAAAATCCCAAGAGGAGAATGGAGGAGAAAGGATTGCTGCGTGGTCATCCCCCTGGGAGGCCCTTTCTCACTTTCCTTCTCTTCTCTCCCTCTGTCTCTCTCTAGTGAGCGCATATGCTCAAACTAAAAAAGAAAAAAAGAAAGAAAGGAAAGAAAAAGAAAGGTGGGGATAGGGTGTCCTGCCAGCCAGCTCCAGTCTGTACCAAGAGCCGCTGGCTAGTGCTAGGCTCTGAAAGAGCAGGACACACCCGCCAGCAGTGGGCGCCGGGAGGGGACAGGTTCTGTCCAACCAGATCAGGGCTGGGAGGGGGTGGTGAGCAAAAACACAAAGCGCAAAATAAGAACTCCAGTGAGACAGAAAACGTGAAGTGGGTGCAGCCGGGTGTCCTGAGGCCGCGGTGCTGGGGACAGTGCCCCACGTCCAGTGGCCATAGGACAGCTGTGGCGGGATGGTCTCCTGGATGACAGCTCAGAGTGTGACCTGCCACTAATGTTTCCCCCTGCTCTCCCTCCCCCCTGGTTCCCACCCGCCACACCCGAAAGCCTGCTGTACTTGTAGAGGTCCAGGTACTTGGAGTGTAGCCGGCCACGCTTTCTCAAGTCAGTCAAGCACGGCCAGGCCTTGGCAAGCCGTGCACACTGGTGTCCCTCCTCTGCAGGATGGTCTGTGGCAGGAGCCAGGCCACGTGGACCGTGCGCTCTAGTGTGTGGCCCTGTGGTGATGGGTGACATGTGAGCAAGTGGCATTCTGGGACATTCGCTCTGCTCTGCCTGGGAAGCACCAGGGATGGTAGGCACAGGGCGCTTGAATGCCGGGACCAAGGCCACCTCTGTCTCAGCCTAGTGCCCAGATCGGTGCCAGGGCCACAGGAGCCGCCGGCCCTCCATTCCTTAGGCATCAGCAGAGCCAAGCAAGCGCTGGTGGAGGGCTGCTGGGCCGAGCTGGGGCTGCTGGCCGTGCGTGCTCAGGAGCCTGGGGGCCTGTCTGACCCAGCGAGGCAGAGCACTCCTTATCAGCCTCAGGACGATCAATCACGCTCCACTGCGCAGTGTGGAAGGACAATAAAACAGATATTGACCGAGATCCTAATCTGGCAAGCTCAGTCTCCAAGCCCCCCAGAGCACAGCATGGTATTTAGGCCAAGACACGAGTGGAAGCAAGTCCTCTCTGAGCAGAAAGGAGATGAGGGAACGCCCTGCTTGAGTGGATTTCATCATGTAAGCAGCTCTGGGCGGCTCCAGTGAGCTCAGTGTTGGGGTACAGTGACGGAGGTTTTCTAGTCTGACAGACAGGCTCAGGGCCCCGCCCTGGTGGGGCCAGAGTGAGTAGGGGGACATATGTCCTTGGGTCTCCTGGGCAGGGATACAGGGCAGTGTGTGTGACCATGTGGAGGAAGCACTGGCCAGCTCCACGGAGGAGGAACCAGGCCTATGACCCGGAACTTAGGAGACCACGCTGTCGGTACCCGGTCCTTGGCAGACTTCCTCTGTCACCACACAGGTGTCCCGACTTCGTCTAGTCTCCATCTTCTCTCTCATCTGCCCCTGCACACAGGGCCACCAAGTACCGGTGACTCTGACTCCCTGCCAGATCCACCCCTCCTGGGTCCCCCTGAGCACCCCGACATACACACACACACACACACACACACACACACACTTCTCTCTGAGGGCAGGCCTCTCCGAGGCCCCAGACACATGGGCCACTCCCCACCCCCTTGAAAGATGAAGGAACATGCCCCACTCCCCCACGACACCCACTACCTGGCCTAGAGACCAGACCTGGGCCTGGACCCTCCCCAGGTCTCCAGGCCTGCTGCTCAGGTCCCAACCCCTCTGAGACCCACCCCACCATCCCCTCACCCCACATTCATCCCAGGATGCCCTGTGGCCCATCTTCAGAGCTCACCTTACCTCGACCCCTTCCTCGCCTGATAGTCTCGCTGGGCCCCTCGCTGGGACCTTGGACGCCATTGCTTGGGCTGTTGCCCTCTTCAGCCCTCTCCCTACTGCCCCCCTGGGCCTCCCAGCCTCTGCCACACCCCCTCTGCCACAGTGGAATCTTCCGGAGTGCATTGGGCCCCACTGCTTCCAGGCTGCACCAGGCGAACCTGCCCTCCTCGTTGTCCTGCATAACCTCCCCTTCCTCTGTGTCCCCTCACCCCCCAAGGTGCCCATCCTTGTCAATTTCTCAGTGTCATTACGTCCGGCAGCAGGAGCTTTACCCAGCTGTGCCTGAGGTTTGTCCCATGTCCCCCCAAGCGCCTTCCTCCCTCCTGTCTGACGTCCTTCTTGGATCCTCCCTCTCACCCAGCAGAGGACCTCCTACGTAGAGTCCCTCTCTGTGAGTTCTTTCCTCTGCACAGCCTAGACACCTGTCACATACCAACGGCCCAGCTCCCCCTCCACCAGCAGCCGCCAGCTGTTTGGTTCTTGGTCTCATTCCTCATCCACCTCACGCCCAGCGCAGGGCGTCCAAGGTGCCTGCGGCCCCCCCGCGTGCTGACTGAGGGGTCCTCCATGCCTCAGTTTCCTCATCTGTAAACCCAGAGTGATGACAACACGCACTGAGAGGTCACAGTGAACACCGAGGGAGGGAGGGCACCCAGGACTTAGGGCCGTCTTGATGCAACATTCATGCTGAGCTGCTTAATCTGTCTGGGCAGCATGGTCAGGGAGGGCAGATGGCACAGGGCCACAGGGCCATCTAGCCTCAGCTCCACTGGAAGCGGAACATGCCTTAAGCCAAGTACCTGTTTCTCATGTTTCTCGAGAACCTGCCTGTCACTTTCTCCCTCGCTCAGCAGTGTCTTTGCTCAGCCTGGCCACCCGCCCCTCTTGGCTGGGGCTCAGGACGCTGTAGGATGGAAGCTGGGGAGCAACGGGGGTGGGGGGCAGGCAGAGTTGAGAATCCCCAGGGTCACCACTTACACACGCGCCTCACCGACCCCAATGCCAGATCTGTCTCCAATGAGCCAGGTCCCTGATTTGATTTGGCTCTGGCCTCCCGGCACCTCTTGCCCATATCCCAGGGCCTGTCTCTTTAGAGGATAATTGTAGGAAGTAATTCTATTTGAGGAACAATCACTCCAGCGATATGACGGTGCACTCAAAGCTAATGGGCCCAGCGTCCTTGCATACTAAGGACGCATTCACCGGCACAGGGTGTTCTTCAAGGAGGGTCCCATTACCCATCCAGGCTCTGCCCTCGCCGAGCTATTAGCAGGTAGGCTGAGAAGCTGAGTGTTAGGGAGGTGGGGCTCAGAGAGGCTGTGTGCCCACGGATCCTTCCGGGGACCAGGGCAGCCAGGGCAGAGAGGCAGCCAGCAAGGGGCACAGGCTCTGGGCAGGTGCTCTGCACACCTGTCTGGTCTAGGCCCAGTCTGCCCTGGACTGAGCTATTAGCCCATTTTCCAGATGACATCAGTAATGAGAAAGACACAGGAACATGCCCCACTCCACACAGCTGGTGAGTGGGGAGCTGGGAACCCACCAGCAAATTGCCCCCATGCCCCCTCAACTCGGCTCTTCTTCTGATGGCTAGATCCCCACTTCCTGCGTGGCCCTGGCTCTGCCTCCTCGCTGCTATCTCTGCACCTGTTGACATCCTGCTTTCTCCAGGAGAACGCTTCCCTGGAGTCCTGCCCAGGTAACAGCCCTGGAGAGGACCTGCCCAGGCCTTTCTTCCCCTTTGTGCAGCCCCCAGGGTGCTCCACAGCGCTCGCCATGTTCCATGTATGTCCCTGCTCCCAAGCCCACCCTCCATGGCACTGGGGGGGTTCTCCAGGGAGGGGCTCAGTGGTCGTGGGTTCTCACCCGCCACTGCACTTGCCTGACCTGCTCTGCATTCTCTTTTATTCATTCAACAAATACCTATTGAGGGTTGATATGGCTTGAACGTGTTCGAAATCCATGTGTTGAAATTTCATGTGCCCAAAGTTCACGTGTTGAAATTTGGTTGCTGTTATGACCGTGTTAAAAGGCTGGAAACTTGGGCCAGTTCTGCAGCCTGGTGTCTAGGGAGCTGAATCCCACCACATGGCTGATGGTGCAGTTTGAATCCTTGGCCCTGGTGGCTTGAAAACATGCCAGACACGTGCGTGTGTGTGTGTGTGTGTGTGTGTGTGTGTGTGCCCCAGATCTCTAAAGGGTGGAGAAATGGAGAAGAGATTGGGGATAACCATGCTCCATTTGGAGGGTGCTTTCTCCCTTTCTCTCTCTTCATCTCTCCGTCTCTGGCAAGCCCACTTGCCCTTTGGCAAGTCAAAAGAGAGGGTGGAAACTGTATCCCATTGTGATATTAAAGAGTGGGGCCTTGGGAACCAGCAGTTAGTGTAATGGCTATGTTGCTGGACTCCCACATAGTCAACCACAGTTCGCGTCCCGGACCCGGTGGCTTAAAACTCACGCCGGGCACGTGTGCGTGTGTGTGCATGTGTGCCCAAGATCCCGAGAGGAGAATGGAGAAGGGATTGCAGCATGACCATCCCCACTGGGAGGTGATTTCTCGCTTTCTGTCTCTATGTCTCTCTGGCGAGTGCACGCACCCTATAGCAAAAACCTCTCCCCCCCCCAAAAAAAAAAGAGTGGGGCCTTTTGGCGGCAATTAGGGGTAGGACAAGTTATCATGGTGGGGCCCCATGATTAATGCTGGTGGCTTTAAAAGAAGAAAGAGACCAGAGCTGACACATGCTCTTGCCCTCTTGCCATGTGACACCCTGCGCCACCTTGGGACTCTGCAGAGAGCCCCCACCAGCAAGAGGGCCTCCCCAGATGTGGCCTCTGACCTTGAAGCTTCAGAACCATGAGCTAAACACACTTATTCTTCATAAATGACCCTGTCTGTGGTGTTCAATTATAGTAACAGAAACACTGCAGAACAAGGGCCCACGGCAGGCCAGGCCCTGTTCTGGGCTGTCTGGGTCTGTCTGGGCTGCAGTAACACGGTAACATCGACAGGGGGCGGCAGAGGGGGCTTACACACCAGAACCGATCTCTCGTGGTGCTGGAGGCCGGCGGCCGAGATCAGGGTGTCAGCATGCCAGTTTGGTTGAGGTCCTCTTCCTGGTGTGCACATGGCCATCTTCTCATGGTGTCCTCACGTGGTGGCCAGAGATCATCTCTCCACATCTCTTCTTACAAGGGCACTAAGCTCATTTAGGAGGGTTCTGCCTCATGGCCAAATAACCTCCCAAGGTTCCACCTCCTGCTACCATCATGCTGGTGATTTGGGCTTCATCACGTAAATGTGGGGGGTGGGCCACAATGGTCACCCCACAGCATAGGCACTGGGGCAGCAGGGACAGAACTGGTGGGAATTCTGCCCCAGTGCTACTGATTCCGCCGAGGACAGGCCCCACGGAGGGGACATTTGAGCCATGCAGACACCTGGGGAAGATCACGCCAGGTGAGTGAGTACCAGAGCTGAGGCCAGAAGAGACCAGCAAAGAACCAGTAGAGGAGGGGTCACCCAAGGGTGAACAGGGATGGTCAGAGAGGCTCATCTGTGGGAGGAGGGGTGGTTGCCTTGGTGTTCGGACTTGCTGTGGGTCCCGGGAGAGAGCAAACAGACTGGCAGTCAGGTTGGCAGGCAGTTGAGAACGTGAAGAACCAGTTGGGTTTGGGGACTGTTTGGAGGTACAGGCCACAGGACCTGCAGTAGCATGGGGTATGGGGGACAAGAGACTCTAGGACTGGACAGACAGAGTGGCCATCAGCCAGGATAGGATGAGGGTGTCTGCATTGACAGGGAGATTGGGACAATGCCTGGGACCCACTGCACATCCAGGTGGACACTGGCTCTGTGACCCTGGCGTCATATGCTGCCCAGGGCCCTTGTCCCCAGCATCCTCATAGTGTCAGCGCAGCATGAACCTGGCTATCAGTCAGCCTAGGGACCCAGGCACCACTACACACAGGCCTGGCCCCATGGTGCCTGGTATATATGCCATCTACAAGGGCTTTGCCCTGGCCGTGCTAATGTTCCCTGAGAGCTGACCCCTCACTTGGAAGAAGTGAGGGCCATATCTGTGCCTTACATACCCTGGCTGGAACAGGAGGGAGGAGGCCTGGAGCCTCAGCCCTCAGACATCTGCCATCTACCTCCCACCCTCTGTGCTCCCAGGGCAGCGGCTGCATGTCTTCCCCAGAATCAGTCCCACGAGAGTAAGGGTGACCTCCCTGCTTGTCACTGTTGTGAAGGATGACTTGTCTTCTCCCCACAAGCCAGTGAATTAATTCATGCCATCTATTTTCCTGACTCAGATCAAAGGTTGTCAAATTCCTTTACCCACTTAATGATCTGTAATATACCCTTCCATTTCCTGACCAGGCTATTAGATGAAATAGAATTCATAATGGCCTCCCGACGGCATCCATGCACCTGTGTACATGTGCAGGGTCAGGTGGGAGGCTCTGGGAGCCTGTTCAAAAAAAACAAGAGGTTCTGCAAACTGGACCTTAAGCCATAGGGTGCTTGTGGTCTGTGTGAGGATGGAAATATGTGACGTATGTGCCACCACTGCCCTTGCTCTGTCCATGGCAGACATTATTAATCGATTACAGGCACTCTGCATCACTGAGCTCAGGTGGGCTTCC
>NW_006159692.1:6713242-6723183 GCF_000334495.1 Tupaia belangeri chinensis
ACTGCCATCACCAGAGGATATAAGTCCTGGCTTCAACAAGGAAACCTCAGGATATCCACACCGGAGAAGTCAATCGATATCTCTTACCACCTTGCCTCTTGTTTTAATGTGTGCTGTGGGTTCCGATTGTGAGTAAAGTGAAGTGAGCAGGATCTCCCAGCTGAACCTCTCCACAACTCCATTCCAAGGTCAGGAATGAGCCGCTTAAGCCTGCCCCTCCCACCTCACAGAGCTGCCCTATGGACCACCCAAGCTTGGGGGCGAGCAGATACCTTGCCAGATGGAGCCAGGGGTTATTAGAGGTCAGCAGCAAACAAGGTGATCATCAGAGGACCCCGGACTGTCCATCCACCATGCTCAAGGATACATCAGCCCTGCCCCAGCAGTTCCACACACCAGAGAGTAGCCTTCAAGGTCCATAGTCAAAACAGGAAAGCCCGCAGCCACGCTGCCCTGCCTCCTCCCCTCAGAGGGGGGTGCTCGCAGGCCCCAGCACCGCAGCTGCTTGGGGTGTGGGTTCCTGTCTCCCCGGTTGTTCTTGCTTTGGTCGTCCAGGTCTCTCCTCCCTTTTCTCTCTCCTGGTGGGCCCATCCCTGCTGGATCAGAGATCCTGGGGCCTCATCATTCAGCTCTTCTGAGTGGGGCCTGCGACGTGGGCTGGAGAGATGAACAGAGCAGGTCAGGATGGACGGACAGATTCCTGAGAGTGGGACGAAGAAGCCACCAGATGCCAGGACTTTGGTGTCAGCTTGGCTCAGGGAGAAGTACTTCAAAAAGAGGAGCGGACTGAGTCCAGAGGGACGTGTGGGGGTGGAGGTGGCCCTGAACTGGTGTCTCAGAGGCCAGCCCCTATCACATGTCCACGCACTATCCCTTATCACCCAGTCTCTGCCAACCAACGGCCACAGCACAGGCTTCCTGGGCCTCCAGCCACACTCCCTGGGGCTGCAGGGTTCACTTCGCCCACCCCTGCCTCGACCTGAGCCTTTTAAGCAAATCAGCAATGTAATTATTGATCTGTAAAAGAAAAGGAATTAATACGGCCGCCCACATCCTTTGTACATAAGAGTATTTAACAATGAACTCTGCTTAAACTTCATAAAAGCCTCTTCAGCAAATCAGCACGCAAGTATCGATCTGGAGGCCCTCCTGTGTGTCCCAGCTGTCTGCCGCTCCCACCGAAGGACCATTAGTTTGTCTTGCTGGACTCTCCCTTCTGCTTTACGGCCTGGCACCTGCCTCCTGGGACAGGCCGCTGCCTCTCAGCCGGGCCGAGACATGCCGGGTTCTGCTGATCCTCCTTGTTCCTGGAGCCGGGGTATTGACTGGGCAGCACAGCAGGCGCTGCCTCCGGGCGGGAGCCCCGAGGCCCCACTGGGCCTGGCACCCAGGCTCCGATTAGCCAAGAGACCATCACAACCCAGCGTTCAAGGAGCAGGAGCTGGGGGCACCTGCGGCGCACAAGACCCAATGAGGTGGGCATCCCGGCTCTGCCTTGCACCCTGACGTGGGGACCAGCGCTCTCCAGGATGCACACTGCCGGCCTGAGCAGCGACTACGGTGGAGGCCCTGATGCTCCGGCAGTGGCCCGGCCCTGTGGTCCACCCGCCCACCCACAGCTTCCCACCCAGCATGAGCTCACACCAGGTCTCCCTCTGCCGCGGTCCTGCCTGGCCCCTTCTCTGTCTGTCCTTCCGCCCTGTCTCTAGTCTCTGTACCTGGTCTGCTGTTCCTGTGTCCTCTCCTTTGGTTGTGCTCTGCTAATCCTGACATTCAGCTTGTCTGTCTGACCCACCCCGCAACAGCCCAGGTCCAGCGTTCCCTGGACCAGGATTGGGGATGTTGCCATCCAGCTTTCAGGAGGACCTCGAGGCTGGGGTACCTGAAACTCGGCATGGGTGACGGCCAGCCTGCGTAGGTACCTCAGCCCCAGGGACTCAGGGAAGGTTTCTCCTGAAAGCACTGTCCAGGCTGGCCTCCCTCTTCCAGGGGCTGGGGGCCTCTCGGTAGGCAGGGCTCCTCACAGGGCAAGCTCACCACAGCACAGTCCTATCCCCACAGGCCTCACTGGTCCCTTGCTGTGAGCCTCACCTTAGGGGACACACAGTGGGGAAGAGGGGAGGCCCCTGTGCTGGAGAAGATGCAGGGAAACTGGAAGACCAGCAGCGGCGGTGTGCGTCACGGAGTCCCTTCCCCGCCCCGCTCCACCCTGGCCATGGCAGGCAGGAGCGGCTGATTACCTCTGAGAATGGCGTGCACCGTCAGAGGATGAGAGCTGCTGCCCAACTCTCCTCCAGCTGCTGCCCAGCTGGCCGAGGCTGTCCTCGAGCTCGCACAGCTTCCACGAAGCACTGCTCCCGAGAGCCGAGGCTTGGTGAGAGGGTGCTTATGGGACATTCGTACCAGGCTCTACTGGCCTGCACCAGCAAGGGCAAACCCAGGTGAGCTGGGCAGGGGCAGCCTGGACAGGCACTCTCCTGGGCATTGGGAGGAGAAGCCGTGCCTTGGTTGGGGCTGCGACTTGGAGTCTGGGTCCCCAGGCTCTGCCAGGTGGCCTTTAGGACACCAAGTGCAGGCTGCATCAGGAGGGCGCACAGGCTGCAGACGGGCAGAGCCTGGCCGTGCTGAGGCAGAAGTAGAGGTGGGCCCGCCAAAGGATGTGCCCCCAACGGGGGCGGCCTGGAAATTGAGCTCTATGTGTTTGAAGATGCATTGGTGCAGCTGGCTCCCTTCAGGTCCTCCCGACTGTAACCATCACAGGGCAAGGAGAGTTCCAGAAGGAACTCTGGAAACCAGCGACCCCACCTTCATGACAGCCAGGGTCCACTGGGCCCACAGAGCCCCCGGGTGCCTCCCATGACACCTCAGGCTGTGCCCTTCCCTGCAGGCCCAGGGCCTGGCTCCACGGCCGTGCCTTCTGCCCCCTCGCCTGCCGCCTCTGGTCCAGGAGACTCACAGAGCCAGTCCACTTTGACTTTCAGAAGAGGTTGCTCCCTTCCCCTGACCCCGCTGCTTCCTGGCTGCCAAGATCAAAGGGTGTCTCCTCGGTGGCAGTTCCTGTCATCGGCCTTAATGGACACTCTCCCCATTAGCACAAGGCTGGAGGAGAGGTGGGAGGGATGTGGGAGGCTCAGATCCTGGCTGAGAGAGATGGAAAAGGGAGGGACGAGAGGGCTGGGCCCCACCCAGGGCGGGGGCCGACTCAGGAGTGCTCCTGCCAAGAGGAAGTCCTTTCCCCACCCCACCCCCAAGACTGGCTGTGGGCAGGACTGCCCTGGGACTGCAGAGTCTCAGAGCCTTCCTGCGGTGGGGGATAAGGATGGGGGTCAGAGGTATGTAGAGTGGGGGTCGGAGGTGAGCTGTGGGTGGACACTGGAGAGTGGGGGGAGGGCGAGGTGCTCTCTGAGCGCCAGACTGACACGTTGCCTCCCATGCTGCAAACACCCCTCATGGCCTGATAGGATGGCTGCAAGAGAGCCCTCTGAATGAGCACCAGAGGGTTCCCACAGCACCTCTCTGAGACCAGAGCACCCAGGTGCCCAGCAGGGCGTGCGGAGAGGGGGTCAGTTCTGCCTCTGGGCCACAGCAGGTCTCAGCCCTTGCTCCCCTTAAATCTCCTGATGGCCGTTGGCAGGATGCCATTATCGCCCACATGGGTACCAGCACATGGAACCTCAGAGTAGAGGTCTGTGCAGGCTGGGGTCAGCCCACCCTGAGGGTGCCTGCATGCCCACTGCCCCGGTTTGTGAAACCGAGAGCCACCATCTTTGCCCAGAAGCACTCGGGGTGGCTGCCTTCCCAACCAGGTCATAGAGCCCAGGGTCGGCCTGGCCACCAGCTGGCCGCGGCCTCAAGCAGGCTCCTCAGAGGTACTAGGGCATGAGGGTCAAGGCATGACCCCGTTCTGCAGCCACCCCGCTGGAGGAGCCTGAGGCCCTTTGTTCCTGCCTCCTCCCTCCCCCAGGCCAGGCCTTGTGTCCCCAGCAGGACCATGTCTGTCAGCACCCAGCACTGTGCTGTCTCTGACCAGATCTCGCTGTAATTCACATCAGTGAAATATGGCGACACTTTTATTGACGATGATCCTATCTGGAGGCCAGAGAGCAATGGCCAGGCCGCACCTTCCCCTGCTGTGCAGGCCAGGGGCTGGCACTGTCTCCATAGGCCCCAGGCAGCATCTGAGAACAGGTGCTGGATGAAGTCGGTGCCTCGTTTCACCTCCACAGAGTGGGAGTGCGGAGAGGCAATAGCAAGTCTCCAGGTCCCCTGATTCCAGAAAGTCTGGCGAGTCGAAGGCGCGTGCCCAGGAGCAGAGGTGATGGACTGCACCCTCACATGGAGAGCCAGGCCACGCTGACAGGCCGAGGAGCCAGGGGCCTGAACGAAGCACAGGGCACGGCTGCTCCCTCAGAGCCTTGCCACGGCACCTGCCACTCCTCAGAAGCAGAGCCCACATCTCAGCCACACGTGGCAGGCAAAAGGGTGCTGCAAAGCTGTAGGGTTCCTCCTCAACCCCAGCTCACTGCATGCTGCTCCATGCTGGCAGGAGGCTTCCTGCGATTCAGGGGCCAACTTCACTTCCTCTGAACTTGCAGCTCTGAGACACTGGCTTGGGAGCTTAACCCCAAAACTGCCAGCTCAGAGGGAACCCGTGTGGCCATGGAGAAGGAGCCCCACTCCTGGTCATGCTCTCTGCTAGGCCCCTGTCTGCCACTCACACTGGTCAGCCCAGACCTGGTGCTAGATGAAAAAGAGGGCATCCCCCACGGTTTCCACTCTGCAGCCTGCATGTGCCCAGGGGTGCCAGAGCCCACCCATGCTGGAGATTGGTGCAGGGAGCTGACCAGAGGGCAGGCCATGGATCCCTGGAACTTTTCAGGCCCCACCAACGGTCCCTTAACCAAACAGGAAAAAGGCAATTGCAGTCCTGGGAAATGTGGTCCATCAGAAAGAACAGCCTGCACTGCTCTGCAAGCCATGGACACTCACATCAATAGTTCTAGACAAGCTAAAGCCTGCAGGCCAAAACGCCCTGGAGCCCTCCTTCCAGCTGGCGAGATGGCACCACCCGCAAGGACAGTCCTCAGCATGCATTCTTTTAACTTGCCAAGGCAGAGCTGAGACTCAGTGGGTAATCGAGGCAGCCAAGCTGGAGGCGGTAGTAATGGCACCTGAAAGAGACAGTCCTCTGCAGGGCAGGTTATGGTGGAGTACAGGTGGGGATGCAGAACCATCTGCCACATTTGCCCCCACTGGACTGCCAACCAGGACACAGCTGTGATTTACTTCCCAGAGCATGTAGCAACGTTCCTCTAAGCACAAAGTGTTCAGGGCAGGAGCTCAGCCTCGGCCCAGCCGGCCCCACCAGGCCTTCCTGAGGTGCCTATCGACCTGCCTCAGGAGCTAATGGATCCTCTGGGCATTGGGTCCACAGGCGGGGTTGCCTGTAAGCAAGAATCACTGGTGTGCTTCATCGGCAGGCCACCTCATGCAATATGCAACACCACATTAACCCACACTCTCGGGATGGATGGAGCCACCGCAGCAGCATCAGCTGATGCTTGGAAGAAGAGGCCTGGATACAGCCTGGCCTGGTGACAGGAGGCCAGGCTCTGCGACAGAGCCTGCAGGCCCTGTCCTTCTCACTGCACAGCCATCTTCTTCCTCTGTGGACACGAGGCGGGAGCAAACCAGCACCTATACCACCATCAGTTTTGCGTCAATCTGAGGCAGGCACTGGGAGGCATTTACAGCCCCCTGCCCACTGAGCCAGGTGGCCTCAGGATCTCTCTCAATACAGTACTCTGGGCAGCCACAACCAAGCCTGAGTGAGTGAGCAAGATCTAAGCTATTTGCCACTCCTGCCACCATGGCCCCTTCTAGCCTGGGTGCCTATAATTCTAGGGGTTCTTGAGAGTCATTGCACCTGACATCTGCTCCCTGCCTCCCTTTTCTGACATCTCCAAACCCTGCACTTACACCTTTCTGGCACTTAGGAACATAGAAGCCTGAAAAGTATAGAGTTAAGAGAAGGGACTGATGGGAGTCAGGTACTGGTTAAGCATTGTGCATTGGGAGAGGAGTCCCACATATCCAACTGCGGTTCAAATTCTGGCCTTGGCAGCTTCAAAGGCATACTAGGTACATGTGCATGCATGCCCAGGATATCCGGACAGAATGAAGAAACTGAAGAAAAAGGGTGGTAGCATGGCCATGTCCCATTTGTGGTGCACTTTCTCTCTCTCTCCCTCCCTAGCAAGCACATGTGCCCACTAGCAAGCATGCTTGCCCACTAGGGGAAAAAGAAAAGAAAAAGGAAAAAAAGTGGAATAATAGGTCCAAATACTGATATGAATACAAAATCAGGTAAGGGAGCCAGACAGCGGTGCAGCAGTAAAACACAATACCTTGCAAGGCAGACCCATGTGGCGTGGTTGTTGGTTCGCATCCAGAAAACTTCCCGCGTACACTGGGAATGCACATACCCAGAATCTGGGCTGACTGAGGCTTGGGAGTGAGTGCTGCAATAGGACCCTGTCGGGAGTGTGGCGTTTCTGCCTCTCTCTGTTTCCCTCATTCATGGAATAAATTTTTTAAAAGGTCAGTTAAACACATAACTTTCATTTGAGAGAGAAGGTAAAATAGACACTTTTAAGCAAATAATATCTGACGTAAGTCTAGCTAAATATTGTTGGAAAAGGGGTTCTAATTGGTAGCCTCCAGGAAAAATACATAAAATTCCAGAAGAAGGTGTGAAACACAAAAAGCAATATTGAAAAAGTTGGTTTTTTGAAAAGATCAACAAAATTGGCAAACCTTTAGTTAGACTGGCAAAAACAAGGACACAAATAGCTAAAATTAGAGATAAGGGCCAGCAGATGGTACAGTGGTTAAGACAGCTGGATCTCACATGACTGACTGCAGATTCAAGTCCTGGATACAGTGGTTAAGACGGCTGGATCTCACATGACTGACTGCAGATTCAAGTCCTGGATACAGTGGTTAAGACGGCTGGATCTCACATGGCTGACTGCAGATTCAAGTCCTGGATACAGTGGTTAAGACGGCTGGATCTCACATGACTGACTGCAGATTCAAGTCCTGGACTCAAGGGCTTGTGAAACATGCCAGGCAAGTGTGCTCAAAATCCTGAGAGGGGGACCAGCAGGTGGCGTGGTGGTTAAGGTGCTGGACACTCCCACAGGGCCGACTGCGGTTCGAATACCGAACCTGGTGGCTTGCTTTCTCACTTTCCCTCTCTTTCTCTCTGTGTATCTCTCTGGTCAAATTAAAAATAAATTAATGACTAAATAAAATGAAATAATTATTAAAAAAAAAATTCTGAGAGGAAAATGGAGAACAGATTGCAGTGTGGCCATCCCTCTTGGAGGGTAAATTCTCATTTGCCCTCTCTCTCTTTTTTTCTCTCTCTCTAATGAGCACACACGCCCTATAGCAAACAAACGAACAAAAAAGCTAAGAGTCACAAAAGTTGTCAACCTTCTAGAATAAAACAGAATGTATAAAAAGGAACAGAAAGAGAGAAAGAAAGAAAGAGAAATAGAAAAAAAGAAAGAGAAAGAAAGATATTACTACCAGTCAGAAAGAAGCAGAAATTTAAAACAAAATTGCCCTCTGGAAAAAGTGAGGGAAAAAAATAAAAAGGATTATAAATTATACATCTGCCAGGAAGGTAAGGGTGGTTTAATACAATAAAATAAATCAATGCAATGCACCACATTACTAGGAAAAAAAAAAAAAACTCACACGGTCATTTCAGTTAAATGTGAAAACAGCGTTTGACAAAATCATACGCCCTTTCATGATAGAAACACTCAGAAATCTAGAAACTTCCTCAAAATTATAGAGTATTTATGAAAAACCCATAGCTAAAATTGTAATTAATGGTGAAATACAGAAAACATTCCTCCTATGACTAGAAATCAGACAGGGTTGTCCACTTTTACCACAGCTATTCAACATGTTCTTACTGGAGATACTAGACAGAGCAATTAGGCAAGAAAAAAGAAATAAAGGACATCTAAGTTGGAAAGGAAGAAGTAAAATTATATTCACAGATAACATATCCTGAGTATAGGGACCAGCAGTTGGCATAATGGCTTTGTTGCTGGATTCCCACATAGTTGACTGTGGTTCATGTTCCGGACCAGGTGGCTTAAACTCATGCCAGGCGCATGTGCGTGTGTGCCCAAGATCCCAAGAGGAGAATGGAGGAGAAGGGATTGAGGTGTGGTCATCCACCCCGGGGGATGAGTTCTCACTTTCTGTCTCTCTGTCTCTCTCTTTCTGGTGAGCATACGCACCCTATAGCAAAAAAAAAAGAAGAAAAGAAAAGAAAAAGAAAAAGAAAAAGAAAAAGAAAAAGAAAAAAAAAACCTCTCCAAAAATAAAATTAATTAATTAATTAAAAAGAAAAGAAAATATAAACTGTGTATGAAAAATCCTAAGGAATTACAAGAAAAATATTTAAACTAACATATGAATTCTCAAGTTTACAATATGCAATAAATAAAAGTCAATGCTATTTACATATACTTTCAATGAACAACTTAAAAAAATGAAGAACAAATCCAGGGTCAGCAGATGGTGTGGTGGTTAAGGTGCTAGATCCCACATAGCTGACTCCATGGTTCAAGTCCCAGACCCAGTAGGTTGAAAAACATACCAACTACATGTGCATGCATGTCCAAAATCCCAAGAGGAGATTGGAGGAGCCCGGATTGCAGCATGGCTATTTCCCCTACAGGGTGATTTCTCACTATCCCTCTCTCTGGGTAAGCAAGAGACATGCCAAAAAAAAAAATTCTAAAAATAAAATCTTAAAAATCTAAATTAATTTGTTTATAATAACATCAAAAATAATAAAATACTTTGGGATAAATGTAATAAGATCTATTCACTGAAAACAACAAAACAGTACTAAAAGAAATGAAGACCTAAATAATTGGAAAGTCATCCAATATTCGTGGGTAGGAAGACTTAATATTGTTAAGATGTTAACAACTACTCAAAGTGATCTATAGATGCAGTGCAATCTGCATTGAAATTCCAATGGCTTTTTCTGAAGAAGTTGAAAATGAGTCTCAAATTCATTTGGAATTGCAAGAGAACTTAAGTAGCAAAAACAATTTTGAAAAGAAGAAGAAATTCAGAAGATTCACACTTCCTGCTTTCCAAACTTCCTGTGAAACTACAATAATCAACTGTGTGAGACTGTCATAAGAATAGACATAAATCTATAGAATAAAACTAATAGTCCTGTCTATGGTCAATCGATTTTGACAATGGGACTAAGTCTATTCAACGGGAAATAAAGTATTTTAACAAATGGTGCTATGCAATTGAATTTCCACATCCAAAGATGAAGTTGAACCCCTATGCCTTAGACCATACGTAAAAATTCACTCAAAATGGAATGACAACCTAAATCAAAGAGCTGAAGCCGTAAAACTCTTAGAATAAAATACAGAGATACATCTTTATGACCTTGGATCTGGCAATGGGTACTTAGATAAGCTATCAAAAGCACAAATAAAAATATTGGCCAAATAAAACAGACTAATTGGACTTAAACATTCATTTATGGCTATGTCAGGTGAGGCCAGTGCCAAAGAGCAAAAGTTGAGCATGATCAGTTCTGGATGAGAAGCGAGGCAGAGATGATGGTTATCTAGAGAAAGAATGTGTTTGTATGCACTTAAAATTGCCAAGGCAATTTATTAAAGTAAGAAGAATAGAAAATGTAACTTCTGTGTTAGTTTCTTGTGGCTGCTACAACAAGTTACCACAAATTTTGTGCTTTACAACATAAACATCTTCTCTCACAGTTCTGGAGGCCAGAAGAAAGAATTCAAGGTGTTAGGAAGGCAAGACCAACCTCTTTCGAGAGGAAGATCTTCGGGAGTCTGCCCTGGCATTCC
>NW_006159692.1:6723214-6724496 GCF_000334495.1 Tupaia belangeri chinensis
ACTTGCGGCTACATCACTCCAAGGTCTGCATCTGTCTTCCCTGTGTTGGTCTGTGTCAAAACTCCCTCTGCTTCTCTCTTACAAGGTATGTGATGGCATTTGGGTTCACCTAAAAATCCTAGGATGAGCCCTCCTCTCAAGGTCCTTAATTTAATCACATATTTTGCCATTGAAAATACCATTACAGATTCCTGAGATTAGGATGAGGACATACCTTTGGGAGCCAAATCATTTACAGGAGGAAAAAGAATACATAAAATTCAGTCACTCTAGGAGAAGGTAAGAAAGGGGAGGGAAAATAGAAGTCTAGAAAGAAGACATAAAATAAGGGGGATGGAGATAAATCTTAACAGATCAATAAAAACAATAACTGTAAATGTACTGAGTGAGACTGTCGTATTGGACACGAAGCAAAATCTAGCCAGACATTGCTTATGAACATCACAAAGAAGCCTAGATAAGGAGAAGGCCACACGATGGAGAAAATCATGCCACAAAATATTAATTGAAGAAAGGCCATGGTGGCTGTTAATCCTGACAAAATAGACTTTAAGTCACAAGTGTCCCTGGGGAATCAAGATGGCAACACCTGGATGATACAATAGAGAAAGTCTACATGGATGAGCAAGTCAGAGCATGGGACCTGGCTTTGTAAAGAAAGGGCATTTCAGGACCAGCAGTTAGCGTAATGGCTATGTCGCTGGACTCCCACATAGTCGACCGTGGTTCACGTCCTGGACCCGGTGGCTTAAAACTCACTCCGGGCGCATGTGCATGCGTGCCCAAGATCCCGAGAGAATGGAGGAGAAGGGATTGTGGCATGGCCATGCCCCCTGGGGGGTGATTTCTCGCTTTCTATCTCTCTGTCTCTCTCTATCTGGCGAGTACATGCGCCCTATGGCAAAAACCTCTCCAAAAAAAAAAAAGAGAAAGGGCATTTCCCTAAGGCTGTGGGAATCAATTCAGCCTGGCTCCTTTGAGAACAGCCCTGAGCCTCCTGTGGGTGGCCTCAGGAGAGCTGAAGTGACTCGTGCTGTTAGGAACTGCCTATATCATCTTTGCAGAGACGCTTCATCCGGGGAAGAAACCTGAGCCCCAGACAAGAATTGGGTAGAATGAGACAAGGTGAGACTGACTTACATTATAGGAAGCAGTGACAAGCTACAGGAATGTGTGGGTAAGGCAGAAAGGGAGCCAGAGGGCCTGCCCCTAAGGGCTGGCAAGGGCAGTCAGACCCTGGCTAGTCTTGGTGTCCCAGGCCCAATGAGATCCTGTTCTTTCC
>NW_006159692.1:6724774-6743431 GCF_000334495.1 Tupaia belangeri chinensis
AGGGACTCTGGGGGCACTGGGAGCCTCACTGGAGGTTGGGAGTGAATGTGCAGTCCCTGATATCTGGCAGTGTGAACTCTGGGTAGAGCCAGGGCTCACCATAAGAAGCCAGTCTGGGCCTTTCTCTGCCAGGGAAGCTCCTCTTAGACCCCAGTAGCCTCCATCCCTGGTCCTGAGCCCTTGAGGACCCTGTTGAAGGTGTGCCAGCCTTGAGTATGTGTCCCAGATCACCGTCCAAGACCATGCAGGCTGTCCTTCATGGTCAGAAGGACCACTGGAGCTAGGATTCGGAGCTCAGTTTTCTGAGTCTCAGCATGTACCAGAACTGTTCTAACATGTTAAGAGTCTATATTGATTTTAGAAGGAGCTGTCTGCAAATGAAAATTATTGTCTGGGAACTTAACCCAGTCCAGGGGTCTCCACGGGGTGGGGGATCATCCCACCAGAATATAGCGTGCAGTTCCCCTTCAAAGCTGTCCAGCTTCCCCCTGGCTGCATCTACTGGTTGCCCCCTGCCAAGGCCAGCCTTGGTGGACTCCAGCAAGACACCCGATCCTTTCTTATTGAGAAAACATCCCCCACCCTGAAAGGTCCCTGCTCTTCCTCAGCTTCCTGCTCACACCCAACTGTTCCAGGGCCCAGACTGGTGGGCCACTCCACCAGCTTCAGAAACAGCCATAAGCCAGCAAGAGGGGGGGAACCACATCACCCACCACCAACCCCCAACCTAGAGCAGGTGGTGGAACGATCTGGATGGAGGGAGTGTGGTCTTTGAAGCCGGATGACCTGGGTTCCGATCCCAGCATGCCTCTGACTGGCCGTGGGGCCTCAGCAGCCAGCTGTCCCCTCCCAGTCTGTCTTAGTCTGTGTGCATATCACTAACAGAAATACCTGAGGCTGGGTGAATTATAGAGATAGAGGTTAATAATTCACAATTCTGGTAGAACTGTTAGCAGAGCAGAGTGAGGGTTGTGTCCGTGTAGCTTTCTCTCTGTTGTCCTGGTCTCATTCCTTCTGCTTGTACACCCTCCATACCTCCATCATGGAGACCTCACCCTCAGGACATTGTCACACTCAAAGACCCCACCCTGGGACACCATAAAGAATGAAGTTTTTACTTAGTATCGTTACAATACAGTAAGTCTCAACACATGAATTTCTGGGGGGCATCCAAATTAAACATCATGAGCCTTTGCGGGAGCAAATCATCATCCAAACCATAATGCAGCCCAGCACCTCTTCTGCTCATTACTAGCAGCTGGGACACTCCTGGGAGGGTCTTTGTGTCACTGCCATTACTGCCAGTTGTCAGGACATGCTACATGGCCATTGGTAAAAGGCAGTAACCAATCTGTAAACGAGGAGGAGGGGGGCTCTGAGTTAATGGCATGCCCAGGAAACACACTGCTGACAGTTGTGTGTTCCCTGCTAACAGCAATGTACCCTCACCAAAGTCCAGGTTAAACCCAGGCTGGCCATGGGCAAAGGGTCCTACACCTGGCCTATAGTAAGAGCCCAGAGCCCAGGGCTGCGGGCTGGGAGGCCCCGGCCCAGAACACTGTACCTGTCTAGCAGATGTGTCTCTTGGAAGTGGGAGCCCAAGGGCCTGAGAGTACACACCCTTCTGGAACCCTGACCTTGAGACCATAGTGCTGCAGTCCTTCTGTGTGTCTGGCACTTCTAGGGATGCTCAGGACAGTGAGCCTCACTCCCTACTGGGAGATGTCCAGGACCTGCATCTGCCTGGCCATGGGGACCCAGAAACTTCTTCTCAGGAACTTCCCAGGACCCCAGCCAGGACCAACACACTGTCCCTGACAGCTGGTCCCCTGGACTGTGGCTGCCCTGCATTTCCAGCCCTACCCCCCACCCCCGGTACGAGTCTGGTCATCAGCTCATCTTGAGTATCCTGAAAGATTGCCTGGATCCTTGATCTTTGCCCACGGCCCTGTGTGCTCACTATATTTGTGGAGTCCCCAGGGTCCTGAAAACCCCAGTCCACACAGGCGCTATCACCTCCAGACTTCTGTGCTGTCTATCCCTCCTCTTGGCCCCCACCCTGCTGCCCAGCTCACAGCCCACCTAGGGCCATCAGAGTACATCACCCACCAGACTGTGCTGCTGCTCCAGAGCCCCAGATCCTCTCACAGTTCCAAAACACCCTGAGGAGCCCTGCCTGCCTCCAGGAGCCCTGAGCAAGGCTCTTATCAGAGGGGCAGAGATCCCCAGGCACCAAAGCCCTTGGTCCCCAATTCCTCTCTCCCCACTGACCTCTACTAGCATGACCTGTGCTGACCCATACTTGTTCACCCACCTGATAATCCCGAGAGCAGCTGGTGTTCCCATATACATGCAGGACCCACCATGGCCAGATGGAGGGCAAGACTGGGAGAGATGGGACCTTGAATCGCCTCCCCACTCCAATGCGGCTGAGCAGGTGCAGGTGCTCTGCAGAGTCCACCCCAGGCCTCTGACTACCCACCACAGGCTGGCCCTCTCCTGAGTGTGTCTACCTAGGCTCTGAGGCCTCAGAGCCTCACCTGGGAGCTCCCAGCCCCTACCTGGCAGTGGAGCTCCACATTTGCCCCTTCTTGGACTGGACTCAAGGGAGACCCTGGGTCCTGCTGCTCTTCCCGATACCAGGTTCCCTAAAGGCCAGCCCAGATTGCAGCTCCTGGCTGGCCAGTGCAGGGTCGATGGCGGCAGAGGGCTTGGGTCCCAGAGTCGTACATGGCTCCAGGACACCAAGCTCTCATCCTGACACCTCTGTGTGAGGGCACCCTTTGTGCCCCTTCCCCATCAAGTATCCCCACTCAATCTACTTAGAGTGCAAACGAGAAAGCCCAAGGAGCCGGGAGAGGGGTTGGTGAATGACGCACAGTTGCAGTCGAAGAGGAACAAGCCCCAGTGTTCTAGAGCACAGGAGGTGACTACACTTAGCAATCCTTTACTATGGATTTCGGATTTCAGAATGGAACAGGAGAGAGCTTTAAGTGTTCCTGATGCCAAGCAATGATAAATATTTACAATGATGGCTATGCTCGCTACCCCAATTGGACCACACTGTGTGCACCAACTGAACACCCACGGAAATACGCACAATCATCGTGTGGATTTTTAAAAGAGCCCCATGGAAGGTGGAGCTGCAGAGCTGTGGCCCTCCATGCCCCCCAAAGCCTGCACAACTTGCTTTTACAGAGAGCACTTTGCAGAAGGAGGGCTTCAGAAGGATGTATTTCCCAGCAGAGATTTCCGATCAGCCCCTGGCTTGGGATTTGTGTCATTGATTTTATTGATAAACAGACAACACAGCTTGAAGGAGAAACAAGGGAGGCCTCTGTAAATATGAGAGGTGGAGCACAGCCTTATTCTGGAGGGAGCAGGGCTGTTGGCACCCTGAGACACACCTCTGGGCCTCCTGCCAGGTCTGGGCCCTGTAGGGGAGAGGTGGGCAACTGTGTTTACATGTGCCTGGCCACAGCTGGTGGTGATGTTCTCTGGTGGCTTCACCCTCCTCCCAGCGAGGCCTCTGGGTCTACTACTCTGGGCTCCATACCCCAGGAGCTTCTCCGTGTCCCTCCTCAGCTTGGGCATATCCCAGGGCCCTGCTGTCAGTGCTGGAACATGACGAGGGGATTGTGCAGATGACTATCCAGAAAGGAGTGGTGCGTTCCAGGGGTCAGCCATGGGGCTGGGCCAGGTCAGGCGCACAAAGACAGGGCCTTGGCTGGCTGTTCTGACAGGAGCGGGTCTCAGCAGAGGGGCATGGCCTCCCTTTCCCCTGCCCTGCACACGCCACTGGCCAAACCAGACGGAACACCTGGGTGCGCAGCCCCTCGCTACTGCTGTGGAGTCAGGCTTCAGAGGAGTGGGCATGGAGGGGCAAGTGGACACTGCAGAGCAGGCTACCCCCCAGATGGGCGGGAGGCTCATGGTGTCTCAGGAGCAGACCAGGACTTGAGCCGGCTCCTGGGCTCCCCAAGAGACCATGCTGGGGACAGGGATGACGTTTTATTGGGGCAGCCAAAGAGGTAAGCGCCATGAGCCTCACCCTCAGTAGAGAGCAGAATGAGTCGGCCAGCTCCCAGGACCCATGAGGCTGCAGGAGTTTTCCTTAGTTTTTCTTTGTTTGTTTGTTTTTGTTTTTGCTATAGGGCTCATGCACTCACCAGAGAGAAACAAAGAGAAAAGTGAGAAATCACCCCTCAAGGGGAATGGCCACCCCACAACCTTTCTCCTCCATCCTCCTCTTGAGATTTTGGGCATGTATACATCAGTGCCCAGTGTGTTTTTCAAGCCACCAGGTCCAAAACTCCAACCACAGAGTTGGCCATGTGGGATCTAGCGCCTCAACCACCATGCCAGCTGCTGGCCCTGTCTCTTTTCTTAAGGTGAAAGCCCAAGATACTACTTCCACATCTTTTAAAATTTCTAATAATTTAATTTCTAATAACATTAATTTAGCATCATAAATGTTCTTTTAATCACTACTTTCACTAATTTTATTTTAATTTAGTTAAAAATATTTTTAAATTTCTTTAAAAAAAATTTTTTGGACTCATGTATTACATAGAAATGCCTTATTTAGTTTCCAAATATTTGGAGGATTTTTCTGTTATTGATTTCTGGTCTAATTCATGTGTAGTTTGAGATAGTACTTTATGGAATATCTGTTATTTTACATTTGTTAAGTGTGTTTTATGGCCCAGCATTTGGTGTTATCTTCTACACAAGCTTGAGAAGAATCTGTACTGTGTTACGATTGGATAGAGTCTTCCATAAATGTCAATTAGATCAAGTTTATCAGTAGTGCTGTTCAGGTCAACTAGAGCCCTGCTTTTATGCTTGCTTTATCAATCAATTACTGACAGATGGATGCTGAGGTCTCAAACTAAAAAAGTAAATAGACCTATTGTTCCATTTACTTCTACCAATTTTTGCCTTACATATTTTGAAACTCCATTACTAGGTGCATATGTGTTTAAGATTCTTCTGTCTTCTTGGAGAATTGAGCCCTTTCTTCTTATGTAGTGCTTTTATTTACATGTGCTGCATGTACTTCATAACAGAGTATGCTCACTCCTCTCTGCTGTAGCTATGGCATTGGCTCATTCATTTTACTTATCCATAAGCTATAATTGCCAAATACATTATTACTATGATTGTTTTAAATGGTTTTCTTTTTGTTCTACTAAGAATAAGGAAAAGAAAATGTTTTATTTTACCTTTATTCTTCTCTAATACCATTCTTTCTTTTTGTAGGTGCAAGTTTATGACCTATTTCAAGGTTCCTTCTGCTTAAAGAAATATTTTAATCATTTTTTTTGCAAGGCAGATACTATGGTCTGAATGTTTTCACACACACCCCCCACACACACAATTCTTTTTATATCTAAGCCCAAAGGCTATTAAGAGGTGAAGCCATTGGGAGGTTATTACGTTTGGAGGTAGGCTTGTTACTGAGAAGAGGGGTGCTCTATAACGAATACCTAAGACATGGATGTAACTTTGGAAATGGGTAATGAGTAGACACAGGAAGAGGTTTTTTGAGGGTTTTTTTAAAGAGAGATTTTTGCTATAGGATGCATGCTGGAGAGACAGAGAGAAACAGAGAGACAAAAAAGAAACCACCCCCACCACCCAGTGGGGATGGTCACGCTACAATCCCTTCTCCAATCTCCTCTCAGGATTTTGGGCATACACACACACACACACACACACACACACACACACACACACTCAACCTAAGACTCAAACTGCTGGGTCTAGGACTCGAACCATGGTTGATTACATGGGAGTCCAGTAATGTAACCATTATGCCATTTGCTGGTCCCAACACTGGAAGAGTTTTAAGGTTCATTCTAGAAAAAGCCTACCTTTTCTGTGGATGTTCTGTCAAGTGATTCTGGTAAGGAATCTCAGGAGGAGAGGAGGAGAGCTGGAGAGAAAGCTCAGTCTTCTTGGAGAATACCTAAATGGTTGTAAACAGAATGTTAGTAGAAAAAAGGGCAGTGAAGAGTCTCAGATGGAAATAAGGGACACAATATTGGGCAAAGGAAAAGACCATTCTCATTATAAAGTAGCAGAGAACTTCACTGAATTGTGTTCATGTCCTAGTGTGAGCACTGCCACGTAGTCACCTTGGGAAAGGTGGGCAGCTACCATGGGGGGCACAAAGGTCACAGTGGGTGTGCAAGGAAGAACAGAGTCAAGGGGACTCCTGGAGTCTCAGCCTATGAGAGCAGTGAGGTAGCCAAGACGTCAGTCCCTAGTATGGGGATGGCTGGGAAGGACAGAGGGACAAGGAGCTCTGTGTAATGTGAGGTGCAGCCCCAGCAGCTCAGAGCACTCCTGGGCATTTTTCTGAGCACATCGCAGTGCAGGCCGGCTCTGCTGGGGAAATATGTGTCAGCTATGTGTTGCTGCAAGTAAGTACTGTTAATTTTCTTTTTCCTTTATTTGATTATTCATTGTTTATCACACAAATAGAATTACTGGTTAGTTGAGATATCCCTTATGTCTAGAACAGCACAGGTGCTCAATCTGTATTTATTGAATGGATGGATAAGTGGATTGATGGACAGGAGGATAGATAAATGACTGAACGGACAGATGCATGGGTGGATGAGTGGGTGGATAGATGGGTGTTTGCATGGATGGATAGATGGGTGGATGGACAGGTGGATGGATGGAAGGATGGGTGGGTGGGCGGATGGATGGGTGATAGATGGATGGATATATAGAAGAAAAGGAAAATAGACTAATAAATAGGCAGTGGATAGATGAAAAGTTGGATGGGGAGGTGAATTGTGGGTGGACAAATGACGGATGGGTGGTTGATGGAAAGGACTAAATTGTGTCCTCCACAAATCCCTGTGCTGTTGCCTTCACCCCCATTGTGACTGTATTTGGAGATGAAGCCTTTGGGAGGCAATTAAGGTTAAATGAGATTAAAGCGAGGGCCCTAACCCAATGGGACTGGTGGCCTTCTAAGAAGAGGAGGAGACACCAGAGCTCTTTCTCTCCACACAGGCATAGAGACAAGGCCATGTGAGGATGGAGAAAGAGAACAACCATTTGCAAGTCAGGACGAGGCGCCTCCCAGAAACCATCCTGCTAACTCCTCAGAACAGTGAGAAAACACATGGCTATTGTACTCCACCCCATGTGTGGAATTTTGTTACGGCAGGCCAAGCAGGCTAATATGAGTGGATGGAGCCAAAGCAGACTAATGCGAGTAATTTTGTTCTAGTAGCCAAAGCAGACTACTATGAGCCAGCATGGCTGCTGGCTGCGTGGATGGACATATGGGTGGCTCAGCAGGACCCTCAGGCTTCCTGTCTGCTGGACTGGGCCAGTATAGCAGACAGCCTCTGTGGCGGCGCTTTGAATGCTTGGCTGCTACTGTGAGTCCTGAGCGTGTTAAACCTTCTGGCTCTTTGGCTTTATATTCTGCAGCCCCTATCTCAAATGGGGATCCTTTTCCGCAAGCCTCAGGTTTGCAGAGGGACCCTGAGGATGCCGAAGGCAATGGCACTGGGACCCTCACACCAGGACCCCTGTGGAGCACAAGAGAACAGGGGAAGAGCTAACGGAGCCCCTTTCATCACCAGCAGCCAAGCCTTTCATCAACCCCACTGACAAGTGGGAGGCAACCGGCCCCAGCCACCAGATAGGCCTTGGTCTTTCAACTGGGGGACAGAGCAGGGCTGATGAATGAAAGAAGCCCGGTGAGACTGCACCCAGACACCAGACCGGTCCTTCCTCGTAGGTAAGCCAACATCACCTTGCATCTGGGATGGGATGAGATGGGGTCATATCATTTCCCGTAACCTCAGCTCACACAGACCCTGGGAGTGGGGGGCCTGTCACCCAGTCCCTGCATCACTGTGGGGTTTAGGATTGCAAGGCTTCAGGCCAGTCTCGAACTCAGCCCAGCCATCCACCTACCACCAGCCTAGCACAGGTCTCCAAACATTCCTGGCCTCAGATGCTGCGCTGCATGGAAGACCGAGCAGTAAAAGCTAGCCTGGTCCACTTCCTCCCTACCCCATCTCCCTACGGTGGCCAGGACCCGTGGGTGGTCACCATCCTGCCAGAACCACACCAGCTCCTTCTCACAGCCTCCTCTGTGACTCCCTTTCCCTCCTAGTCCTCCCCCTGCCCTTTGCCACCGTTTTGGCCTGGCCATGACACCCACCAGGGGCCCAGTGCAGCACAAAGCATCGGGCCCTTGTTCAAAAGGCAGGGAACAAGTGTAGTTAAAAGCTGTGAAATACAAACTTTGCTCTTCTCAGTCTCTCTGGATATGCCATGGTGTTTTCACTTGTGACTTAATGCTATCCTAAGTCAAGAAAATCTGAAAATTTAAATCATTAGAATGAATCGTATCATTCGTGTTCACATCGTTCCATACAGGTGCAAAATACGAACCTAAGCGTGTTTAACTCACAGGGAGACAGAGACACACCGCAACGTTTGCAACCGGGGCAGCTCGCTCTCCTTCCCGGAACAGCGGCACAGAACCCACTCACCTGTTCACCTTCCTTTCTTTCTTTTTCTTTTTCTTTCTCTCTTTCTCTTTCCTTTCTCTTTCTTCTTTCTTCCTTTCATCTCTCTCTCTCTCTTTCTTCCTTTCCTTTTTTTTTTTTTAGTTTTTTGCCATAGGGCATGTGTACTTGTTGGAGAGAAAGAAAGGAAAAGTGAGAACTACTCCCTCGGGAGGAATGGCCACACCACAATCCCCTCTCCTCCATTCTCTTCTCTGGATTTTGGGCACACCCACACCCATGTTCCCAGCATGTGCCTGTTCGCATTTCACTCCTTGGGACCCACGCTCTCTGCTTCAGCCTACTGAGAGGAAGGAAAGAAGGCTGCTCTTTTTTTGTTTTCTCCTTTTCTGCTGTCCTTGCCAACCAGGGTGGTGAAAGGGCAAGCTGGAACATGTGGCCAGGGGATGTGTTGGAGTTTCTCAGCACGAAGTGCCCTTGCCCCATGCGCCGAGGCTTCCTGAGGCAGCCTACGGGTGGGGCTGCACAGCTATGCATGCCTCCTCTGCTCACACGTGTGTGCCCCTGCTCCAGGACTCAGGGAACACAAGTTCAAAGATGAAATCTTCACATTTCAGGATGGCGTGGGCCTTCTGAGTGGACCCTGGTAGCCTGCAGCTACCACCTTTCCTTTTATGACCTGCCCTCGGCTGATTCCTGGATCACTGGGACCTCCAGGCAGGCACCTCCCCTGGGCCTCTTCTGTCAGTCCCTCCTACCAAACAAGCATCAAGCAGACTGTTCTAAGGGCCTGGCCGGAAATCGACTGCCTCCAGGGGCGGGCTGACCCTCCAGGTTCCGCCGGGGCAGTCACCAAACACCTAGTCGTTGAATGAACTCATCACTCGTTCTTGATTACTGGTCGAGCACTTGGGATGGGATGAGCCCAGACACACAAATGAGGACCGTGTGGGCTCTGACCTTACCCTCAGTGAGGTGGGGTCAGCAGGGTTGACCCATCTTGCTCCTATACAAACTGAGGCCAACCTGGTAGTCAGGGTTAGACCCAGCACGAAGCTGCCCTTCCAGCCCCTGGACATCAGGATCCAGGCCCACAGAAGCAGGCCCTGGTCAGGGCAGCTGAGGCTCGGCCTATCCCCTACCCTGGAGCCGCGCTGGGGAGAAGCAGTCGTCCCGGGCTTCATCCAGTGAAATCATCCCTGACACCCAACTGACCTGCGACCCTGAGACATCGATTTTCAATTGACCTCCGCCTTCCACTTTACACTTCAGAGCTGTCTGTGGCCTCCAGCCCTTTCTGAACAAGCGCTTACACACTCAGGAGGCCAGCTGGACCGCAGCTGGCCGGCCCCTTCCTCACAGCCCTGCGCCCAGGCCTTCACCGTATCACCCAGGTCTCCAGCTTCTCTTCCTTCCCTTTTTAAAAAATTTTATTATTTCCATTTACATTTAACTGCCATATGGTTTTATGGTGTACAATATGGTCCTTCAAAGCACGCATGCAGAGAGCGACACCAAACCAAGGAATCCCCACGTACGTCATTCCCAACAGAGGACCTTACATTCTCGTGTCTGCTAAACGCTTTTCCTCTCAGCACCCCGCCACTCATCTGCTGTCCATCCCCTCCCATACTGTCTCTGGTGACTTTGCTTGCCCTCCCCACTATTAATCTTTGAATATTTTCATTTACAGCAAATAGCATGCAATGCCCATAAAAAGCACTTTGCATTTCAACATTTATCTTGCAAACAATCTCAAGCTTACAGAGCAGTTGCAGGAATAGAACGGCCGATTTCCAGGTACGCTTCTCTTCGATTCAGCTGTTGTTAACAAGACAGGGACACAGGGTCCTCATCGTAATCGGGGACTACAGTGATGATGCAGCGCCATTTTCTAACATTCAGGGCCGGTTCTGTCTTACCCGCTGACCCACATTGCCCCTTTCGCATGTTTTTGTTCTGCCCTAAAAAGGAGCTGGCTCTAGATGGTGCATTTTATCTCATCGTCTCTCTCTTAGGACGTCTTCAGAGAAAAGAGGAGCAAATCTGACAGGAGCCGTTCCCCATTCTCATGCCCACTTTTCACCCCCTCTCTCGTGCACCTACACACATGCATGTGGACCCACGTTTCACACTCATCTAGCACACATGCAGTCACGCATGCTCACACACAGCAGCCCGGTGGAGACGCCTTACGCCGTGGGGCTGCTCTCTCCTGCTCCTTCCTGTGGTTGCATGACAGCCCCAGGTAAACGCCTGTGCCGAATTGTTTGCAGATTTTTCCAGAGAAGGGAGACACCCGAGTACCATGGTGTCGAAATTGCAAACCCTGCTGGATCTGGATCGGATTCTCCAGGCGGTTTCCCCTGGAAAGGCCCCGGTCATGCTGCCAGTGGTCTGCCGCCCAGGCCAGCCTTGTGCAAGACAGCTGGTCTGTCCTGGTTAGCCCCACTCCCAGGAGCATCTTCAGAACGGAGGGGCTTGGCCTGGGGTGCAGTGCCCCCAACTTGTCAGAAGGCATGTGAAGATGCTGGCTCACTGCAGAAAGCAAGTGAGCTCAGAGAAAGCTGTACTCACTCTGGAAATCTAGCGGGGCACCATCCGCATGCCTTAGTCACGCCCATAAGAGACAGAGAGGCAAAGAGAGCCTGAAGGAGACCAAGATGGCTGAAAGAAACTTCAATCCCCCCACACTCCCCCTACTGGGCACAGAGGTAGTGTGGGAAGAAACCCAAGAGGCCAGAGTAACTGGAACTCAGCCTGATGTGGCCCAGGACTTCGGGAGCTTGTCTGTGGCTGCAAGGTGACCTGCTCAGGAAGTCATGTGCTCAGAGAACCATCAGGCCCTTGACTGGGAGCAAGAGGCCCTACACTGCTCCCAGCGCCCAGCGTTCTAGGTGCCCATGCCTGACCACTCGGGGCCCACTAGCTCTATAAATACACGCTGATAGACAACTTGATGTGACACAACCCCTGACCCCATGTCTAGGCACCCAAGGGAGCTGGAGGTTGCTCCCTAAGGCTGCAGCCTTGGACTGGCAGCCTCGTGGAGGCCACAGTGTTTGGGGTCCAGACATTTACTCTCACAGGTGGTAAGAAGGAGAAGAGAAGAGTCCACGCTGCTGCTGCCCCCATGGTGAGCACTGTTGGAGGAGCCTCTGGCCCTGAGTGCCTCTGCTGACCTCCTGGTGGTCAGTCCGAGATGTGAACTAGAAGATAACAGAGGGTGGCCAGTGCCATGCCTGGTGAATTCTAAAGACGTGCCAGATGTGTGCTGTTCTTTTCACAGCTTGGGGTAAAGCTAATCCTCATCCAGCCCAGAACTGGAGAGGCTCGTGGAGGCCACTTGGAGCCCTGAGCTGGCATGAGTTCTGCGGCCAGACCTGGGTGGGAGCGAATGGGGCTGCCTTCTGGTTGCGGCTGAAGTCAAGAGATCTCCAAGCAGCTTCCTGGACCAAGGTGAGCTGGAGACTGGAGAGGCTGCTCAGAGGCCAGAGGGAGCCCCTAGGTGAAGGCTCCAGGCAGTTCCCCAGGCTAGGATCCAGGACACCCCGCGGGCATTGCTCACCAAAGGAGGTGGGAGCCTCAGCGCGCTGACCCAGTTGTGCACAGGTTTGTGAATGTGAGCCCTGCCACCAGCCTGGCCTGCAGCCCCAAGCAAGCCCAGGGCCTGCACTGCCCTGGACATAGGACTGGCTGCCACCTGCTCCAGCTCCACTTGCCTTCTTTTCATAGTTTCTTCCAGTCAGCTCTTGTGCTTGTGTGTGTGTGTGTGTGTGTGTGTGTGTGTTCCCTTCCCTTAAAAATGTAAAACTATGGACAAGTACAAGGCTCCATGTAACAGACATCCACATGCCCATCATCTGAACTTACATATATTGAGATCTGATCGTGTTTAAAAACTTAAGAAGTTCTGGAGCCAGCTGGTGGCGTGGTGGTTAGGGTGGCCATGTCTTACATGGTGGACTACAGAGAGTCCCGGACGGGTGGCTTGGAAAACACACCGAGCATATATGAACGTGTGCCCAAAATCCCCAAAGGAGAATGGAGAAGAGGGGATTGTGGCATGGCCATCTCCCACGGGGGCGTGCTTTCTCTCTCTCTTTACTCTAGCAAATGAATGCACTCTCTCACAAGTAATAAAATAATACAGATAATGTTCTCTCTTGATTCAAACTCAAGTTGGTTTCCCTCCTCCCAGGAAGAAAATTCCGGCACAACTTGAAGGGCCTCTTTGCAGTCTGTATTTTCATATTTCACAACATAAAGACATAACATGCATGCACGCCCATGTATGCACACATGTATGCACACATACACATGCACACACAGATATACATACAAGCACACACACACACACAGGGCCCATAAATACACATGGCTGTTGATGGCCCAAAAGTTCTTGTCACAAACTCGAACCTATTCTTGAGCCTGTCCACATCGGTACATACAGATCTAATTCTCTTTAACTTCTCCATAAGAATGCATTCATATAATATCTCACAATTTGTTAATCTATTTCCCTAATGATTTAAGCTATTTCCAGCTTCGTGCTATAACAAATTATCCTGTAATGCACATCTTTCTTCAGCTTCCTGGTTGTACCCAGGGGTATGTACCCAGACAAGAATTTCAGCATCTTCAGGAATGCACTTTTTCGATTCACACATTTTCACACTGATTCTCCAAGTGGCTGGATTAATTTACACCCCTGCCTGCGGGCATGAGACTTCCCATTGCTCATCATTTTATCCACCTTGGGATTATCGGGTACAATTTTCCCCCACACTGATGGATATAGAAATGGCATTTCATCATCTTAATTCGTATTTTCTCAATGATTAACGATACTGAACATCTGATTTCATATTTTTACTGGTCATTCATGTTTCTTCTTCAGTGAGGTTTTTCTTGTGTGTGTGCAGTTTTTTATTTTTTATCCTTTGCCCACTTTTCCTATAGGTTCTGCATACTGTTTCTTATTGATTCCTAAATTGCTAATTCTTGGTTTCTATTCAGGGAGAAAATCTCTTCTCCTCATTGGTTGCTTTTCAACTAAGCTTAGTCTGAAGTGTAACACCACACAGAGACTACACGTCCTGGGAGCAGCTCCATGGATTCCCCAAAGTGCAAATGCCCGTGTGGTCCCCAAGGTCCCTCTGCCCTCTGATCCCAATCCACAGTCTGCCAGTCTTCCTCTGCAGAGGGCTCAGTGCAGCAGAAGCAATGTGGTGTAGGCCCTTTCAGTACGGACGCCCTCCGGGCTGTGGGGTATTGTCCTTGGTGAGTACGTGTGCCCAAAATCCCCAAAGGACAATGGGGGACAGGGGCTTGTGGCATGACTATTCCCCGTGGACGAACGGGACCACTGCCACCATTTGCTAATGCTGGGTTTCACGTTTGTGCATCTGTCCTCACAGGGGAGAATGGTCTGGAGTTCTTTCTCGCTGTTTTTCATGCGAGGATATGCATGCCAGACTAGCTCTGTAACAACTGGCTCTCACATGTCAGTTCGTTGTTAATCCTGGGAGCTGGGTTAGGGGTAACCAGAAAAAGCAAAGAAATGAAATTCCAGGGAGGGTTTCTGGGTGGACCCTGAGCCTGGAGCTCATGAGGGACCTCACCTTGTCCCCGGGGCGAGCATGGGCTCTCCTCGGGGGACATGGATTCCCTAGACATGTCTGAGGGGATCTGCAGGCCTGCTGGCTCTGCAGGGTGGCAACGGCTGCAGGGAACCACTCCGCAGACGGGCCCGGGAATCCCAGCACCGGGAAGCGCTGGGTTCTGTGCGGGTTCATGGTTTGCTCCTTCCTGTGTGTGGTTTCCATCGCAGCGTCTCCCAGAATGGGACGAGGCCTTGTTCCAGAGGCTGGGCCTCTGTTCCCCACAGGACACTCCAGAGGGTGACCTGGAACCACCTGGAATCCTTCTGTACACTCTGCACTTCTCTCTCCTGGAAGCCACTCATACCTGTCCCTCCCTCACTGCCTCACAGGAGGTGGACCCACTGGCTAACCCTGGGCACAGAGTGACAGGTATATCCTGTCAACAGAAGCCTGCGGTCAGCCGAGCTCCAGAGCAGACCCGAGGGTCCAGTTGGCAGCCCAGGGCTCTGAGACCATCATAGAGGGAGGGGGCCACGTGCCTCCTGCCAGGGCTTGGCACCAGGTTTTCACAGCTGATCTGCCCATACACTCCCCCAGGTGGGCACCCAGAGCACCCTTCAGCTCAGTGACAGACTGTGATTCTGGCCCCAATGCCAGATCAGTGGGCACCTGGCCAGTCTGGCAGGGCACAGAGGACGAAGAGCCCTCACTGCACACTGGGCCGTTCACCTGTAGCACAGCCCTGGGGAGAGGCGAGACTGCCCCTCCATGGGAGGAGGGGCACGTCTGGGAGACAGAGAGGGGTAGCATGTGGGTGAAGTTGGAGCACACGACATGCTCTCAGGGAGGGACAGGGGACACACTGAGGAGTTCTGGGGACACAGAAAGGACAAGCAACTCAAGCAGAGGGCTCAGCACAGAGGAAGCAAAAAGCCTGGACGCAGGCAGTGCAGAGAAGGGGTTGTCCTGGGTGGCCTGGGAGGGGCCTGGGCTGCAGCAGTGGAAGGGGTCATGATCCAGCCTCAGGGAGTCGCAGCAAGCCCAGGGCACAGCCAGGTGACACTTGGGATAACTACTGGCTGTCTCGTGCTCTAGAAGATGTGCATGGGTCACAGAGAACACAGGGCTTGGGGGTCACGTGGTTCAGGCTCCCTTCTCCAAACAGTGCCTGTACTGGAGAGCTATGCGCCGACTTTGGGCAGAGCCCCCTTAGAGACCCCAGGGAGGGCAGGGAAAGTGCCACTCCGCAGATGAAGAGAGCTGAGACAGGTCCAGGCCAGAACCTCACTTCACAGAAGGGGAAACTGAGGCAAAGAGGGCAGGTGTGTCCACTGTCAGGGGCAGAGGAGGCGGGCGGAGCTGTGAGCTGCATGCTTGGTCCCCCCCAGGAACAAACTGCTGTCATCCCTGGGAGGTGCTGGGCTCGGCTCTTAGCCACGGTGTTCACGGGACAAGGACACAGAGGGCACATAACAACCTGAGCTCCCTGGTTTTATTGTTTTTATTGCTCTATCATTTCGATCCTTTCACATAATGTTGCCACTGGGAGATCCAGGTGGCTTCAGGGGCAGGCCGGGCAGGAGGGACGGAGCCAGAAGGGCAGAGAAGCTCCACTCCAGTGCCCACACTATAGGGAGGGGCAGAGGCAGTCCTCTGGGTGCTGGGAGAGCCTTTCCTGCACTGCTGCTTCCCAGATTCCAGAGTGCCATCGCTGGGGAAGGTGTGGAGGCATCTGGAGGACACATAGGCCCCCTTGGCAGGTGCACCCTGGCTAGGCCCCTGGAAGCAGCAGCTGGTGAACTGGGGCCTGCCCTTCAGGGATTCAGAGACAGTGTGTGACACTGGCCACTTCCCTAGTCGTAAAAAACCCCTCCGTCGCAGATGCGGGGGTGCAGAAGGAGCGCTCTGAGGCACCATGCTCACTCTCCCTGCAGCAATGAGCAGAATTCTGAAGCTCCTACTCCTCTACCACCTCCAGAAATGCCTCAGGGTCCTGGGAGACTTGTGCCCCCGCGACCCTGGGTGGGTGAGGCTCCAGGGTCCCCCAGCTAGGCCTGCACCCAGCGGCTCAGGTCTAAACAGAGATCTGGTCAGCCATGAGATTAACTATCCCTTTAACTCCTGCCACCAGGTGGGCTTCTTAGGCCCCAAGTCACTTTGCAGAGCCCAAGGTAGCCACGAGTAAGGGCACCTCAGGGAGTGTGTCCCTCAGCTAAGTGGGCAGTGCCCAGAGAGCTGCAGGTGTTTCCGGGTGCAGCTGCAGGGGGCGTTTCACTGAGGACAAAGCATGGTTCACCACTGCCCTTGCTTGCTTGCCCCTGAGCTCCTCCAGGCCACTTAGACAATTTAGTGTCCAGTGGTGGGCTCTGGTGTCTCCTCCCACCCCAGCCAGTGCCCTGCAGCACAAGCTCGGCATGGCTCCTCAGTGGCACTGCCCCGCTCTCTGCGGGTGGGGCTGCCCTGAGCATTTGAGTCCGCCCCTTCACAGTGAGCCTAAGGACAAGAGGCCATCCTTGGCCCTGCCTTCTGACTACTGAGACTGCAAGGTCATGCCGCAGGTCAAGGCCATGCTGCTGGGAAGGGAGACCCCCAAGTTTCCAAAGCACCAGGCAGCCCATGATGTTCTCTTTAAAAAAGCAGACCAAGAGGCCAGCGGATGGTATAGTAGTTGTGTCACTGGACTCCCACATGGCCGACCATGGTTCGGATCTTGGACCCAGTGGCTTGAAACACACTGGGCGAATGAGCTTGCGTGTCCAAGATCCTAGGAGAGTGGAGAAGAAAGGATTGTACAGTGGCCATTCCCCATGGGGAGTGATTTCTCACTTTCCCTCCCACTGTCTCTCTCTCTCTGTGTGTCTCTTTATCTCTCTCCAGCAAGTGCATGCACCCTAAGGCAAAAATCTATAAAAACAAAAAAAGCAGACAGACCTAGCCCGTCGCTGTCTCTCTGTGCAGAGCCTGGTCCCCGCCGAGCTGCAGCCAGAGCCACTGCACAGCCCAGGCCGCACAAGCGCACCTGCAGGCAGCCCCCCGCCCTGCAAGTTCGCCATTCTCCAGGCTCCAGGGAGCTATTTACATCACAGGAAACCGCAGTGTGAGTCTCACATCATCGCGAAGTCCCCAGTGGAGGACTCGGGATGCAACACATGTGGAACTGCAGCCAGGCCCAGCTGCAGCAGATGTCGACCACAGCTGGAGGGCCGCCAGGCCTCATGTGCGGCTGGTCCAGGGCCTGGGAGCCAGCGCTGGCTCCTGCTGTTCCCCACTCAGGAGCTCCAGGCCTGAGCCTCAAGGCTGCACTACAACAGGGGTGACAACAGCAGCATGACCCTTGGGGTGGTGAAGTGAGACCCCATGTGTAAGTGCTAAGCCATGCCTGATATGGAGGACTGGGGACAAGCCCATGACAGCAGCAGACACAGTCAGTCTCCCTCCTGCCCTCCGAGGGCTGCCAGCTGCTCAGGGCGCTGAGACCAGGCACACCAGCTTCGCTCAGAGCCTGTGGGCCAGGGAAAACCCTAGAGACGCTCATCTCTCTTAGGAAAGCGTGGCAAGGTGGGCAAGAAACTGGACAAGAGGCTAGCAGACGGTGACAGTTGGACACAGGAGGAATGGCAGGCAGGGGACCGAGGGTGCCAGGGAGGCCTGATCCATAGGGAACTGGAGAGCTCAGGGAGGACTCTCAGAGAGGGCAGCCAGAGCTTGGGCAGAGTGAAGGGGAGTCTAAGGTGAGGACAGCAGGGACCAGAGGAAGCAATAAGTGCCAAGGCCGAGGACACAGAGGGTGACAGGGTGTGTGGGCAGTGGGTTCAGGAGGAAGAGCTGAGCAGCAGAGGAGGAGCCACAAGGGCCTGGGCCACGGAAGGAACATGGGGATTACGCTGCCTGCAGCAGGAAGCCATGACAAGGGTTGCAGTAGAGTGAAAGGATCCAAGGCCAGCAGGCCTGATGTTGACCATCACACTGCTAGATCCCAGTGGCCGACTGCATGGTTCGAGTCCTGAATTTGGTGGTTTGAAAACATGCCAGGCACATGTGCGTGCATTCCCAAAATCTGGAGAGGAGAAAAAAGGAAAGAGATTGTGGTGTAGCCTTCCCCCTGGGCGATGATCTCTCCCTTTCCCAGTCACTGTCTCTGTCTCTCTCTGGTGAGCGTACACCCTCTACAGCAAAAATCTAAGAAAAAAGAGTGAAAGGATCCGACAGTCATTTTAGAAGGTCCACAGGGGCTGATACCTGCATGTGTGGGAGGGGCAGGAGGGTAGAGCCAGGGAGAAGACAGAGGCACAACTCCAACCAGTCCCAGAGGGCAGCCCACATGAGGGTGATAACAGGGAAGGTCCAGAGCAGAGGACTCAGGCACAGAAAACTGAGAGGATCTGCTGCACTGGGGGGTGGGAGGGAGCTGACAGGACCTGCTGTGCTGGGGGAGGGGGTTGGGGAGGAGCTGACAGGACCTGTTGTAGGTGGGGTGAGGGGGAGCAGACATGACCTGCTGTGCTGAGGGTGTGGGGGGAGGAGACATGATCTACTGTGCT
>NW_006159692.1:6744033-6769049 GCF_000334495.1 Tupaia belangeri chinensis
GTGGGGGACGGGACCTGCGGTGCTGGGGAGGGTAGGTGGGGGAGCTGCTGTGCTGGGGGGTGAGTGGGGAGCTGACAGGACCCCTGTGGGGGGCCTGAAGGGGGAGCAGACAAGACCTGCTGTAGGGGTGGTGAGCTGACAGGACCTGCTGTGGAGGGGATAAGTGGGGAGCTGACAGGACCTGCTGTGGGGGGTGAGGGGGTGAGTGGGGAGCTGACAGAACCTGCTGGGGAGGTCACTGGCAGGACCTGCTGTGTCAGGTGGGGGGAATGACAAGATTTCATGCTGGATGATGAGTGGGCACTCCATGACCCTTCTGGATTGGGTCTGGCCCTGCCTTGACTATGCAGAAAACAAGGTGGTCTTCTTCAGGTCCTTGTAGGTAGGTGCCTTTGAGTCTTCCTCCCCCAGCCCTCAGCACGTCCCCACCTCTGAAGTCCCAGGTATTACCCGGCGGCTCCCCCTGCATGCTGGGGGCTGGTGGAGGGGGCTCCAGCAGCTGGACTGGCCTCTCTCTGACCAGACTGCCATGGCTCCCAGAGCGCCAAGCAGAGTGCGGGGTGTACCCTGGGCTGCTGGTCCTCACCCTACCCGCAGCCAGCAGCCTGAGTAGCCCCTGGTCAGCTCCGCTCCCACCTCACCCTGGGGAAGGAGGTGGCCATGCCCTGGCAGCTGCACTCCCCTAACCTGCAAACCTGCAGCTCGGTCCTGGCCGGATGGTGATGGCGGCTGTATCTGCAGGGGTCTCAACACAAGCCTCACGCCAATTCAAACAGCAATGGCCCCTGGTTGCCGGTGGGAAAGAATGGAGGCTGTGTGGTGTATTGACACGGACATGCAAGGTTCCGCTCTGCCCAGCTCAGCAGCCATGCTCACCAGGCCGGGCCTGTGCTAGGAGCTGATTAGAACAGAATTGGACTCTCAGAGCCAAGTCGGAGCTGGCTGTAAGGCCGTGCTGAGTGGGCCTTTCTTCTCTCTTAGAACCACCGAGGTCAGAGAGGCCTTCTGCAGCATCCCGTGCTGCACTGCTGGCGGGGCTCCATTCCAGAACCAGGACCCCCATGGCCTTCCAGGCACAATAGGGAGATGGAGACACCAGCAGGGTGCCCCAGGAGGCTCACCCCTGTAGGGTGTACTCTAAAGCTTCCTGCACACAGAACCTGGTCCTCATGACACGCCCAGGCGGCAGAGCTGGGACCCACAGCCCAGGCAGAGTGACTGCAACACTGTGACCTAGTGCTAGGAAGGCATGCATGGGATGCCTGGTAGGGGTGTCCAGAAAGAACATGGCTCTTGAGGTGGATCCCAAAGGGTAATGAGGACCGTTCAAAATGGCACCCACCAGGCGCCGCCCCACCCCCTTGCTCCAGGGCCCCTGGAGATGCTGACACAAAGACAGATGAGGTGCGTCCCAGCGTGCAGAGCCTGCAACTGGGCTCGGGAACTGCGACCCATGTCCTGCGGGGGAGGAAAGGCCAGGTCGCTCCTCGCCCTCGGCCATCCAGCCCTTTAGAGCCCAGCGCACAGCCAAGCAGAGACCTGGAGGCTCCCAGAATGCCCCAGGGGACTACCACAGCCTATAGCTGCTGCCCACCCCTCTGGAGGACAGAGGAGCCATGCCACACCCCTGCCTCCTGGCCCACCCTCTGCCACTGTGCTACTCTGGCTCCCCGGCTTCTGCTGCGCCTCAGCTCCTCAGCCACTGCTCTGGGGCACTGTGGGCCAGAGGCAAAGGGCGTAAGCTCTGTGCAAACATCCTGCCTCTCCCCAGGATATTTTCTTTAATAAAAGACCATGAAAATGTCAGCCAGTCTAAACAAATAACCACGTTTTACAGAGGACGAGCTGCCTGCGTGCAAATGCCTCCAGGACCCTCTTTTTAAGGTGGTTTGGGAAAGTATGTGCCGGAAAGGAAGGACAGGTCACAACTGAGCCCAGAAAGGCTCCCTCCTTAGATCTCTGCAGCAGGGCCTGCCCTGGGAGCTAGGGTGGGTGGAGCCCATCTTCCTCCCAGCCATAATCTCTGTGCGGGTCAGTCCCAAAGCAGGGTCTAACCCTGAGGGCCTGTCAGGAGGAGGGGTTTGGCCCAGCAGCTGGGAGGAACTTGCAACCCATGCCTGACAAACAGGGGCCTGGCCTGGTCAGTGACGGAGAGTGAGGCTCGGCCTTTATGACTGCCTGGAAAAACAGAGTTCTGCAGATGTGGTGCCACGAAAAATCAGAAGCTAGGTCAGAGAAGGCCTTTCTTCTCTGCCTGGTTCTTTCACCCTTGAAACCCAGCCGTCATATCGTGAGGAAGCCCAGGGCCCCTGGAGAGGCCACGCAGAGGCATTCCGCCCGACTGGTCCTATGGAAGTCCCAGTGTAGTGTCCACCACCGACATGCATGGTGAACTCAGATGACTCCAGCCAATCTGCTAACACAGTGAAGCTCCAGCCCCACCAAGCCCGGCTCAATTTGCAGTTTCAGAACAAAACCAGCATTGCAGATTAAGCCACTGAGCTTCGGGGTGGTTTGTTATGCAGCAAGAAATACCAGAACCTACTGGCCCCTCTTCTCTTTCTCCCCAACCCCCAAGCTGGGTGTTGAGCCCAGGGAAGCTGAGGCTCAACCTCACCACCTCCACCTCCAGTCAGATTGCCCGGGAGAGCTCCCGCCTAGAGAGGCCGATTTCGGGAGACAAGGCCCAAGTGACCATTCTGTCCCGCTCAGCCAGAGGCTCTAGGAGAAGGCTGGACTTGGAACCCAGAATTCCTGGACCTCAGAGATGCAGCCCCCCTGGCGCTGAGACAGACCATGCGCACTGTTCACTGTCTTGTTTAATCCACACGAGAATCCACACAGTCAGGACAGATTTTTCACACTAGCAAACGGAGTTCCAGGTTCGGTTGAGTCTCCTTGTCCGGCGTGTCCCTGCCTGACCTTGGAGGACGCACACTGGGGAGTGATTTAAAAGCCTCCTGTCTTCCCAGCGCCCTTGTGCCCGCCACTGCCTACCCACTGCTAGGGGAGCAGCAGTGCTCAGCCGCGGGCAGCCCCCATCAATCAATATTTTTAATTACTTACATGATTGACTAATAAAATTCTCCACCAACTAATTGATTTTTTGATCAGGGAGAGCCTCTGCCTTTTATTAAAAGGCTACTTAGATGATTTTTTTTTTCACCTAAATGGGAAGTTGTATTTCTTTTGGTCATTTTGGAAGAAGAAGAATGGGAAGGGCAGGAACAAGAGGAGACCCAGAGGCCAAGAAGATGACCAGCCCAAACTGAGAGGCCTGTGACGAATTCACGTGCGTGCGCCCGCCAAACACACAGAGGCTCCCGCAGTGGGCCAGATGCCACCGTCTGGGGCCTTCGGGCCTGAGCAGGTAGCCTGGAGACACACCTGGCCTGACCCCTTGCTGCTTTCATCCTCCGTAAAAGTGAACTGTAAACTTGCCTCTGCATTTTAATATATTTTTTTTAATTATAAAAGTAACTCAGTCATTGTGTACAATTTGGAAAAGACAGGCAAATTGGACTGTAACATTGAAGAGGACTTTCCAGCCTGGGGCTGGCGGCCCATGGGCCAGGGAACGCTATGAGAAAACGTTACAGGCTGACTTGGAGGTCAAGACTCCAAAGAACTGTCACTGGAGAGGCCATCGGGTCCATCCCCAGAGGAAACCGCCCATGGCCTAACACATCAGCAGGCTTTTTGTTTTTGTTTTTGCTTCTCTTTTACCAGATCGGCATCTTACTGTAGACCTGGCTTGGCGACCCCCTTCCACTCACAACCACCTTTAAAGGTGTGTTTGTAAAAGGCTCCAGAGCAGCCCTGCCTGTGACCACTCCCTGTGGCACACATGAGGTCACTGTCCCTGGGCAACTGCCAGGTGGCTGGTAGGGTTGGGGGACTTGGCAGGGAGAGTGAGGGTGAGGGAGGGTGGTGCATTTGGACAAGGAGGATGCTATGTGGTTTGGATAATGGTTTATCTCCCAAAGGTTCACGTTTGAAATTCAGTGTTGAAATGGTGATCATGTATTGGAGGCAACACTTTTAGGAAACGAGTAATGTATCTCCAGAGACCCAGTGAGTTCTCACTCCCGTGAGAAGGGGCTGGCTCTCGTGAGAGCTCCCTGTCGTAAAGGAGAGCTCTCCTTGCACACCCACTGTCCTCTGTGCTTCCATAGGCCTTGTTGTAGGCCAGCCTCGGCCAGGCCAATGCCTTCAGACTTTCCAGCCACTAGAATTGTTTCTTTATAAATTACCTGGACTCAGGTACTTTTTGTTAGCAATGTAATAGCAGACTACTGCAGAGGGGCAGGGGGTAGGGAGTGCCTAGGCCTGGGTTCGGGACATCTATTTAACCATCAGAAGCCCTTCCTCCTCAGTCTCACCTGGGCTTAATGTGAGAGCCTGGCACTGCCAGTGGGATGCCCAAGTGTCTGAGCCATGGTGGTGTCAGGAGCTGAGGACGAAGGCTACCCCTGGCTCAGTTCGGTTCTTCTTTCTTTTTTTTTAAGAATTATTTTATTTACTTAATTTTATTTGTTATTATTATTATTATTAATTTGACCAGAGAGAGAAAAAGGGAATGTGAAAAAGCAAGTTGCCAGGTTTGGGATTCACCACAGTCAGTCCTGTGGGAGTCCAGCACCTCAACCACTAATGAATGCTACCTGATGGTTCCAAAATTAGAGGGTTTTTGTTTTGTTTAGTTTCAAGAGATTTTTGCTATAGGGCACGTGTGATCGCCAGAGCGACAGAGAGAGACAAAGAGACAGAAAGTGAGAAATCACTCCCTAGAGCAACTGGCCACCCTGTAATCTTTTTTCTTCCATTCTCCTCTCGGGATTTTGAGCATACATGCACACATGCCTGGCATTGGTCTGGGGCTCCATGGTCAACCACATGGGAGCCTAGTGCCTTAACCACTACACCACCTGCTGGCCCCAATTCCTGGCTCTGTTCTAAGTGACCATCACCTGCGCCATCAGGTGCACACAGCCATCCACTGTCCCGATGTCACCCTACCTCATGCTTGGTTAACTGCTGTGGTCCTGACGCCAGAACAGGGCCTGGCATGCGAGGGCACTCCATGACTGCTGCAGATAATACGGCATAACCCCACAGTAGTGATGAACTCTCACGATGCCTCCAGGCCGGGCCGGGGCTCTTGACAGTGAGCTAGACGCCTCCCCTTAGGAGGGTCACCACAGACATGCAGAATGACAATAGTGACATGGTAATGCCAGGGATACATGGACACAGACATGGGGGGTGTGGGTCTCTGTGCCTCATGCCAGTCTTGTGCCCTCGTTTCCTCCTGGACAGAAGAGGAAACAGCCAAAGAGGGCCTGGTGACTCCCTGAGGCCACACAGCTGATCTAAACAGGCCAGAGACCACCTGCTTCTCCCCACCAAAAGCTCTTGGGATGGCCTGTTGGGCTCAGAACCAGGGGCTCCTGTGCCTGTGACCAGCCTCAGCCACATACGACGCCCTCGACTGCACGAGGTCAGGGGCTATCCCCAACTCGCCTGTGAGATCCAGAACACCTCCAGAACCTAATTCCACTGTTTACTAAAAAATAAAACTCACTTTTTTTCTTATACAAAAATAACATCTGCTCAAAGCAGAAATGAGAAATAGAAAACCATGAAGAGTAAGTAAGTCACATCTCCTTCTCCCCCGAGAGTTAATGATGTGGAAGGAAAGTGGGGGACACTCTAGTGACCCCAAGGCCCAGAGCACGCTGGCCACTGGTCTGCCAGGCTCCGTCCACCTGGAGCCATGCTCACATCCAGGCCCACCCCACCCCTGCATTGCTGTCTCAGTGCTGTGAGTCACACTCCGCCCCTCCCTAGAGGGGCCAGTGGGAGCCCATCGAGGGGGCCCTGACATTTGTCACCTGCTGCCACTGGCCACCCCTGGCTGGCTGCCCCCGTCATCCTGACACTTGGACTTTGGGAGGACAGAGAAATCTCAGCCCTCCCTCCTCGGCGATCTCATCCTGGTGGCTGCTTCCTCCTGTCCGAGCCACGCAGGGAGAGAAGGCGCATAAGAGAAGCAGTGGTGGTCGCATCCAAATCATGTTTAAACACTTACTATGGGAAATACTCAGAGCAGACAGAATAAGACAATGAGCCCCATGTACCAGTGCCCAGGTCAACCGACACCAGCCTCTATACCTCCATCAGCTCCTCACCTCGACTCAATTCCAGCAGTTCTTCTTGCAGGTAAAATGTACATGCATTGGGTGGAAGTAGATGCCGAGCAGCTGCATGAGAAAACAAAGCCTGTTTACTCAGCGCTTGCACTTGGCAGAGTCTTGAAGACAGGCAGAAGAGCGGGGCAGCATAGAGTGGAAGACGGGAAGGCTTCAGGTGTGCCCTCACTGTAGGCTGTTGACCTGGCGACCATGCGAGTGGTCCCCAGAAGCAGGCATCCTGTGATCAGAGAGGGGAGAATATTTGGCTTTCTCTGGTTGGTCTTAAATTGGAAGGGAAGACAAGAATAAGGGAAGCTGTCAGTTGTTAGTCAAGACCATTTAGGGCCAATTATTCTGGAAGCTATTGTTTACTTCCGGGTTGGTCTGACAGATGACAGAGCAGGCTAGCTACATCTATTGTTTATTATTCCTAAGGGGGTGGGTTTCCCAGGCAAGTTACTGCAGGTTGGGGGGCAGAGGATACAGTCAGTCTGGCCATGGTTCATTCGTATGTTCATTCGCTCAATGGATATGGGCAAACATTGGCTGTATGATTTTTTTAAAAGAATTATTTAATTTTATTAATTCATTCATTTATTTTTTAATTTGACCAGAGAAAGACGGGGGGTGGGGAGGAGTGAGAAAGCAAGCCACCAGGTCTGGGACTCGAACTGTGGTTGTGTGTTCAGCTTCGTGGGTGTGTCCAGCAACTTATTCTGTTTGAGTGGCTAACCAGCGCCTTAACCACTATGTCACCTGCTGGCCCCAGGCTGTATGATTTTTTTTTTTTTTTGGAGAGGTTTTTGCTATAGGGCGCGTGCGCTCACCAGACAGACAGAGAGAGACAGAGAGACAGAAAGTGAGAAATCACCCCCAGGGGGGGATGGCCACACTGCAATCCCTTCTCCTCCATTCTCCTCTTGGGATCCTGGGCACGTACGCACACACGCCTGGCGTGAGTTTAAGCCACCAGCTCCGGGACTCGAACTGCGGTTGACTATGTGGGAGTCCAGTGACATAGCCATTACACTAACTGCTGGTCCTACAGGCTGTATGATTTTGATAAATGGGCACACCTGTGTAATGCACAGACCTGACATGCTATAGAGCAAGATTTAAATCATTTTTAATTGTTAAAATAAATGAAAACTTGGTAGATGTTTAGTAAGTATGGTTAAATAAAAGAAGGATGAATGACTAAGTGAACAAAATTAAAATTCCAAATTACACCAACGTGGGAGGTTTCAAGGGAGATAAGGAGAGCAGAGCATGCTACAATTTTTGTTTCCTAATAAAGGAAAATATTGCTGCTGATTAAATTGACTGGTAGGAAAATATAAATATTTGCATTTAAATTTAAAAGTAGCTGCTAGAAAAGCAAAAATAGACTGGATAGCTTTGAGTAAATTCAACATTAAAAAAAATTAATTCAACCATTTAGTTTAGTATTTTTGGAGGATTTAAACATTTCAGGCACTATTCTAGGTGCCCGAGGGAAAACAGTGAACAGACAAAAATTCCCGGTCCTCATGGAACTTACAACCTTGTGAGGGAAACAAAATAATTAAAAATAAGCAAGAAAATACACGGCATGTTAGCCAGTGATAAATGCTGTGGAGACGAAGCAGGGAAAGGAGTGAGCAAATGCTGGGGGTGGCTTGCAGTTCTAAATACAGTGGTCAGAGGGGCGCTGTGAGTAGAGACCAGAAGACGACCAGGAAGCAAATCAAGTGGATCAGAGAGGACAGTGTCTCAGGAAGATGAAACCGGAAGTGTAGGCACTCTGTGTTGGGCATGAGTTTGCAGCGAGGAGGAGGCCTGGCCGAAACGGAGTGAGCAGGGTTGGGTGAGGGAGGGAGTGACAGCAGAACATGAGATCAAAGAGGAAACAGAGGCGGCAGGGTCGGCTGACAGATTGGGCAAGGGCCATGTGGAAGGCAATTCTGAGATGGTCCCCAGTGATCCCCGTATCCCTTCTTCACACCCCGTGTAATCTCTCCCCCTTGAGCATAAGTGGAACTTAGTTCTAGAGAATAGAATACGGCAGAACTGACGATGTGTCACTTCTAATATTTGGTTATAAAAAGTCTGTGGCTTCTGACTTGGATGGTCTCACCTTCTCTCTCTTGAGTCATTCATATGGGAGAAGCCCCCTCTCCTGTCGTGGCACTCAGGCAGCTAATGGTGAGACCCACGTGGTGAGGGACTGAAGTCTCTGGCCAGCAATCTGCAAAGAACTGAGACCTGCACATGAGTGAGGTTAAAGGCAGGCCCTTTCTCCCTCAGCAGAGCCTTTGGATGAGATCGCAGCCCCACTCAGCTACCCTACGGCATCCTCATTAGGGGCCATGAGCAAAAACCTCCCACTAAGCCACTCCTGGCTCACAGAGATGAAGAGATGGGTTGAACCAAGCTAGGGACCTTGCCATGAGCAAAGGCATACAAGGGAAATGCAGACATGAGTGGTGGAGAGAAAGTGAACAATTGGCAAGTCCAGTCGGAGTTTAGGTCTTGATGAGGTTGAACAAAAACTATAAAAAAGAAGGAAAGGGGGAAAGAAAATAAGAAAATACAGTAAATAGAAAACATTAGATAAGATGACAGTATCATATCAAACTTCACAAAAATGCAAATAAGTTAAATTCTACTATTAAGAAGTGGATTCATGGGACCAGCAGATGGCATAATGATTACATTACTGGACTCCCTCCCACGTAGTCACCTGTGGTTCGAGTCCAGGACTCAGCAGTTTAAAACTCACACCGGACGCATGTGCGTGCATGCCCAAAATCCCAAGAGAATGGAAGAGAAGGGATTGTGGCTCGGCCATTCCCACTGGAGGGTGGGAGGGTGATTTCTCGCTTTCTGTCTCTCTTATCTCTCTCGATCTCTTTGGTGGTCTCTTTGGCGAGTGCACGCACTCTATAGCAAAAATCTCTCAAAAAAAGAAAGAAAAAAATGGGTTCAGACTGAGTTAAAACAAATTCCATCTACATGCCATTTACCAGAGATGTACGCACACAAAATATATTATAGAAAGATTGAAAATACAGGAACAGCAATGGAAAAAAGTATACTAGAAAAATGCTGTCAAAAAGGTAAATGTCCCCATATGAATTTCAGACGAATAAAAATCAAGGAAAAAAAGCATTAAAAGAGACCAAGAGTGATTAAATAATGCTCATGAAAATCGCAATCCATCAAGAAAGTGTAATGGTCATAAATGTTTATGTACGTGATAGCATTGCCTCGCAGTCAGCGTCATGGACTGAAAACAATAAACTGAAATTCACAATCACAGTGGGAAATTTTAGAATGTATTTTTCAGAAATCCATAGATAAAAGAGAGAAAAAAAACTATAGAGAATTTGAATCATAATAAGCTTAATTATATGTAATGAAATTTTGCCAAAAAGCAGAGCATATATATTTATGTGCACAAGCACCATATACTAAGCTTCAAAGAAATTTCCAGAGTTCTCAGAAAACTAGAATTCCTAAAACTCCTATTTATAGCAATGAAACAACTTTTGAAACTTAATAATGAAAGAATAAATAAAAAACAAATAAAACAATCTGCTTCAGAACTTTTTAAAATAGCTTTCTAAATAATTCTTGAATTATGTAATGACAGATACAGTTACAACATATTATTTATATTTAACTTATCTCAGAATGATGCTACATGGCTTTACGTGTTTTAAGGTTTTTGCTATAGTGTGTGTACACTCACCAAAGAGAGAGATAATGAGAAAGTGATAAAACACCACCCTCCCATGGGGGCAGCCACACCACAATCCCTTCTCCTCCACTCTCCTCTCAGAATTTTGGGCACACAGGCACATGCACCTGGCATGATTTTCAAGCTACCAAGCCCAGGACTCAAACCATGGCCAACCAAGTCGGAGTCCAGTGCCTTAACCACCACACCACCTGCTGGTCCTGATGCCACATGCATACACTAAATGAGCAGATGAAACCCTGAAAGTGAGCCCTTCAAATTGGAATGGAAAGACTTCTCTTCCAAGAACATGGAGTAGATGTACTTCTCTCTAGTCCTCCCATTAAGTACAATGGAGCCCCACTCAGCTACCCTATGGCATCCTCATTAGGGGCCATGAGCAAAAACCTCCCACTAAGCCACTCCTGGCTCACAGAGATGAAGAGATGGGTTGAACCAAGCTAGGGGCCTTGCCATGAGCAAAGGCATACAAGGGAAATGCAGACATGAGTGGTGGAGAGAAAGTGAACAATTGGCAAGTCCAGTCGGAGTTTAGGTCTTGATGAGGTTGAACAAAAACTATAAAAAAGAAGGAAAGGGGGAAAGAAAATAAGAAAATACAGTAAATAGAAAACATTAGATAAGATGACAGTATCATATCAAACTTCACAAAAATGCAAATAAGTTAAATTCTACTATTAAGAAGTGGATTCATGGGACCAGCAGATGGCATAATGATTACATTACTGGACTCCCTCCCACGTAGTCACCTGTGGTTCGAGTCCAGGACTCAGCAGTTTAAAACTCACACTGGACGCATGTGCGTGCATGCCCAAAATCCCAAGAGAATGGAAGAGAAGGGATTGTGGCTCGGCCATTCCCACTGGAGGGTGGGAGGGTGATTTCTCGCTTTCTGTCTCTCTTATCTCTCTCGATCTCTTTGGTGGTCTCTTTGGCGAGTGCACGCACTCTATAGCAAAAATCTCTCAAAAAAAGAAAGAAAAAAATGGGTTCAGACTGAGTTAAAACAAATTCCATCTACATGCCATTTACCAGAGATGTACGCACACAAAATATATTATAGAAAGATTGAAAATACAGGAATGGAAAAAAGTATACTAGAAAAATGCTGTCAAAAAGGTAAATGTCCCCATATGAATTTCAGACGAATAAAAATCAAGGAAAAAAAGCATTAAAAGAGACCAAGAGTGATTAAATAATGCTCATGAAAATCGCAATCCATCAAGAAAGTGTAATGGTCATAAATGTTTATGTACGTGATAGCATTGCCTCGCAGTCAGCGTCATGGACTGAAAACAATAAACTGAAATTCACAATCACAGTGGGAAATTTTAGAATGTATTTTTCAGAAATCCATAGATAAAAGAGAGAAAAAAAACTATAGAGAATTTGAATCATAATAAGCTTAATTATATGTAATGAAATTTTGCCAAAAAGCAGAGCATATATATTTATGTGCACAAGCACCATATACTAAGCTTCAAAGAAATTTCCAGAGTTCTCAGAAAACTAGAATTCCTAAAACTCCTATTTATAGCAATGAAACAACTTTTGAAACTTAATAATGAAAGAATAAATAAAAAACAAATAAAACAATCTGCTTCAGAACTTTTTAAAATAGCTTTCTAAATAATTCTTGAATTATGTAATGACAGATACAGTTACAACATATTATTTATATTTAACTTATCTCAGAATGATGCTACATGGCTTTACGTGTTTTAAGGTTTTTGCTATAGTGTGTGTACACTCACCAAAGAGAGAGATAATGAGAAAGTGATAAAACACCACCCTCCCATGGGGGCAGCCACACCACAATCCCTTCTCCTCCACTCTCCTCTCAGAATTTTGGGCACACAGGCACATGCACCTGGCATGATTTTCAAGCTACCAAGCCCAGGACTCAAACCATGGCCAACCAAGTCGGAGTCCAGTGCCTTAACCACCACACCACCTGCTGGTCCTGATGCCACATGCATACACTAAATGAGCAGATGAAACCCTGAAAGTGAGCCCTTCAAATTGGAATGGAAAGACTTCTCTTCCAAGAACATGGAGTAGATGTACTTCTCTCTAGTCCTCCCATTAAGTACAATGTAAAACCTAAACCTTATACTTAAACATTAAGAGGAGTAAGAAGAGTGGAGAGAGGAAGGCACACTGGCCAGGAATCGGGAGGCCTGAGGAAATTCATCTCGGTTAGCACTAGGTTTTCTTTTGGCCTCATCTGACATACACGGAGCTTAAGAGTCATTAACCCAGGAGGGCCAGTGGGCCGAAACAAGAAACGCCCCAGCAGAAGCTGGCTCTGCCTAGACCCACAGCCAGAAAAAGAGCAGCCTGGTAATACAGAAAAGTGTAGAAGATACTCTCTCTACTGCAACCAGGTATCATAGAAGTCACTGGCCCCAACCCCACTAGGGCCAGCGAAGGTTTACACTTGTTCTTCTCTGAGGTTGTAATGCGGGTCCAGGACACTCCTGCCAGGGTCTGGGGGTATCAGAGAAGGTCCACAGGAGGCTAGGTCTTCGATCCTCACCATCTGGTACCAATCCCCCTAGCTGGGAAGACTAGGGGAGCCCAGACTCCCCACCGCCCTTGTGATAAGGAGTCTCCAATCCTCGCTGCTGTGTCAACGGAGACCAAGTGGTCTTCTGCCTCCACCTGGCAGTGAGGAACTGTTACTCCCCACCCATTTCCCTTGCCAGAATGCTGTCTCAAAGAACAAGCTGAAACGGAGGGTTTAAATGGCATCCAGAGTCTCATAACATGAAAGTATCCATATGTTTAGAGAGAATTTCTAGTCAAACCGAAACTTAGGGAATCTCTAAATGACTGCAATCAAAAAATGCTGACATCTAGACAAACAAGATGTTAGAATTATCTGACAAGGATGTTACAGCAGCTAGCATAAAAATGACAACAAACATTCAACACGCAGTTAAGAACATGCTTGAAACTAATTGAAAAATAGGAAGCCTCTGCAAAGAAATAGAAGAGCCAAAAGGGCCAGAAAATGGGCAGCCTAAGACAGAAAATAAAGATGATATTCATGCTACTGCAGCCAAATATTGGAGACACGACTGGCCCCAGCCCCACTCAGGCCAGCACCGGCCTACACTCGCACTTCCATGCGGCTATACTGAGGAACCAAAAGTACATTAACAAGAAAATCAGGGGATGAACCCAACGGAATTAAGGCAACACAGGAAAGAATCAGTGAACTGGAACATCAATGAAAACTACCCACTCTGAAAAACAGAGAAAAGAGAAAGGAGAAAAAGAAAAGAAGGACCTGAAGAACTATAAATTAAAAACTTTCATGTCAAGTCTCAGAAGGAAAGGAAAAAAGACAGTTGGCTAAAAAGCTATTCAAAGGGGTAACAGCTGAAAACTTCCCAGATATGGCGAGAGATCTAAACCTACAGAAGCAAAAAGCTGAGTAAATCTCAAACAGAATAAAAACCAGAGAAATCCATGCCAGGACACATTGCAATTAAATTCCTGAAAATTAAAGACAAAGAAAAAAATCTTGAAAACACCAGAAGAAAAATGACCCTTCAAATGACAGTGGGTTTCTCATCAGGACCTGTGAAAATTAGCAGGAAGTTGTAGAGTGTTTACCAAGTGTTGGAAGAAAAGAAATGTCAACACAGAATTCTCTACTCAGTAAAATCATGCTGCTTCTTATTCTCAGATGATGAAAAACTAATTTGTTGCAAGCAAACTTATGGTAAAAGAATGGCTAAAAGCATTTCTCCAAATAGAAAGTAAGTAATAAATGAAAGAACCTTGGAACATCAGGAAGTAAGAAAGAATGCAGTAAGGCCAGCAGATGGTATCGAGGTTACATTGTTGGACTCCCACATGGCAGACCTGGGTTTGGTTTGAGTCCTAGACCTGGTGGCTTGAAACTCGTGCCAGGGGGAGGGGAGGGGCATGTGTGTGTGCATGTGTGCATGCTCAAAATCCCAGGAGGAGAATGGAGGAGAAGGGATTGTGGCATGGCCATCCCGCCCTGGGGCGGGGGTGGGGGGGGTGATGTCTCACTTTCTCTCTCATTGTGTCTGTCTCTCTTTCACTCTGGCAAAACTATTGAGAAATCAAAATGAGATTCTAAAAAAAAAAAAGTCCAAGTATCCCAAGGAAGGTATAAAATAAAGCAGAGAGATTTAAACAAAGAGAATAAACAAATAACAAAAGACAGGGTAGAAGACTGAAGCCCTAAAATATCAATAGTTAGATTACATTTAAGTGATATAAACACACCAATCAAATAGATAATCAGCTCCTTCCTCAAGAATCTAGAAAAAGAAGAGCAAAGTAACTGCAAGGAAGGCAGAATGAAGAAAATAATAAAGATAAGTTGATAAATTGAAAATAGAAAAATGATAGAGAAAAACCAGTAAAACAAAGGTTCTTTGTTTTATTCTGGTTCTTTGAAAGAACCAACAAACTTGATAAACCTTTAGCAAGACTGTCAATGTACAAAAGAGAGAAGGCACAAAATATCAATACGGGGAATGAAAAAGAGGATAGATTCTGCAAACATCAAACAAAATAGGAAATACTATAAACAAATCTCCACACACAAACAAAAATGAACCAATTCCTTCAAACTACTAGCTACTGCAAGCTACTACTAGCTACTACAACTCACTCAATATGAAAGCTAATGTAACTATTAAAGAAATTGAATTTAGAGTTTCAAAGATACCCAAAAAGAAATATCCAGGACCAGATACTTTCACCAGAATTCTACCAAACATTCAAAGAATTAACACTAGTTCTACACAATCTCTTCCAGAAAATAGAAGTGAAGGGAACTATTCCCAATCATTTCTATGAAATGACTAAGAATTACTTTGATGCCAAATCCAGATGAAATGGTATGAAAGAAGAAAACTATAGACTGATTCCCTTCGTGAATATAGATGTAATAATTAACAGCAAAGAGTATTCAGCAGTACTGAAAAAATAATTATACACTATGACCAAGTGGGATTTATTCTAGGAATGTAAACCCAGTTCAGTCTTTGGAAAGCAGTCAGTATAACCCATCATATTAGCAGTCTGAAGAAAAAAAACTTATATGACCATACCAATCAATACAAAAAATACATTTGGTAAAATTCAACACTCATTTCTAATTAAAAAAAAAAAACTTTCAGAAAAATAATAATAGAAAAAACTTCCTCAACCTAATACAGAACATCTAAAAATAAACAAAAAAATAGGAATGAAAGCAAAAATCCTGACATTATACATAAAGTATTTAAACTGCTATCTACTTACAGACTGTCTAGGTGGAAAATTCTAAGGAAGTAGTTTAAAAAACAAAAATAAAAAAGGTCCAGCAATGTTGCACAATACAAGATAAACCTACAAACGTCAGTTTTTATTTTATTTCTATTTCTTCTATATTTATTTCGATAAACAAGCAAAGACCACGTGAACACTGAAATTAACAATAAGGCAACAGGCCCAGTCTAGATGGTGTGGTTCATAGCATGCTAGACCACAGTGCCAGAGACAACGTGGCTGACCACAGGTTGGGATCTCCAGGTCGCCCTGAAAATACACTGGGTTAAAGAGGGACAGACACACAGATATGGAACAAACCAAGAACTTGGAAACAGACTCACATGACATGTGCTCAGGTGATTTTTGGCAGAGGTATAAGAGTAACTCAATAAAGCAAAGACAGTGTTTTCAGCAAATGGTGCTGGAACAATTGGATGTCCAGTCAAAAAATTGAAACTTGACTCAAGTTTCATACCTTATACAATAATTAATTCAAAATGAATCATGGAGTTAAATGTAAAATATAAAACTATAAAAATGTTAGAAAAAGAAAACAAAATATTTGCAATCTAGAGCTAGGCAAAGAGTTCATAGACTTGATACCAAAAGCATGAACCATTATAGGGAATACTAATAAGTTCGGCTTCACCCAAATTTAAAGTTTTTGCTCTACAAAAGACCCTGTTATAAAGATAAATGGCTAGCAACAGAGTAGGAGAAAATGTTTGTAAACCACATGTCCAGAAACAGACTGGTAGTAAGAATATAGGAAAAACTGTCAAAATTCAAGAGTTAAAAAAAAAAAAAAAATCTGGGCAGCTCCATGGCTGATGGCTAAGGCAGCTGGTCCCACATGCTCAACAGCATGGCATGAGTCCTGGACCCAGTGAGTGGCTTGTGAAACATGCTGGGTGCAAGTGTGTGCATGCCCAACATCCCAAAAAGGGGCGGAGATGGAGGAGAAGAGAGTGCAGTGTGACCAAGCCCCACGGTGGGGGACGGGTGGGTACTTTCTCCTCTTTTCTCTTTCTCTCTGCCTCTTTCTGGTGACTGTGTTTCCCAGAGCAAAACAACAACAGAGCCAATTAGCAAATGGGTAAAAGTTATGAACTAATGTTTCTCTGGAAATTATATACAGGCAGGAAATAAGCATTTGAAAATATATTAAATATCATAAACTACTAGGTAAATGTAATTGAAAACCACAATGAGCTTTCACTATCAGGATAGCTAAATTGAAGTAAGTGACAACATCAAATGCTGATGAAGGTGTGGGTTACTCATATATTTCTACTGGGACCATAAAACAGGGAAGGCACTATGGAGAATAGTTTGTCTCTCTTCAAAAAAAAAAAAAAAAAACGAAATCCGCAGCTACCATACCATCCAACAGACGTACTATGCTCACACAAAAGCCTGTATACAAAAATCTATGGCAGCTTTATTTGTCATAACCAAAAACTGGAAAGAACGCAGTTTTTGTGGGTTCTTCATGAGATGAATGGTCAAACATTTTGGTACCATTAAACACTACTTAGCAATAGAAAAGAACAAATTGTGGGTAGGGGAATGATCTAGATGAATCTCCAGGGAATTATGCTGCGTGATAACAGCCAATCCGAAAGGTGGCATATTATAATGTAAACTTCTTGAATAAAACTATGAAAATGTGGAAGTGAGGCCAGCCGGTGACAAGGTGGTTAAGGCTGCTGAGTACCATAGAGCTGACTGTGCAGTTCGAGTCCTGGATCTGTTGGCTTGGAAAGCCAGCCAGGCTGGTGAGTGTGCACCCGAAATCCCAAAAGGAAAAGTAGAAGAGACAGGATTGAGTGAGCCCCTTCCCTGTGGGAGTGCGTGCTCACTTTCCCCCTCTCCTGTCCCTGCCAACACACTCGCCCCTACCAAATTGTAGGGGAAAAGTGAACTTATCAGTAGTTGCCAAGCATTAAGGGGGCGGGCGGTGAGTGTGGCTATGAAAGGGCAACAGGGTTCATTCTTACAGTGGAGGCATGTTCTGTATCTCCACCGTATCAATGTCGATATCCTAGTAGAGATACTGTACCTTAGCTTTCTAAGGTGTTACTACCAGGGGAAATTAGGTCAAGGATACATGGTATCTGTCTGTATTGTTTCATAAGCTGCATGTGAAGCTACATGATTATCTCAAAATTTTACTTTGATTATCGCAAAATAAAAAATGTAATTTAAAAAATATGACGGTGGATTAGAAATAGGCTTGAGTCCTAGCTGTGCTGTTTAATTACTAGGTATTTTACTACACAAAGAAACATTAATGACTAGAGTTTTACATATAACAATATTCTTGGGCTGACTTCGTGGCTTGGTGGTTAAGGGAGTTGGATCCCACTTGGCTAATTATGCAGTTTAAGTCCCAGCCCCAGGGGCTTGAAAAACAAACCAGGCAAATGTGCATGGGCCCAAAATCCTGTCAGGATGGAAAAACGGAGGAGACAGGGTTATGGTGTGACCACATCCTATTGGGAGGGCTTTCTCCCTCTCCCTATCTCTCTGTCTCTCTCTGGTAAGCGCACACACACTCTGGCAAATAAACAAATATAAAAATATTCTTACAAAGAGAAGTTATTTCTTTTTTGTTTGTTTGTTTTTTGCTTTTTGGGTTTTGGTTTTTTTTTTTTTTTTTTTGAAGAGGTTTTTTCTTTAGGGGCTTGGTGCCCGCCCTAGAGAAGGGATACAGAGAGATAGAAATCACCCCCCAGGGGGGATGGCCATGCAGCAATCCCTTTTCCTCCATTCTCCTCTCGGGAACAACAACCCACAAGGTGTGAGTTTAAGCCACCGAATCCATGACTAGAACCCACTACATGGGAGTCCAGCAACATAGCCATTATGCCATCTGCTGGTTCCCACAAAGAAGTTATTCCTAAGGAAAATAAAATACCAAAATGCCTAAAGGAAAAGATGATAGATTTTACTAGATACAAATGTAAAACATCTTTATGTCTAAAGATACTACAGATACCAAAAGACAAATGACAACGGGGGAGAGAAATTCACCACATCACTCAAAATAGAAAAGAAATTTAACAGAAATTGAGAAAGTAACCCATTCAGAAAAACAAAGGGCATCTAATAGAAAATGACTAGAATTTATGAACAATTTACAAAAATAACTGGAAGCAGCTAATACGTGAAAATACACTCCACCTTACTAGTGCTGAGGCAAATGCAAACTTAAATACCTGTAAGACAGCTGTTTGCTCCTAACCCAATGGCGAGACAATTTTTCCTAAACGTTAAATGTGGAAACAATTCCAGACTTGCAGCAAAGTTAAAGAATAGTGTAAAGAAATTAAGATACCATTTACTGACTGCTCACATTTGCCACGTTTTCTTCTCTTTCTCTCCATCCCCCGCCCTCTATCCAGATGTATGTATTAGGTCGTTGAAAAAGTCGTGATGCATTTTTGCACAGAAAATGACATCATGACTTCCTATGGCCCAATATATAGAGGTAATTTGTTTTTGGAACCATTTGATAGTAAGGTGCATCCACGCCTCCTTAGCCCCAAATATTTACAGCTTTTTCCTGTACAGACGCGCACCTAATCGTGGTACATGATCACGTACATTTTCAGTGTGCACTGCACACTGGCACCATGCTGTTGTCAAATTCCAGTTTTGTCAGCTTCCTGACGTTGGCCTTCACAACATCTTTCCCATTCCGGATCACTATTGCATCTGAGGGTCCTGTCGCCACGGTTCCCCTTAATCTGGAACAACCTCCACTCTCGTTTGCTTTCATGGCATTGACATTTGGGGAGAGAACTGTTTGCTTCTGTTGGAGAATGAACCTCAATTTGAGTTGTTAAGGGTTTCCTCAGAATTGGATTTTGGGGGTACATTTTGAGCAGGAGGGCTCCAGGAGTGCTTCTGTCCCTCTCGGGGTGTCATCACTCCAGGACGAACATGGATGCTCATTGCAGCGCTAATGACATTAACTTCGATTATTCGGTTCAGCTGATGTTCACTGGGCCTCCCCATTGTACAGTTGCTGTTCTTCCTTTCACAATAAACAAGTCATTTGGGCAGATGCTTTGAGTCTACGTGATTCCATATTCCGGCTCAAACTTTCACTCTTAGCTGTGTCATCTGCTGCTGATTCTCATCTAAATCAATTACTACAATTATTGCCAAAGGACGATTTTTCTAAATTCCATTTACACATGTTAGCTGACATCCTACTACAAGGCCATGTTTTTCTATCCACTCACGGAGTTTTATTTACTAGTTCTAATTCATTACTGTGATTCGTTTTGATGTTCAAGTTGGCTTTTGGTGCCCCCGGACACATCCCCATCGCCCTTTGAGTATTTCCTTTTTTTGTGTCACAGCAAGATGTTCCCATTTTGTTGTTCCATGCCCTAGACCTAGAATTACAACTTCAAGAAAGACGTGGTTCTTTTTAATAGAGGTAATATTTACAAACCAAGATTTAGCAGTGGACATATTCCTCGTTACTGGAGTGCTGGCAAAATTGTTAAAGAGTGAAAATATCCAGAACTAGTGAAGGCAAGTGTCAAGAACGCTCTTGCTCATGCTTGACGAAAGAGTTCTCTGGTGTTGAGGCTGGCAGGCGGTGTGGTGGTTAAGGGCTCTGGATTCCCACATGGCCAACCATGGTGGCTTGTTTTCTCACTTTTTTCTCTCCTTTTTTTTCTCCCCCCGCCCCGGTCAAATTTAAATAAATAAATAAACAAACAAATAAAGTTAAGTATACATATTTTAACAAAGAATGATCTGGCGTGACAGTTTAGGAAGGCCGTTCGGCCATAGCTGGCAGCACTGACACACGCCTGCTTGCACATAGCCACACACGTGTAGGTGTTCAACACAAACCAGCATTCAGTGGACAACAGCAACACCCTGGCAATGACCAGTGTCCATCCACACGAAATCCACTAAGGAAACCATAGCACTCCCTTCTGAAAGAACACGAGGCATGTGTTGACAAGAATGAGCTAGATTTAAGTTGGTGGCTTATTACTGGAGGAGTCACTTACAGAATAACATGTACGATCTGATTTTTTAATAATTAAGACAAAGCATGTTTGTGCTTATATAGGGAAAACTCTGAAAGGACACACTTTAATCTCCTCAGCAATGTTACCCTCTGAGTTGCCTGGGTGGGGGTGAGGGTGTTGAAAAATGGGAGAAGAAAATTATAGTTTTTATTTTATATTCCTTTGGACTATTTGAAGATTTTAGATCAGCCACATATTTATTTTGTAGTTAAAACAAGTGATAAGATGGGCCAGCCTATGGCCTGGTGTTTACATAAGCCAGATCCCACCTGGCTGCCAACCGCAGCTTGGGAAACCCTCCAGACACATGCATGCCCAAAATATCAAAAAGAGAAGGAGGTGGAGGAGGGATTGTGGCATGACCAGTCCCTGTGTGGAGAGAGAGCTTTTTTCTCTCTCCTCTTTCATGAGCACACACATCTTCTGGCTAAAAAAAAAATGGGGGGGATGCATTAAGAGATAATAAATCAAAAGAGACACTCAGCTCCCCAGCCCACTGGCTGGAATTATTGAAACATACTAAGGTAGCTTTAAAAATAAAAAGGTACTCACCAGAAGGGTGGTCAATGGCCTTGGAAACAGGAAGGAAGAGAACATCTTGGCTGTTCGCTCCGACAGTGCGCACTCCGGCGGGGGTGGGGGCTGCCCACCACCTCGGCTCTCGGTGAAGTGCCCACAGGATTTTGCTAACAGCCCAGTGTCACTCCCAGCTCTGATTCTGCCTCTCACCCTCCTTTGGGAGGTCACTGACTTCTCTCAAGTGGTCCCTCCTGGGAGGGAATGTGGTGGCCACAAGGCACAGGACAGGAGGCCTCAGACCCGGGCTGCCCCTGATCACGCGGATCAGACGGATCCACACGGGATCAGCAGGCCCGATTCCCGGCCGTGCTTGGCCACTCCACACTGGGCTCACTGCTTATCCACCCGTTCAGTGCCCTCGCATTCCTCCTGCCTCAGTTTCCACATCTGTAATAGATCCCCCTGAGAGTTCAGGGAAGGTCAGATGAGTAAATATACCAAGTGCTTAGGGCAGCAGCTGGCGTTCATGGACACTCAGAAAACTCTACTACTGTCATTCTCAGCAGGCGCAGTGGGCCACCCTGTCTCGGATATAATGGAGAAAAAGTTAGGGTTTAACTTTTTTTTTTTTTTTTCAAGATAGTTTCTCACTACACTGCAATTCTCCTGAGTAGCTGGGAACACAGGTGCATGCCATCCCACTGTGGGAAAACAATAAAAATCTATCCCTTAGAAAACTGCATGGGTAATTTCTGCTGTGTCCCTTTGGTAGCTCTGGTTTAGTGAGGAGGGAGATGTCCAGGGATAATGAAAAGCTATCACTTACAAAATTATATACGCCAGCGATTTCCGAGGCGTCCCTTTAAGAACTCTGGTTTACCGAGGAAGGCAATGTCCAGGGCTGGCATGCTGTGAAAACCAGGCTCGAACACTGCCGAGCCAGCATTACTCTTGCTTGCTGCTTGCAAACAGCGAGCCTCAGTGAATGTAATCTCTTGTCGTGGGCTCATAAGCGACCATGGACCAAGGACAGTGAGATTGTTGCTATCTTCTCAGCCCCGGCCATTCCTCCCCTTATCCCAGCCCGAGCCCCGGTGAGAACGATCTGAAGAAGACATTGCATCCTGCCCTCTGTCTTATCCCAGCTTGCTGACGCAATCGCCCTACCACCTTGCAACTTCTGAAAATAATGGACAGGCTTGTTCCTTTGTCCCTCTGCAAATAAATACGAGGGGAAGATCCACCTTGGGGGTCACTTCTCTGGTGGCTTCTCCCTCTCGCTCTTGAATCTTTCCATGCATTTCAGGTGACTCCCTGCTGGCAAGAGAGTTACAAGTTGTGACCCAGAGTTTGGACCAATGGTGACCCAGAGTCACACCACACCTGGCTCTTGCAGAGAAGGTCTTGCTTAGGTGCCCATACTGACCAAGACCACTGGCTCTTCCTGCCTCAGCCTCCCCAGTAGCTGAGACTGGCATGTGCTGGCATACCCAACTTTCAGGGTGGGCAAGGAATTGAACACAGGCCTGTCACGTGTCTTCAGCCTGTCAAGTTGCAGCATCTAGCAGCATGCCCTACAGGAGCTGGGCTTGCAGCTAGGTTTTCACACTTACCAGTGATGTGGCTGATGGTTTGCTGTAGTGGTGTGCAAATGCCTAGAATGCTTTCAGCTGCAAGGATTCCAAACACGGCAGGTTAAACAAAAAAGGTTTGATCTCCACTTACTGAGAGACCTGCAGGTGGACAGCCCCTGCCGAGATTCCGTTCACCCGAGACTTTGTGTCAGCAAACACAGCCTCTCTTGCCTTTGTTCTGCCTCAGGTTACAACATGTCTGCTTTGGCTCCTGACATCACATCCATCTTTGATATAGGAAGAAGGGAAATGGAAAGAAAACTGGAAATATTAGCTTTTTTCAAGAAAACAAGCTTTCCCAAGTCCCCCTGCTGACTGCCACATGGGTCTCATTTACCAGAACTGTGTCATTTTACCACTCTTAGTTCAGGACAAGCTGGGAATATATTTAGCTTTTTCGCCTCAATATTGCAGATTGAAAGGGAAAGGAGGTTGGGGATAACCTCAGAAAGCCTACTACTGTTTCCTTTATCCTGTTACGAAAATCCATGTGGCCCATGTTTAGTGAATCAGGAGTGAGTAAGGAAGTTCAGCAAGCATTTTCTCAGGAGGGAGACTGTCACAGCAACCCTGTGCTTCTCCTGTTCTGGGGGGTTTGTCTAATAGAAGCCTGTACATTGTGACACAGCAGGGGACAGTCCAGCTGCAGGGTCAGCTGGGAGCTCACACTCTCTCTGGGACTTAGCAAGCCTGAAAGCCGTGTACACCAGGATCAGCCACCCAGCCTCCAGCCGCTTCCCCTAGAAATGGCCCACTACAGCCTGCAGTGGGCCGGCCAAGGGAGCCGGAGGCTGTCAGCTAGCTGAACGGCACCCTCAGCAGCAAGGGCACTTCTGGTCATTTCCTCCCGGACCATTCAACCTGTGTTTCATCTTCCGGAGCACTGGGCAGCCCAGCCAGGACTGCAGCTACATCCGTCCAGCAGGATGGGCTGATGGTATCTAGTTCCTGAGACCCTGCAGTGAACTCAGACCTCAGATCCACTCTCATGATAAAGGCTTTGCCTTTTTCATCTCTTTTAGCAAATACCAACTCCTGGCTGAAGCCCAAACTCCTGGCTGGATACCAGCTCCTGGCCGAAACCCCCTGCTGCTTCCCAGAAACAGGCTGGTCTGAAGTGCTTCCTCCTCCACTGTGGGGCCCACTCTGGGCCCTTCTCCATGGCAAGTCCTTAGAGGGCAGTGCAGGTATTTGCAGGGGCTGCCCTCTCTGTTCACCTTTGGCAGTTCCTGGGTGTGCCCGCCTCAGCACCCTCAGCCAATCTGGGTTCCCCAGGTTCAGGCCAAGGTGCCTGAGGTCTGCACAGCTCTGGCCGGCCACCGAGCACCCAGGCAGGAAGTCTGCAGCCGAGGGTCCCTAAGCAGCACGGGCTGTGGAGCACCCACCGGCTCTGGCCTCGGAGATCAGGCAGCTCATTTTTTCTGAGTTTGTGGGAAATGCACTCTGAACACATTTGCATCAATGGAGGAAATAATATCTCTCCCAAGAGACCAGAGAAGAAAGAAAATTCCATTTGCTGAGACATTAACCCCGGGAGCCCAGCTCTTACTACCTGTGTTTTTTGGCCATTGGGAGGCGGTAAATTCTCCTGGACCCAGAGGATGAGGAAGAAGAGATGTCACATCCAACAAGGGGTTTTCTTCAGTTCAGCTTCCAGTTTATTCTTGCGAAGTGAGGATGCCCCCCCCCCGAAACATACGTAACTATTTAGGGCCCACAGTTGTGCTGAGCAAACCAGAGCTCAGCAATGCCTACTCTTGCCCGAAACCCTGGCCAGAGCCTAGACCTGGGCCTGGTGGTGCAGCCACCACCTGCTACAGCCCTGCAGTGGCAGAGAGGGTCTGCTGTGTCCCTGGGGCTCCAGAGGGTCAGTCATGGGTGTCTCAGATTGGCCTCTCTTCCCCTCTCAGCTTCTCACAAATCATGTGACACAACATCGCAGACGCCGCCTGAGATTGAAAGCTGAGCCTGTCCAGGTCAGGAGATTCCGAATGCACGCTCAACTCGGCTCCAGCCCTCATGGGTCACCCCCAGGGTCTCAGTGGGGTGTTCCGACTTCCTGGGGAGCAGACGCTCTGATTTCCAACCAGAACCGGTCATTTCTTTCTTCCTCGCTGGGACCCCTGCTCCAGCCACCGTCCTCACACCTGCGCCCCGGGTGCCCCCTCTCCAGCCAGGTCCTCCTGTCAGTACTGGTACACTGTTACCCCCGTCTCTGAGACCCCTCGATGTGCTGTACCCTGCTGCTGCTGCCCATTCTCTGCTCCTCTTGATGGTAAAAGCACTGCAAAGACCAGAGCCTGGGCTCAGGCACAACGGACCAGCCGTGGGGGCGCTGTGGAGTGACACTGGAGCCCGGGTGGGAAGGCTCCAGGTTCACGTCCTGCATCTTCCTGAACTGGGGCAGCCATGATCCTGGCTGACCTCAGGGCTGGGGGAGGATCATGATGTGAAGTCTCTGCTGACTGTCTATCCCTCCTTCTCTCTCAGGAAATAAATAACTTGGGAGAAAAAGGGGGGGGGGGGCCGACCCTGTCTGGGGTCATCCCCCCACACACTA
>NW_006159692.1:6770227-6775947 GCF_000334495.1 Tupaia belangeri chinensis
TCTTCTCTGACTGTTTTTTCCCCCTTCTTCTCTCGGAAAAAAAAAACTTGGGGGGAAAAAGGGGGGGGGGGCATGACCCTGTCTGGGTTCATCCCCACACTCTCTCAAGCCTTGGGAAATGTTCATGGCACCCACAGAACTGCTGGCTTCAGGTGTTGCTAAGCAGTGAGGCAGCAGGGGTGACCCGGAGACTCAGCGACCCCCTCGAAACTGCACCCTCACCTGCATTCCAGGAATCCCGCCTCTGGGTTCTCCCCTCCTCTTCCATCCCTCGCGGCCCCTCCTCTCCACACCCCTGTGGGAGTGCTGGGACCTCCTCCATGTACTCTATGGACTCTCTCCACTGCCAGGTTCCACCACCTCCTCTGTCCTCTGCCTCAAGGCTGGACAGACTTCCAGACGTCCCTTGTGAACCCCAACCTCCAGGTCTCCAAGCCTGCTCTCCACTGCCTTCCCCTTGATGCAAAACAGCTTTCTTCCCTCACACCCCATGGTTAACTCTCTGGTCTGCCGCTGAAATAAACCTCCCCCCTGAGGTTACCCCCATGGCTGCCTCCACCTCCCCCTAACCACACTCATGCCCACCTGCACCTGTTACAACATGCACCTGCTCAAGTCTTAAAGGCCACTTTCCCCAAGTTCAGTCGAAGTCCAAATGGCCTCCTGCTCTCTCTGCCCCTCCCCAGTCACCTCACTTCTTACTCTGTGCTAGCAGTCCTGGTCTCCTGAGCACCCGCAAACTCATGTCCCTAAACCTAGCTCTGCCCGCAGGGTCCAGTGGATCACTTTCGTCCTTCTCCAAGTCTTCCTTCCCTGCCTCCCTATTTTGAACTGAATCCCTACCCTACCATGCCATTCCCCCATGTCACTTAGCTACAGCTGAGTCACAAATACACCCAAAACACAGTGGCTCAAGACACTTGTATCTCAGATTCTGTGGGTAAGGGCCTGGGCATGGCTTGGCGCAGATCCTCTGGCTAGAATCTGCCACAGGCTGCAGCCAGCTGTTGGCTGGGCCGAGGTCATCTCAGAGCTGGATCCACTTTATTCTTGCTCACGAGGCTAGGGGCAGGAGTCAGCTCCTCTCGAACCATCACCTAGGCTACCCAAGTCCCTTGCATACGGGCCTGCTCCTGAGACTGGTGTGACACCACCACACCTTTCTGTGTTTTTCATGGCATTTTTCCGTCCTAGCTTCCTGTATAGGTTGCCCGTGTATTCAGTTCATGTCTGCCTCCCCAAAGGAGAAAGCAGGCTCCTTAAGGGTAGGGTTTTCTGTGTTGTTGCAGGCTGTGTCCTCGCCCTCTGTCACAATACCGTCATAGCACACAGTAGATGCAGTCCGGCAAGGCCCTCTGAGGAGCAACGTCTGGGCAAAGGAGGAAGCCGTGGGCTCTCTAGGGCTGGCGTCTCCCAGGCAGAGACCCCGTGCCAATGGTCTGCTGTATTCAAGGACCAGCACCCAGGCCTGTGGGTCCTGGTGGGTGAGGAGGAGGAGGTGGGTGAGCCGGGTGGAGGGTCCCTGGCGCCCCATGGTCATAGCGGCATTCTCTACCTTGTTCCTTGGTAGGTAGGGTGCAGACATCCACCCATCAGAGTGGCCTCTGACCTCCCATCCCCCAGGCTGCCCACTACGGTCTTGCGTCCTTGAGAGGTCTTAGCTCCCGCAGGGTCGGAGCCTCGCCTGCACCCCCGCTAGGGGTCTTGGGATTTTCCAGAGTCCCTTTGGAGCAGTGGGGACAACATAGCAGAAGATAAGGGTGAAGGAAGGAGCCCAAGAGAAGGCCACAGATCCCAGCCCAGAGAGGTAGGCAGCTTGGACCACACTGCAAGCAGCGTGGAGGAGGTGAGGTTCTGACATGATCTGAAGGGAGAGCTGGTGGGACGTGCCATTACACCAGGCCCAGGCCCAGGCCCGGGAAAAGCAAGACATCCCCTAGACCTGGTTGGGGTGTCCCGAGGACTGGGCGACCACAGTGCCCTTCAGTGACATGGGAACACCGGGTTGAAGCAGCATTTGGGGGTGGGAAGAGCAGAAATGAAGTTTCATCTTTTAGGCAGGCATTGAATGGAGAGGCCTGTGGGGTGTCTGTGGGGAGACCGTGAGGGAGCAGCTCCATGGGGGACTGCAGCAGAGGAGGCTGAGGGGAAGCCGGCAGCAGAGGTAGGAGGAGTAAACCACAGAGAGGGAGGGAGGTCAAGGGCCCTGAGGTGAGAACCCTGGGGACATTTCCATATTCAGGAACGGGGAAGAGGAGGGGACCCCGAGAGGAGGAGCAGAGCCAGGGCTGAGTAGGTGCAGACAGTGGAGACTCACCACAGGCCAAGCAGGGAGAGGCCGTGAACCTCGGCCCAGACCAGGCTAGCGGCAGGGGAGTGGGGGGACACTGTTGGTGGGAGCGCAGGAAAGGAGGCAGTCCTCAGATAGTATTGGGGCAGTTTCCTGTAAAAGAAACAGCGAGACAAAGGAGAGGCATGGCGTGGGCGGGGGAGGAGGCCATGAGGGGTGTTGATATCCTTTTTTCTCTTTCTTTTTTTTAAGTTTCTTTTTTTTTTTTTTCTATGAGACAGAGAGCGAGACAGGCACCTCCAGTAGGGTCCCCATTGCCCTGATCCATCCCTGGCCACAGCCATGAGTGTGGGCCATGGGTTGAGGGAGGTCTCCAGACTCGAACTGAGAACCCTCTAGTGTGAGTCAGCCTCGAAGGGTTCTGGGCCACTGCACCGCCACCTGGCTCTGGAGTTGGTATTCTGAAGGGGAAGATCCAGCAGGCACAAGACAGTCTCAGCGGGAGTAAGAGGGGCCCAAGGTGGGTGGGCAGGCTGAGTGCACACAAGCAGACTCCAGGGGACGGTGAGTAGGTGGCAAAGGCTGAGTGGCATTGAGGTGTTGAGTGCTGAAGCACACAGGGACCACTGTGGCAGGGAGAGAGTGGCTCAGTGCTGTGGACAGCATGGCAGTGGGTTCATATCCCTGGAGCAGAGCAGGGGACAGTGGATGGAGGTGGCTGGGAGGAATCAGGGTAAGGGGGATTTGGGCTAAACCAATTCAGAAGGTTCTTGCCTAAGACAGGCTGGGGCGATCAGACATCACCTGGGAACTGGTGGAGAGCAGAGACCCGATCGGATACCAGGGATGACCAGATCCTGTATTGAGGGCGGGGGTTCTGGCTAAACTGACTTTGCAGGGGTCGCTAAAACCGTGTGGTACACAATGAACTGAGGAGAAATTTCGGAAGCCTGACTAAAGCTGGCCAAGCAAAGAATCTCAGTCGGCTGGTGCTGTCAAAGGGGGCAACGGGGTGGGGACATGGCTCCAGGACTTGGAGGAGGCCGTGGGCCTCCAGGACTTGGGTGGCATGGTCACCAGGACTTGGGTGGCATGGTCACCGAGCAGGCGAGCAGCTGGGCTGATGCCAGACACCCCCGAGTGCAGGCAGCCTGGTGCAGGCTGGCGGTGTGCAGGCGGCGGCTGCTGAGCCTGGCATGTGGGGGTTAGCCAGGGGAGGACAAGGGGAAAGGCTCGGGGGGCCAGGGGAGTCAGAGAGGCATGAGCTCAGCCATGGCCCCGCACTGGGGCTCGGGCAGTGAGCAGGAGAAGCACACGCAGGGCGTGGTGGAGAGGGAGAGAGATGTGTGCTAGATGTCCTGATCACCATCGCAGGTCCCTTGGCCTTTGTCCCCAGCTCTTCACTGCACAGCCACCACTTTGGGCCCATCTTACAACTGAGCTGAGACTTGGCACTCGTGCGCTCAGGAAAGGCTGTGAATGGACGACTTGCCTGTGAGGGGCTGGAGTGAGCGCTGTGGCATGCCTGGGAGAAGGCTGTGGGGCTAGGTCAGGGGGAGAGATGCCCCGAGGGGTCTAGGACCCTCACGTTCTGAGATGTTCCATGTGCGGGGGAGCCGCAGAAATCAGGTGCGAGAACGACCTCTGACTTCCCTTTCTTGGCTAGACCTTGAAGATCGCTTTAGTGCCTCCTGGGCCTCAGATCCAGTGGTTCTGATCCACATGGACCTGCAGGGAGGTCTTGCTGCATCCAAACGCCCTCGCTGTTGGGGTCCTCGTGGTTGCCTCACCCGGCACTTGTGATGCCAGGTCCTCCCGAGTCCTGGCCACCCCAGGTCAGTCCCCGTCTGAGAAGAGCCTCAGGTCCTGAGACCCTGAAGCTGACTCGCCACTCCTCACAAGCCCAGAACTATGCTAGGCCTCCCCTGCACAAGGAGGAAAGTTCCAGCACCCACATTCTTGGGCCCTGGGCCCCTAACACTCGTCACTGCCAGGCGGACACGGCCCATGTGACAGGGGAGGATGGCGTTCTCAGGTTGCTCACACTGGGCAGTGGAGGACAGGGTGAGGGCCCAGGTCCTGAGATTGTCCACCACACCCTGTGGGCTGAACGGCTGTCCCCTGCCAGCTCCTCTCTCACTGGGCCAGGGGACCCAGGCCCAGGAGGCACCTTCTCTTGCATAAGGTGTCACAGGTACAGAAATCCAAGCTTGATAAATGCTCAGACCCCGCACTGCCCCCAAATGAGTGTCCTGGCTGACGGAGGTCGGTCTCCCAGGCTCCCTCTGGGGCAGACGGGCTCTGGGGGCCCCCATGGAGGAGGTGACTTGAGCACAGGCCACATGACCCTCTCCAGACGCCCTTGGTCAGAGCTCCCTGATGAAATCACCTCGTGTTGGGCGCCATTACTCACAGAATTACAGCTTGCCAGGCAGCTCAATGAGATTTATAAAATGCCCCAGGCATGACAAATCTTCACTTTGAGAGGGTCATTTCCTGAAGGAGATTCCAGGGATGGCTCATTTTATAGATCTTGGAGTCCTGGACCATAAGCGGCTGGAGCTGAGGACCTCAAGATACGATGGTGTCTGCTCTCTACTGATGGCCCCCTGGGGACAGAAAGGACACAGATGTCCCTGTGGAGTATTGGCTCGCACTCACTTCAGAGCAGTGTGAAGGAATTTTCGGACTGTCCCTAACTCCTGGGGGCAAGTCATCTTTGGGACCTGCCCCCTTGGTCCAGTCTCCCCGGCGTGACCTTCAGCCCATGGTGCAGTCCATCTCAGCCTCCAAAAATGACCTCAACAATCTCTCTGCCCCATGTGCTCCTCTGGGATCTTGTCACCCCCAGAAAGCAGAGTCCATGTCTCCTCTTCTTGAAACTGGGCCCGCCTTCGTGACCACCACGGTGAATGGAAGAGAAGCTGTGGGGGACTTCTGAGGCCAGGTCACAATAAGTGATGTGACTTTGGCCACCATGTCATTAAGGAAGCCCAGAACCTGCAAGGTGGCCAGGCTGGTGTCCTGGCAGACGGCTTCAGCGAGCGTCTCACCAACCACCAGGCTGGTGAGGGAGTTTCCAGCCTGACCCTAGAGCTGCCCATCCTAAGCAAGACAGGGGTGAGCAGATACAGGCTACCCCTGCTGAGCTCGGCCTAGATTGCAGACTCGTGCACGGGGGCAATGACAGTGCGGTTTTCACTCATTCGGGAATAGTCTATTAATTCTCTGAAACAGACAGGAGGATAATGGCCGGGGCGACTCCTCGGCCCACTGTGGAAATCCCATCCAGCAGTGACTGCTTGAGGGTCCTAGAAGGGTGGGGGTCCAGAGTCAATGGGGGTGATAGCTCTCTGCCCCAGGCAAGCTTCAGGCGGGAGTGACTCCTCAGGGCCTGTGGGAAAGGACTCAGAACCACGCTCACAGCAGC
>NW_006159692.1:6776358-6791373 GCF_000334495.1 Tupaia belangeri chinensis
AGGAATGCCAACCTGTGGCCACCCAGTTCTGTGGGAAGGGAAGTGCCATAGGCTGGAAGCCCTGTCTGGAGTTTTCCACGTAGTAGCAAATGTCTTTTAACAGCATAGGGTAGGTAGCTGCCGTCAGAGTTAGATATGAGGCCGTCTCCCCAAAGGATGCATGGTTTCTGAGACCGTCCCGCAGATCTGCAGCAAGCAGCATTCTGTCCTGCAGAGAAACCACACTTTCCGATCCTCTGCTGTAAAGGCCGCTGCTGGGGGGACGCTGTGAGAGCAAACCCGGCCACTGTGGGCCCCAGGCAACACACACCTGCTCCGGGATGCGTCCCATCAGGCAAGTGGCCTTTGCTTTTGCTTTGGAGTACGCGCTAGGGGACCTGGCCATCGTGGCACAGGGGGTGGCACGTGGAACCATGGAGCTAGAAGCCGCGTGGCCGACCACAGGTGCACACCTGAACCGCCCTGAAACACTGTGTGGGTACACACGCACACAGGCATGCCCATGTGCCGGGATCCTGACGAGCTCGAGGCGAGGGAAGGAGGACTGGGGAAGGACAAGACCCTGTAGAGGGTGTCCCTTCCTCCCCTTCCTCCCGCCTCGCTCCTGCGCATGCCCACACTCTCTCATGAATCAAATCAACTTTTTTTTTACAATATAAAATTCCAAGAGTATATGATTCTTCCTAAGCAAGTAAAGCTTGCAAGTATATTTTTTATTATCTTTTTATTTTTAAATGTGTTTATTTATTCAGGAGCAAGCGGTATCTCTGACAGGGTCTCACCACGCTGCTCTCCTCCCCCAAGGTGCCTATGGGCACACCTGGCATGTTTACACAGAGCCAGGACCAAAACCCAGGCCTCCCATGGGGCTCCAGCAATACACAGTGGCACTCTTTCACTGTGCCACCATGGCTGGGTTAAAAGTCCCTCTTACTAACTAACCCTGACCCGCTACACTGTCAAAGAGCAGGCGGGCATGCACAGCCGCTCCCCCAGCTCTTGGCAGGTAGTGTCCCGGCTAGGTTACAGCCTGAGTGGGCGCTGTGGCTTTTCCTGACCCACGTCACTCCACTGATGGGCACAGACAACCTCGTCAGCAGGACAGTGAGGGCAGCAATGCATACTCCTTGGCAGGAGACAGACTGTGGCTGCCCTGTGCTCCATGCCTCCCTTGGGCCACACGCCCCTCCCCAGGCAGTGCTGAACCAACCTCCATGCCGGCCACCACCCCAGCACGTGGGCAGCCCTCCCCATCAGCAGCTCCTTAGAAACCTCTGCGCGGTTTTTTGTTTTTATTTTCTTGTTGCCAGAGAAAGACAGAAAGAGGTAGGAAGGAAGAGAGAAAAAGCATAAGAAGAGGGAGAAAGCATCCCCTCCACTTCCATTTCACCATCCTGTCGGGATTTGGGGTATGCACACACACACACACACCAGGGACTTTCAAGCCACCAGGACTGAGCTTTGAACCCGTTTAGCCATTTGGGATCCAGCTCCCTTCACTTATAGGCTGCAGGGCCAGCCCTAAAGCCCTGATTGCTATCAATAGTAAATATTTCCTGACTTGAGAAGCCATAAAAATAAAACAAACTAAAAGTGCAAGAACTAAGATACCAACTCCCACCCACAAACTAGCAGTGCTCTGAGTTCATCATAGTGAGTTCTGCAAGCTTCCCACGTGTGAAGGAGTTCCGCCGACCGGGCAGCTTCACAGCAGAAGCCACTGCCTCACAGCCAGGAGGCTGCACGGCCCAGGTCAGGGTGTCCGCAGGGCCTTCCTCTCTCTGAGGCACTAGGGAAGAGGTTGCCCAGGCCCTGCCCTTGCTCATAGCCGACCGCTTTCTTCCTACCTCTTTCTGTCTCTTCACTGTCGTCTTCTGTGTGCGTCTGTCTGTCCCAATTTCTTTTATCAGGACACTAGTTGTCTCGGATTAGGACCACCATGTGGCCTCATTTTAACTGAAGTGTAGTTAATTTAATTACCTCTTTAATATTATCTGCAAATACAGTGCCGTTCTGAGGCACTTCCGCATGTGAGTTTGGGGGGACACAGTTCAGCCTATAACTCAAGAAGACCATCATTCGGGGTTGTTTACATCGCAAGATCTGTCATAATCCAGAGCAGGACCCAGGGCAGCCTGGCAGCCGGGGATGTGTAGGACAAGGACCATGCCACCTGGGTAGGGCCCTTGCTCTGTGGCCTTGGCCAATCTTGCTGAGGCCCTACTTTCTCCGGTCTTATGGTGGCGCTCGCACTGAGTGGTCCCTGTGGGCCTTTCCATCCCTGAGCTTGTTTGTCCCTGGTTGTGGGCCACGAGCCACATGGTCAGCCGTGATGGGTGGAGGGCGTGGAGTGATATGGCTGTTCTGCGGGCTGCTTGGGGCAGGACGCACAGAGGACACATGGGCAGCGCCTCCCAGGAAGGGCCGGTTCTGCCATCTTCGATTCTGTCTGGGCTGCAGGAATGTCACCAAGGGCCCGTGTGGCCAGAGTTCGGCAGAAGCAGAGGGCACACCTGGTGGGCCATGTTGGCACAGAGGTGGGGGCAGGATGCCAGGCACCCACAGGGCATGGCAAGAGACCCCCCTCCCCACTCCTGCCTGAAGGCTCAGGGCACAGGCAGCTGCCAGAGCTGAGGACCTCGCAGACAGTCACAGCTGAGGGAACGGGACCCCTGAGGGGACTGGAGCCTTGCCTGGGGAGGTGGTGAGAGATAAATAACCTGTCCTTTCCTCACCTGCGGCCTCAGGGCCTCCGGGTTGAGGAACAGGTGACAATGGGGGCAGGTCTGAGAAGGGTGGAGAGAAAGGGCCAGTTGGGACAGGCACTCCCCAGGTGTGGTCCTCTCCACAGAGTGAGGGACAGTCACTGCTCAGTGGGCACTGCAGGCCACCAATCCTCAGCTTGAGGCTCCCTGGAGGTGAAGGCAGAGCCCCAAGTGGGGACAGCAGTATAGCTGCTCAGGTAAGCTTCTTCTAAGCTAAAAGAACAACCGTCGTCCTCGCAGAAGGAAGCTTGCTGGGTGATCTTCCAATGTGAGCCCAGGGCCTGGGAAGGACTTTGCTGGACTGCTGGCCCACCCTGCTCTCCCCGCCCTCCCCCTCCCACTCCCGCAGCACCCGGAGGGCCCTAGTGGGAGGGGCCACAGGCCAGGCCTCTGGAAACCCATCGGCCCAGGCACCCTGGCCTGGAGCTCACCATGAGGCAGATGAATTAGGTGGGAGGGCTGAGATGGCCCTCTGCTCCCAGCAGCCTCCCCGGCAGCCCGTGCACTCCCCCACCTAGTCTCTGAGGCACAGCTGGTCCCATTTCTCATCCCTATCGATCACGGTGGCAGAGACCTGCCACGCAGGATGTAAATCAGGGTCCCCCGGGTATTTAACCCAGGGAGGGTTAGTTGGAGGTGGCATCCCTTATAAGTCCTGCCTCTGATGTTTTTATATTAATTCCTATCGTGGCCAGGTTAATTTTGATTCCACTGACTGTTATCTCTTCTTCATTGACTGGGAGACGTTTCTGAGAAGTGCATATCTCGGTGAGTATCAGTCACTTAGTGGGGTACTTCCCTGCTGAAAGGTTTCCATTAAAGAATGAAAAGGCCTTTGCCCCAAAGACTCACCTTAGGAAATAACAATGCAGAGGCCAGTTGGAGTCACTGCTGCCACCCCGGCCTCCACCTGTGCCCAACTAAGGGCTCTAGGACCCTAGCGTCCCCTGCCCCTGCCCTCAGCATCCCCAGGCCCCGTGTTGGTTGCACCCAGGTTGTGAGCCAGCCTTTACCAAGTGACCATAAGTGCCAGAGGGAAACCCCTAGGGACAAACACATAACGACCATGCATCTCACAGAATCGGTACCCTCCTCCTTGGGGACAAGGTGGGACCACTGTCAGAGCCATTTTGCAGCCAAGAGAAATACACTTGCAGTAAATTTGCCGAAGTTCAGCTCTGTGAATGGACATAGATTATGTGTGGGATCCAAGCACAGCTCAGGGACCTGACCATCCTCCCTACCAATCAGGCTTGGGTACTGGCCCCCTGGATCCCCAGGGGTTTGGGCCTCATGCCAGGACCCAGCTGAAGAAGTGGCCATTGGAGGAGACCCAGAGCTATCTGCACACACAGACGTCCGCAGAGAGCCAGGCAGGCACGCTCTGGGGGCCTCTGAGTGAAACCAGGGCCCTGGGAAGCATGAATCGGGGGGCTGAGCTTGGGCACTGGGAGGCGCTGTGGGGAGAGGCACTAGGCACAGCTGGGGTTGTCTGGCACAGTTGGCAGTGCTGCCCACTGGACTGGTTGTGGGGAGTGGGCAGGTGCCTTCAGCTGAGACTCCCACTCACCTCCCTCCCACCCCACCTTGCTCTTGAGGGACGGCTCTCAAATACAGGCCCAGACCCAGCCGCGTCTGCACCCTTCGGAGCAGGTGACAGGTGCACATTCGGGGCCTACCCACATACAGAGTCCCCCACTGGGGGGCTTTGTGACCAGCATTTGAGAACCATGAGTGATGTGGAGCAAAAGCCCCAGAAAAAGAACACCTGGGCTTGTGCCTGTTGTCACACCTGTAAAATGGGCTCTGCTACCACCGGGGTGGGGGTGGGGGCTGTGATTCCGAATAGCTAAGCGGCTCCTGTCCTGGGCTGCCCACACGCCCGTGTGGCAGGTAGGTGAGGTGGGTTCTCAGTCAGCTGTTCTTACCCAGGCTCATCCGGGGCCTCTTTCACTGGAAGAGGTGATTCAGGCTCCAAAGGTTTACCTCTCTGAGAGACCTCACTCAGCCTCTCTTCTGGGGTCAAACTAGGATGTGGAGAATGCTGATGAATTAAAAGTGCAAACACGTGACCAGGCACACTCTACCCTCCGAGGCTGGAGACCCGCAGTGGGAATAAAGCAGTCGTTTCCTCCCACACTGCACACAGGTCACCAGAGCCCCAAAGATGAGACGGCATTGTGGAGCCACTTTGCAGTTGTTGGAAGGTGCTACCAAGACACAGTGGGAAAAGACAACGAAGTGGTTGACAGCGGTGGCTAAGAAACTAGTTGCAGAGCTGGACCTATAGCCTAGTGGTTAAGGGAGCCAGACCTCACATGGCCAACAAGAGTTCAAATCCTACTCCCAGTAGCTTGAAAAACATGCCAGCACACGTGCATGCATGTCCAGAACCCCAGCATCATGGAGAGTCGGAGAAGGCTTTGTGGCATGCCCATGCCCCACTGAGGGTCCTTTCTCCTCCCTTCCCTCATCTTTCTGGTGAGTTCACGTACTCGCTAGCAATGAAAAACCAATCAATCACCTGCACCCACACGCCTGGATTCTGCAAGGAAATAAAATATGAGGCAAGAACAAAGCTTTAGAAGGTGCCACTTTGAAGTCTTGGCCATCCATTAGGTGTCTCCTGATGAGGGTCTCAGCAAGTCTCAGAGGCTGAGGAGGTGAGTTTCGTGACCCTAGAAGGACAATGGGGGAGTTAGGAGTGGGAGAACCAATGCTGGAGAAGGGGCTCAGGTCCCCCTCGCTCCCAGCCCCTCGGCATCCATCGCTCACTATCTGCCCAGGACCACGTACGACCTCCTTCATGCACAACCACCACGTAGGAGGTGTCCGAGATCCTCACGAAGGGGTGGGGGCTGGGCTGAGGTGAAGGCTTGAGGCAGCTCTTGAAGGCAGAGCTAGGTAGGTGGGGGGACCAGCAGCTGGCGTAATGGCTACATTGCTGGACTCCCACATAGTCACCCTGATTCAAGTCCCGGACCCGGTGGCTTAAACTCACGCTGGGCACATGTGTGTGCATGTCCAAGATGCCAAGAGGAGAATGGAGGAGAAGGGATTGCGGTGTGGCCATTCCCCCGAAGGGTGATTTCTCGCTTTCTGTCTCTGTCTGTCTCAGTCTCTCCGGCAAGCGCACGTGCCTATAACAAAAATCTCTATTAAAAAAAAAATAAGCTAGGCAGGTGAGGCGTGGGCAGAATGTCCACAGAAATGATACACTTGAGGGTGACTTTCCCTAGGTCCCAGCTGCTATGAAAAACATGGTTCTGGGGTGCCCAGAGGTTCCTTGGGAGGAGCAGGAGCTTTGTGGGGCTCTTCCCTGTGAGCCCTGCCGCCCTAAGAGGGTCCTGGAGAGCAGCGGTGTGTCCGTGCCTGCTCCCCTCCTACTGCGGCCCTGCTGGGAGGCAGCCTCTCTGTGTTCTAGGAGCCCCTGGCACCACCAAGGCCCCAGGCTTCCTCTCATCTCACTTCTATTTGTGCATCTTCTGGAACCATGGCACGCCCTCTCACCTGGGCTCCACCCCCACCACTGTGCTGCCAGGGTCAACCCGGCCTGGCCAGGACCATCCAAAGGCCAGCCACAGCCACAGCACAGCGAGCCCAGACAGCCTGGTTCAAGGGTGAGCTGCGCCTGGCACTGTGACCCAGGACAAGGCCGCCCTGTCCTGGGGGCTGGGGACTGAGGGCTGAGCAGCCGCTGAGGCGAGCACACCACATGGCCACTTGGGAGGCAGGGTTGAACAGGAGAGGACAGCGCAGTGCCCAGGAAAGAACCCCACAGGTAGGTCGGGGCCTGTCTCTGAGCCGGAAGGGAGAAGTTTCCAGACATGATCGCATCTGACCTTGTCCTGTGTCTCCTCTCTGGCGCAGGGCCCAAGGTGAGCTCAGCTCCGTGCTCCTGGGCTCCGTCATGGGGACTTTGTAGAGTTTCCAATCCACAGAAAATTGCCACCCTCTAGAAGCCTCCGGAGGCTGTGGAGAGCTGCCACGCAGGCTCCACTCCAGGAACAGGATGAGGTGGGGAGGGCAGCCGCTCCTCGCAAGCAGGATGCTTCTAAGCGTCTATCAGGTTCCCGAAAGACCTCCCCAGCCCACTGCCGCTAGCCTGCAGTTCTGAGGCCTCTAGAACCTTCCTGAACACTCCTCGGTTGAACAGCCCCAGCCCCAAGTAAATCCCAAGGGAACCTGGAGAAGGAGGCTCCTCCCCATGTGCTGGGATCTTTGCACCCTTGTGTTTAAAGGGCCAGAGGGAGAAGAACGTCCCTGAGCTTCTTAGAGAACGTCTCTTCAAAAAACACTTCCTGATGCCTGTCTGACACCAAAAACCTATTAAAAAGCCGTAAACTTCTGCGAGCGCTCTTCGAAAATGTATTTATCTAAAGGGCATCTGTGTTTGGTTTCTACCTCGAATGTTCCAAATGTCGGACCTCAGGTGATTTATTTAGGGGGCCTCATTCTCTCCCTGAGAGTTGTTTCCAGCTCAAGTCCCAGGTCCTGGGGCTCCTCCCCTGGTGTTCGCAAGTGGCTTCTGTACACTGGGCGGGCAGGGGGGCCTAGCAGCCAGGGAGCACCTGGGGTGCCTGGGTGATGGGGGTCTCACTGAGAGAGGAGAGGGATTCCCAGCATTACCCAGCAGGCCCTTGGGCTTCAGGTTGAGAGTCCCCTGACAGCCCTTCATCACTGCATCCTAATATGCACGAGCTCATCAGCCCCTTTGCAAAGAGGCCCCCTGAGAGCAGGGCCCTGTTGAGGTTGCGCTGCGCCCACTGGCTCTGTGTGCAGGGGAAGGGATATGAGGAGGCCTGGGGCTGAGCCTGAAGGGAAGCCTTTGGCTCCTAGGCAAGTAGGTGCCCAGAGACCCCACATGCCGCCCATCTCCTCAGGGCCGTGGCATCTTCAGACTAAGAAGTTGAACCGCAGAGTGAAAACTGCTGGGGCAGAGTCCCCTGGGGCTGCACAGGCGCCCACAGGGCCAGGCTCTGGGCTCTTAGCTGGCCGCCTCCCGGCTCTCATTCAGCAGAGAGGTTTGTGCCAGGAGCCTGCAGCTCCCATCCCCCAGCGCCCCAGGGACAGGACGGGGAGCCCTATTTTAGATCTGCACTGCTGGCCACATGTGGTTATTTAATTTTATATTATTTTAAATGCAATAAAGTTAAAAATTCAGTTCCCTGTCACACTAGCCGCATCTCAAGTGCTCAGAGGAGCAGAGTGGAGCGTGGCCATCACGGCAGCATCTCCCACTGCAGAGAGCTGCTCCAGGGCTGAGGTTAGCCTGGCTGGCTTCCCAGAGAGCAGGAGGGAGCCCCGTCCGGCCCACATGAGGGTCTACAGCGTAGCAGGTGGCCCTGGGCAGGCCTCGCTCAGGCAGCAACCTCAGGGCTGGAGAGAAAGCACGGAGGGCTCCTTTGAACTACCTGTGACCAGCCCTGGGCTTCCTAAACAGTTGACCAGGTCTGCAGGGAGCTGCAGGGGGTGGGACAGGTAAGTGCCATGCCCCTGGACCTGTCTGCAAACCCAGGGGCTGGGAGTCCCTGTGCTCTGTACCCAGGGCAGGCATCACCAGCTCCTCTGCCTCCCCTGCAGCTCACAGCAGCTCCTGAGTATGGAGCAGGGCAGGCCTTAGATGATTCTGGGAAATGTACACCACGCTGAGGGCTGCCACCCATCAGGATCCCGGGCACAGGCAGCTTGCAGAAACCTTTACAGGGCATCATGTCAATGGACTCCAATTTGTCAATGGTCCAAAAACATGGTGGGTTTTTGACTGTGTGGTTGGTTGGTTCTGGAACACTCGGCTGGAGTAGGTATTCTGGGGAGCCTGTAGGTATAAACCCTCTCAGAGGCTGGGGACGCAGGGCTGCAGCCTCCAGGGAGGTAAGGGCAGGGCTGCTGAGGGCAAGCTCTCCATAGTGACGGCCAGTGGCTCCTGGACTGCCAGCCATGCAGGAAATCCCAGCCCAGGGGCCTTCCACCTTTCTCCTCTTGTATCTTCAAGGCAGCACTGCCCCTCTCCACATTCTCTGCCAGAAGTCAGCTCCCTAGGGTGCCCAGGCCTGACAGCTATGTCCTTCCTGACTCTGACATGGCCTGCGTGTCTTGTGTTTTGGGGGGTGTCCGTGAGAAGCAAAGAAGGGAGAGTCTTTGTTTCATTCACTGTCGTATCTCCATTTCTGAAAATGGAGCCTGGAATAGATTGGGTCGTTGGAAAAGTCATGACACAGTTTTGCATAGTAAAACAGAAAAAAGATGTCATGACTTTGCCGGCAACCCAATAGTAAGTGCCCAGTAAATGTCCGTTAAATAAACTCTTCCAGAAAAGAGAAGCAAGTGGAAAATGTGGATTGGGTAAAATAGAGTCATGTAGGAGCTTTTCAGCAAAAACAAGTCTCAAGTTTATCCTCAGTTGGTCATTTTGGGTTCCGCACCTGAGGAGTGGAAACTGAGGACATTAGGAGCCTGGGGCAGCTGGCAGGCCTCTCTCAGGCCAGCGTCCTTCCCACCTGGCTGGCTCCGTCCCAGGCTCTGAGATTCTGCCTCCTGCAGCACGCTGCCACCTTGTCACCATCTTTTCCTTCACTGTGCACCATAGACTAAATCAAAAAGCATCATCCATCTTACCAGAAGGGTTTGCCATTTTAGTCTGGAAACGGAGGAGAAGTCGTAAATGGGTTTTGCAATGGTAAAGGTAAGCTTAATTTTTCATTTGCCTCCAGCTTATAACTGATGGGGAGGCCCTCCTGCACTTCCAGAAACAAAAAAGAAAAGAAAGGGCTTCGCCGTGACAGGATAATTTGTCAGAAAGTTATGAGTGAGCCCAAGCAGGGCTGTATAGGAAGTGTATATTGAACAATATGACACACAGGCTTCTAATTGCTGCTGCCTTTCTGATCAATAATACATGTTTTCAAAAAGCCTTCTGTTTGCATTTACACAATGGACTGTAACTACTGCAAAGGATCCATTAAGACCTATTTTAAAAAGTGCATTCGTAAAAAGTTGTCTAAATCTGCATTACAAGGCAGATTATGAAGCTGCCTTGGGAGATGTTTTTTCTACAAAGCATTCAGGCCATATCTGCAGACCGGCCAGCTAGTAGAGTTCACGTTCACTCGAGAGCCAGGATGGGCCTTCTCCATGGCTCCAGCTGACACAGCAAGGCTCCAGCAGGCCTGAGGCCCCACCATATTCAAGCTGGCCTCGGGCAGCGTTCCCTGGGACTGAGGAGAGCCCAAGGAGCCTAGATGGGCGTGGGCACCGACCTACCTACCGTGCCCGAACGTGTAGTCACAAGGTCAGAACAGTGGTCCGCTGTGACCAAGACCACTCTGGGGCTCCAGGGCCTTTCTCTCCTTCCAGCCCTGAGAAGGCTGCGGGTCACTTTGGGAGGGCGGAAGACAGGTGTTGGCTCTCAGTCCCACGTGGCACACAGGTCCAGCAGGAAGCCCAGAGCGGAGGGAAGCAGACTGTCTGGATTAGGGGCCACCTGGCTTTCTGCGCTACCTTGGCAACAGCCACTGACCTCTCCTACCGCGAGAATAGACACTCACAGCAGCTGTCCTGACCGCCCTGGGCCCTGGCCTCAGCGCTTTCTGTGGACTGACTGGCTCGCAGCCACTGTCCTCTCCTACCGCGAGAATAAACGACACTCACAGCAGCTGTCCTGACCGCCCTGGGCCCTGGCCTCAGCGCTTTCTGTGGACTGACTGGCTCGATCCTCAGGCAGCATGGCAAGAAGAGACTGCTTTCCCTGAAGCTCAGAGACTCTGGGTATGCTGGGACCCCAGAGATAAGAGACAGAGTCATGGCACATGTCAGAGCCAACCTGCAACCTTCACACCATGCCTCGGCAGGCCCAGGTCTACACCTAGACGGCTTCCAGATGTGAAGAACCCGACCTGGAAGAGGACCCATGGGCAGCTCAGTCTATCAGCGGATCATGGTTTTTTGGTCTGTTTGTTTTTGTTTTTGTTTTTGTTTTTTGTTTTGTTTGGAGAGGTTGGTTGCTATAGGGCACGTGCACTCGCCAGAAAGACAGGTCTATCAGTGGATCATGGTTTTTTGGTCTGTTTTTGTTTTTGTTTTTGTTTTTTGTTTTGTTTGGAGAGGTTGGTTGCTATAGGGCACGTGCACTCGCCAGAAAGACAGCGAGAAACAGAGAGACACTGAGAAATCCAGATGTGAAGAACCCGACCTGGAAGAGGACCCATGGGCAGCTCAGTCTATCAGCGGATCATGGTTTTTTGGTCTGTTTGTTTTTGTTTTTGTTTTTGTTTTTTGTTTTGTTTGGAGAGGTTGGTTGCTATAGGGCACGTGCACTCGCCAGAAAGACAGAGAGAAACAGAGAGACACTGAGAAATCACCCCCCAGGGGGTATGGGAATGGCCACACCACAATCCCTTCTCCTCCATTCTCCTCTCAGGATCTTGGGCATGCACACACACGCGCTTGGCATGAGTTTAAGACACCAGGTCCAGGACTTGAACCCCAGTCGACTACGTGGGAGCCCAGTGACATAGCCATTACACTAACTGCTGGTTCAACATCATGGGGTTTTATACTCTAAACACTGCAAGGCAGATGCCACGTTACTATCCTCCTGTCACAGACAAAGAAACAAAAGCCCGGGAAGGACTAAGAAGTTGCTGAATGACTACACAGGTGGTCTGGGTCTTGTGCTGGGTGGGAGGAGTGGAGATGAAAGTCCTCTGAGAGAGGGTGAGGGAAAGAAGAAGGGAGAGGGAAAAGGGAAGACATTCAGAGGAGAAAACCATGTGGAGTGGCCTGGAAGGGCGACTTGGGCAAAGAGATAAGGACAGGTCAGCTACAGGGAGGTGGACTTGGGCTGAGCACCCCCGGCCTCTGATGGATATGCAGCCCCTGGCATTGGCCTCAGCACCCAGCTCCTCATCAGGGGGAGCAAGGGGTCTTCTCACAGGCCAGGCTGAGGCCCTGTCTGCACTGCTGCCCTGGGCACTGGGCACCTGAGGCAGGTGACTGATGGGACTTGTACAGAAGGAGGTGAAGTGCGCCCCTCGGCTATACCGAGAACCCAAGCCACGGGAGCCCTGGGAGTTAATGGTGATTGTGTACTAGGCACAGAGTGGAGTGGCAGGAAGCCCTCTGGGGTGCCCTCGGAGTCCCTGGTGGACACCGGTTTCTCCTTGCATCTACCTGGAGAGGGCCAACAGCAGGGCCAGAGAGGCAGACCATGTGGAGCCCCAGGCCTGTCCTCTCAGGACCCCACAGGGAGAGAGCTTGGTAGTGCACAGGGAGAGCGAGGCACCCAGCTGTTCGTGGACAGCCCTCACAGTCAGCCTCAGTCTGCGCTTCCACCCACCAAGTCGAGCTGCTGCAGGAGGGGTTTAGACCCCTGTCCACACCCTCTGAGAGGCCTCAGGCAGTATATTAATAGTTTCAGGAACACTGCCCAGCCCCCGGAAGACTAAGAGATGTACCTGGATTTCTCTCCCCTTCCCTCCAGGAAGCTCTCAAGGCCAGGGTTCCTGTCTCTGCACCCAGCCTCACTCCAGATGGCCTGCTCAGCACTGCTGGGTACCTTGTGCCACCAGAGTCCAGGAGCCCATGGGGCCAGAGCCCCTGCCTATCTCCTGTCCCAATGCCACTCCTAGCTGGGCAAGCTCTCACCAGCTCAGATCTCTGGCCACGCAGGCTTGACCTCTACCCTCCCCTTCCCTGTAGTTATTACCTGCTCAGAAGCAGGGACGAACTTTTAAGTTCCTAATCCTGCAGAGAAAGGGATCAGTCGCCCACCAACTGAGCTCCTTTTCCTGTGCCAAGGACAGAGCCTGGCAAACCTCCTCCTCCCACTTCTTACAGCGGCCGTCTGATAGATGGCAAAACTGAGGCTCAGAGAGGTAACACTTTTGCAAAGCCACATGCAGGTCGGATCACTCCAAAGCAGAAACCTCCACCAGAACCTCTTGGAGGCTTTGATTAAACATCTGAAATTTTATGGAGGTAGGATCCAGGAATCCTTGTATTTATAAAAGCTGTCCCGGTGGTTCTCTGAGGGGACCTGTGGACAGGGTGGAAGCACCAACCGCGCTGTGTGCTCCCCCTTTTGGCTCCCAGATAACCCATGGCCCTCGACAGGGCGGCGGGGCCAGGCCACCAGAGTCAAGTCCCAGGAGTCGTGGGCAAGACGATGGCTCTCACTTAGACAGCCCTCGCTGTGCGCCCAGAACGGGGCTCCACCCTCACATGAACACCCTCTTTCTATGTTCACTCTTCCTGAGAGGGAGATGTTTACAACTGGGGAAACTGAGAGGGAGAGGACTACGGGGAGTCAAGGGAGTCAGAGCCTCCTGCACACCTTCCACACCCCTCAGGTGAAATGAAGCAAGGGGCAGGGCTTCCAGAGGACTCGCAGGCTGGCTAGCATCTTTGGACCCTGCTCAGCCCAGTCTGGGACCTCCTGCTGGACCACAGGGGCACTCCCTCTGCGCTGGGTGAGGAGGCTCCTTCCTGCTGCGCTGACTTCCATGTCCTGAGTCGTGGCCTGAGCCCAGGGGCCGAGTCAGCCAGTCTCTGCTTTCTACTGGACGCCCCTCTGGTCAGGTCCCTGTGTGGGCGCACAGGGGAAGGCATGCACCTGTATGCACGTCCGTCCATATATGTGAACAGAGGTGTGTGCACATGTACATGTATGCACAGGGTACACACGTGAGCCTCCCTAGATGGTTTCCAAGGAGAAAGTAATCCCCCACCATGGTGTCAGGTGTTTGTGCAGGACCCCTGAGGGTGAGAGTGTAGAGAGAGGGTGGGAGGGCCTGACAGGCCAGGCACGATGGTAGCCCCAGACAGCCAGGTGGGAGCCAGCCAGTCTATCCAGTGTGACCAAGGCCTGGCCGGTGTTATGATGGGGTTTTCAGAGATGGGCTCGTCAGAAGATAGAACACATTTAGGCCCACCCCGTCCCTCTGCACTCTCCTCAGAGGCAGCTATGGAAGCCTGTTTGTAGCCAACAAGTGCTCCCACCCCCTCTCTTCCCACACAAGGCCTTTCTCCCAGCAGAGACCTGACTGTGCAACCTCCATAGCCACTAGCTCCAGAGGTGGGACCTGTCCGCACCCAAAGGAGGCCCCTGTGGCCAGCTCCAGAAACCCTGGGGGGTTGTGGCACGCAGCAGGGCTCAGTGGCTGCAGGGTGGCACTCCTGGGTGGCCAGGGCAGCCCTAGCCATCTCTGTTGGCCCAGCCCCAAGTCAGCCTGTGTCTTGGCAGCTCCTCCTCCTGCCTGAGGGGGTGACTTCACTTTGACTTCATATCTGCAGAGCGCTATGCAGATCCCAGTTCAACAGGCAGGAGGGCGGGGCTGGCACACAGAGGGAGAGGCTGGAGCAGGGTGCCCTGGCCCTGGTCCCCTGGGCTTCTCTTCCTCCATCCCTCCGCACCTAGTTGGGGCCAGACTTCAATAGGCAGCTGGGGGGGTGGGGAAGAGTGGACGTTCCCACAGGGGCCTAGACCCACATCCAACCTCACTCCATGAGCCCCCGTTTCGGATCCACAGGCTTCAGCTTTACAGGCTTCCGCTTTAGGGGTAAATGTGTTTCTACCCACGATTTCTCTGGGGAAAATTAGACCCTTTCGAGCGCCAGTTGCACCTTGCTAGTCCACGTCCTGCTCCGTCAGCCCCACACCCTAAGAATTCTCCTGCCGGGAGAGGGGAAAGACAACCTCCAAGCGCCCATGGAGTCACCAGAACGCGTTCTCTTTGAAAGGTGCAGCAACCGGTCCCCAGAAAATTGGGATCACAAACTAGCTCTACGGGACCCCACCCCCTCCACCAGCGCTACTGAGGGTACTGAAACCTCGGAGAGTCGGGCCTGCCCAAGGAGGTCGCGGGAGCTCTCCCGCCCATTCCCGCCACTCCACCCTAGGCGCTTCTCCTCCTTCCGCTCCGGTCCCAGAGGAGGCCGTGCTCCCACCGCGCCTCTCAGGTCTGAGAAATGGCTGAGGATGCACTCAGCGTCCCGAGCCTGGAGGCGGGGTGCCCTTCTCCGGGTCCGCTCGGGCGCACCCCAGGCCAGTCTGTCAGACACTTCATCCTCGCGCGGCTTCCCTGTCCTTTCTGGGAGGCGGGAAAGGGCGAAACGCAGGGACCGCAAGCAGACGCACATGGTGAGGAAGGGTGGCGGTGCGCGCGGCGGAGCGCGGACCCCGGCTATGGGGGGCCGACCCGTGCCGCGCCCCGCCTGGGCAGTACCGCACGTCCCGCACCCCGCTCCCATC
>NW_006159692.1:6791963-6802622 GCF_000334495.1 Tupaia belangeri chinensis
CGCAGTAAACTGGTCACGCCTGGCGCCGAAGCCTCGTCCTGGAGCGAACCGGACGGCGTTTCGGCGCAGGCAGGGATGGACGGGTCAGGTTGTCCCAGAAAGCCTCAGACTTGGCGCGGGGAGTTCCATTCTGCAGAAGACTGCCCTGTCCCGGCTCCTTTTCGCCCTCCACGTAAAGCAGTCGTTCTCTCTGCTGCCCTGGCGGGCGAGGTGGGGCGAGGCTCTTGTGCGATCTTGCCGCCCTGGTCTTTAAAAACGTAAAAGCTTGTGGTTTCTGGGGTAGTTCCCCTCGAGGGCCCGCGCAGGCCAAGTCCCACCCGGCGGCCTAGAGTCGAGCGCCGACGCTGGCCTGGGCCACTGAAGGTGCGGCCTTGGGGCCATGGGTTCGCTCTGGACGAGCACAGGAAGCAGCGTGTACGGTCCCCGCTGGGCATCGCTACCGCCAGCGTTGGAAATGCAGGAGCCTCCCAGCGTTAGGTGTGGCCTTGCAAAGGCCGGCCCTGCCCCGCCAAAACCCTGACCGAACGAACCCCAAAACTGTAGACTCTTTGAAGCACTTGGCCACACATGTTCGTACCCCTCAAACTGTCCTGACTTGATCCCCTCCGGAGTACTCACCTATGAGCCGAGTGCCCCTCATATGTGAGCGAGAAGAGGACCCAGGCCTCCCTCCCCCACTCCTTACAAAGGGCTTTCTCTCCCAGGAGCCTTTGGTACAGGAGAGGCCCTGGTCACTCTGCCTGTGGCCCTCGGTCCTGAAGAAGTTCACAAGTCTGCACAAGGCTTGGTGCATGTGACCGACTGCGCGGCTCAGTAGATCCTGGAGACAGCCAGAGTCCCTCCCCCCCCGTTTATTATAGGGGGTGGGAGGAGCCCAGCCAGAGTACCCCCCCCCCGTTTATTATAGGGGGTGGGAGGAGAAGCCCTTTCCTACCCCTTGGGAAGAAAAAGGGATGAGGGGTCTTCTCTGATTGGGACCTCGGTGTTTCAGGGGAAGGCCAGCAGGAGGCAGAAGTCAATCGCGGTGTCCCGGAGCTCCCTTGTGACTCTGGGTTGTAACTCTGTAGTTATGGGCGTATGGGTGCCCGGCAGCCTGCAGTGGGCTTCCAGTGAAGCCGCGCTTAGCTGCAGCGAGGCTGCAGGGCCCAGGCTGGCTCATAGCTCTTAGAAATGCAGGTCACTTTCCAAGCTGAGGTGCCTGGCCCAAGAGTTAGGTGACCACAGATGGCCTCGCCCAGCCCAGGGAATGAGCTCCTGTCCTCTGGGATGACCAAGGAACCACGACTGGTGGCATTATAAGTGGAGAGGCAACTCCACACCCAGGAGGAGACAGCTAGGCTTTTGAGGGTGGTGGTGGGAGACTTTGCCAGGAGTAGCAGCCCCAGTGCTGCCCAGTCTTCCTTACTGAGCTGCCCCGACTGTACGAGTAAACCCGGAGCTAGGCGCTGCTCCCCGACCCATCCCAGCGAAGAGAAGCTCCTCTCAGGCGCCCTCTTGCGGCCGCAGCGCTCTAGTGACCGAGCCTGTTGCGGAGGGACTGGGAGGGAGGCTGGTCTCTAGAGGGCCCTTTCTGGCTGGCGCTCAGGCTTGGGCATCTCCAGCACACATCTCCCGCTCTTTCTCACAGAGCCGTGCCCACGAGGCCTGTGGACTCACTTATACCCACTCCACCCTTACCTGGTACCCACAGAGACCTCAGCCCCTCACACACTCACCAGAACCCTGTGTACAAGCACAGGGACACGTGCCCCTCGCTGCCCCATGCCCTCAGGGCTTGGCCGGTTAGCCGGGGGTATCCTGGAACCAGAGCTAGGGCACCTCCATGTAAAGAGTGTTCTTTGATGTGTCTGACCTTTTGCTGCTAAACATGGGTATAGATATCCACAGCGCAGGGAGGAAACTGAGTCTCAATGCCAGGGGCTCCCCCTGCACATCCCAGGTTAACCCCACACCCTGACCCCCCACAGCTCCTTAGCAAGCCTCTGGTCTCCTGCCTTGCCAGCTGGGGTTCTTGAATCCTACTTTACTTTCACCACCATCTGCAAGGAATTCCCTGCCCGCTACCTGCAGACCCTGGGACATTCTGCTCCCAAGAGCCCCTTTCCAGGCTATCAGGCCAGCCCTCTGCTGTACCCCAGATGTCAGAGCGGGGACCTGGAGCCAGGCAGATGCAGTTCCACCTGCCTCTTTGTCTTCTGCCCCCTGGCTTCTGGCTGGGGCTGGCTGGCCTGCTTCACCAGGATGGTCTGGGCCCTGCCCTCCTCTCTCCCCTGCCTGCTGAGACCCTCAGGCCTCTGGCAGCTGCCTGCACCCCTCACTGGTGGGCTCCTAAGGGTAGGGCCTGCAAGCAGAGAGTAAATGGGGGAAATTATTGAGCCCATTCACTAAATTGCCTTTTTTCCCCCGCAGAATTGCTTTAGGGAGCACTAAGTAAATCACTGTTTCCTTGGTGGTGTGAAGAAAATGGGAAGCATTCACCTAATGGGAGCTAATGGCCTTTTAGACAGAGGGGGAGAAAACTAATTAAAAATTATGCTATCTGTTAAAACAGAGCCTGGAAGCTGCCACCTCCCCTGGGGCCTTCCCTGCTCTGTAGCAAGGGACCAGCACCCTCTAGGTCCCCTTGCCTTAACTGGGTGAGGCTGATTCCAGCAGTAGCCACCCTACACGGGGCTCACAGGTGCTGATCTTGAGCTGCACGCGGCCTGGTGGCCAGCTCTCTTTATCCTCCTGATACAAGCCCTGCAAGGGTTGTGGTCTTGCTTTCCCATTTAGTAGGTGAGAAAACTAAGGTTCCCATAGCCTGTGGTCTCTGGAGCCCTGGAGAGGGCTTAGGGACACCCACCCCTGGTCCTCTGACTGACAGCACCCCCTTTCCTAGGCCAGGTGTGGGACTGAGGAGGAGTCCTGGGAGAGGGAGGTAGCCCTGAGCCTGCCCACCTGCTGATGAGTCACTAACCTCAGGCTCCAATACCCTGGGGACAGCCTGGCCCAGCCTGGCGTGACATGAGGGCTGTTCTCAGACACCTGAAACAGAAGTCCCCTGGGACTCGGGTGAGTTCTCAGCTAGGACCATCGCTTTAGGTGTCTCTGAGTCCAGTGAGTCTGGGACCAGCACCAGGCAGGGCCCTGTCAGAGCCAGCGGGGGTAAGGCCCACATGTGCTCCAGGTCTGCAGGGACGTCTGCATGTTGCTACAGGTGCAGGCATGTGACTGGGACACCCATGGTGTGGCCCCTGCCCCTGTGCCGCGCTGGGGACCAGTCCTCTGAGGTGCCGTGCTGCCGCAGGGAGGAGTTGCAGGGTGGGGAGAGCGTGCCACGGGAGGCACGGGTGGCCTTGTCCAGGACGAGCCCTCTGCGTGGCCTAGAACAGCCAGAGAAGAAAGTACCCAAATCAGTGCCCAGAGCAAAGGGGCCAGGGGCGGAAGGGGCGCCGCCGCCTCACATCGGTCCTTCCTTCACCTGTGGAAGTGCTGCATTCCCACCACGGACGCCCCTCCTGCTGGTGCGGCAGTACTCTTCTGGTGTCGCGCTGTCCAGCTTGTCCCCGTGCCGATCCCACTCGCGCTCTGAACTGGGTGTCCACTCAGCTCCAGCCCCCGTCACGCCCTGGGTTCCTCCTGCCTCATTCTCACCCCCCGCACACACACACACACACCTGTTTTCCGTGTGAGCCACGTAGCAGTAAGTAATTGTAGCAGCAGCTTCTGATCATCGGCCAGTGGGACCGGGAAAGGAGTGCTGCCAAGGGCTGGTCTCCGGCTGGAGAAATGGGAGGACTTGAACCATGGCGTTTTAGTAAAGGAGCTGCACGGCAGCAAGGCAAGGTGGGAGCAGCGGAGGCCAGCCAGCCAGCAGCATGCTCTGGCATGCTCTGGCCATGGGCTCTGGGAAGGTGATGGCAGTGAGGCCAGCTGTCTCTCTCCTGGGCTGCCAGGGCTGTCTGCCATGCTCTGTGGGGTGGGGGGTGCTTCAGTCCCTGGGAAGGTGCAGGGTCAGTACTGCTGATAAAGCTCGTGGGGCCCTCTGGGGCTGTGATCTGGGTGCTGCTTCCCAGGGTATCCCACCTGAGTGAGCTGGGGAGGGTGCACTGGAAGGCCGGAAGAGGTGAGAGGCTCCAGAACATCCAGAGGCCCCCCGGCCCCCCCTGCCACCCTGCCCCAGGAACGGCAGCCAGTACCTGAAGTTCAGGGATTTAGGGACTGCAAGACTGGGCCCTACCTTCCCTCAGAGGACTTTGAAGGACAAAGCTCTCCCTTGATTGAGGCACCAGGTCATCTGAGAGCCCCTGTGGATTGGGCCCCCCTCCTGTCCCCTCCCTGCCTGATCCTCCCACCTCCTACCCTCCCTAGCTCTGGGGTCAGGCCACGTCACATGGGTGTGTGGGGGCAGGTGGCTCTGAACAGACAGGGCCTGGACCTCCACTGAACACTGGCCTCACAGCTACGTGATTGTGGGGTGTCAGAGACCCCTTCTAGTACACTTCCTTCCCGTCAAGTCAATGGATCCCTGAGCTGCCCTGAAGCCCTGGGCAAGGCGGAGCTGGACGAGGGGAGGCAGCAGGTTCAGGTGTTCCCAACTCTCTCCTGCTGGAACTCGTGCCCCCAGAAAGCCTGGCTGAGGGCAGAAGAGGCAGATAGGACCTCGAGGGCCGCATGCAGGCACCACCTGGGCCCTGGAAGAGAGCAGGTGGCCAGCCCCAAGCAAACACCTCTGTTTGCTTTGCCTCGTGGGTGTTTCTGCAAGTACAGCGGCCGGGGCACCACTGCAGAGAAGTCACTTGTGCACCTGGTCAGGTGTGTGCCCAGCTGGTGGGCCGGCTCTTGCAGGCTCTCCTCCCTGAAACCAGTTGTACCCACTGGGGCTGGAGCTCTTAGCTGGATGACCAGTTCTGGGACCTGCTTGGGGGAGATGCCTTGACCCTGCGGGCCCTGATGCCAAGCCTGCTCCTCCGTGGTGCCGGCTGCGATGTCTAGTTTCTTCCAAAGCCCAGGGTTCCAAGGAAGTGCCTGAAGCAGTGTGACCCTGGGCAGGAGGCAGGGACGGCAGGACAATGAAAACGTTGCAGTTCCCCTGTGTGCCTCTCTGAGTCTAAAAAATTCTCAACTCTGTGTTCCAGGGGGAAATAAATGTAATTTCCTAAATGTTAAGATGTGTCCTCTGGGAGCCAGGATCTGAGGCTGGGGTGCTAGCTGTGGGGGTGCATAGGTGGGAGATGGTTTCCTGAGTTCCTTCCTCAAACTTTCCTTGCCAGTGGAATAATAAGCAGACAGAGAAGCTGTCGTGGACGAGCCAGGGGCTTCTGCCTTGCCCGCGCGCTCTCCCGGCCTGCCCTTCCACCATCACCTGTGGGACCTCTGCTCCCTCCCGGGAGGCCAGGGTTCCATCCTAGCCACCATTCAGCCAGGTAGCAGTTCTGGGCTCGGCGCCTCGGCTGTGGAGCAGGTGCGCAAGCCCGTAGCAGTGACGTGGGCATGTGCTTTGCCTCGTGAGGGGCCACGTGTTTCTGTGACCTGGCACAGGTGGCCGCCTGCAGGTCCTCCTGGCAGGCCACCAGCGTGACTCCACAGCCTCAAGAGGACTTGACCGAGGAATGCCTTGAGTCCTCTTGGCATCCCCAGACTTACCTGCAAGGGCAGGCGCTAGTTTCAGTGTGTCCTGCTATGGGCTGGGCCGCGTGCACAGGAGGGCCCAGGGCCTGAGGAGCCCAGCCTGGGAGGCTACGTCACTCCCACGTTCCAGGCTTAGAATCTGTCACTTGGCCCTTCTCACTGCAGGGGAGGAGGACAGGGATGCAGAAGTGGGGGTCACACAGTGGGGTGCACCTACACATGATCTCTGGGGTCCCTGCCCACCAGTTCTTCCAGGTCAGCCTCTCCATCCACAGGTCATCCGCAGGTGCCCGTGGTGGCCCCTGCCCACCAGTTCCTCCAGGTCAGCTTCTCTATCCACAGGTCATCCGCAGGTGCCCGTGGTGGCCCCGCAAGGAAGTCAGAGGAACCAATGGCAAATTATCAACAGTTTACTTTTTTTGTTGAGATGAAATTGACATAACATGAAATTAACTATTTTTAAGTGCACAATTCAGAGCTTTTAGCGCACTCACACTGTAACCTAGTCCTCACCTCTCTGCGGTTCCTCTGTGTAGTTTTCATCACCCCAAAAGGAAATCCTGAACCCACAAAGCAGTGGCCCCCCATTCCCCATCCCTCTAACCCCTGGTAACCAATCTGCATTCTGTCTCAGGCTCTGCCTGTTCTGGAAATTCCATGTAAATAGAGCCTGTGTCTGGCTTTTCTCATCCAGCATGTTCTCGAGGTCCATCCATGTTGTAGCACGTGTCGGCACGTCAGTCTTTTTTAAGAGTGATTAATAACCATTGTATGGCACAATCCTTTTTCTTGTCCATTTACCTGTTGGTGACATTTGGCTGTTTTCCACGTTTTTCCATCTGGGCGATTGTGAATCCTATATGAATTTTCATGTACAGATGCCTGTTTGAGTCCTTGCGTTCAGTTCTCTGGATCTGTACTTAGGGGTGAAGTTGCCAGGTGAGCCTGTTTTCTTTTTGAGGAACTGCCAAAGTGTTTTCCACAGTGGCTGAATCATTTCACATTCCCACCAGTACACAAGGTTACAATGTATCCACATCCTCAGACACTTACCATTTCCTGGTTTGTTGTTTTGTCTTAATTCTAGTCATCCTAGTGTGTACAAAATGTTGTGTTATGATTTGGGTTTGCATTTCCCTAGTGGCTAGTGATGCTAGCATTGTTTTTGGTTTTTTTTGGTTTTGTTTTTGTTTGTTTTTTTGTTTTTATTTTTCCCGGATTTTTACTATTGAGTACAGGCACTTGCCAGACAGAGAGAGCATAAGAGAGAAAGTGAGAAGGCCCCCCCTCCCCCCAGGGAGGTTGGCCACACTGCAGTCCCTTCTCTTCCATTCTCAGGATTTGGGGCACACACACAAACATGCCCATGTCATTCTCAAACCACCGAGTCCGGGACTTGAACTGCACAGTCAGCCATGTGGGATCCAGCACCTTAACCTCCATCCCACCTGCTGGCCTGATGCTGGCACCTTTCCACGTGCTTATTGTGCATTTGCGTGTCTTCTTTGGGGATCTCAAGTCCTTCGAAGGCCGCGGCTCCTGAGGCAATGGCTGTCTCGCTATTGTACAGCATCCTCTGTGCTGTCATGTCTCCCATGTGTCACTCAGAAGCAGCCTTGTCCAGTGGTGTTTGCTGGTACCTGAGCCCAAGTGCCTGGGGAGGAAGATGTGGTTTTGTCTGAGGTCCCCTGGTGGGGCACTGAGAGACCTGTACCTGCTGGGTCCCTGAGGGCATTTTGGGAAGACCTGATCTTGAAAACCACACTGAGTACAAAGGTCCCACGAGCAATAGCATCTCAGCCCATCCAGGAGAGGCCGAGGCCTGAGAACCTCCCCACTGAGGACGGAGAATAGGGATGGTACCACCCACCCACCCCACCTGACATGGCAGGCTCGGGGCATGGAAGCCCAGGCTGCCCTCTCTTGCACCCTCAATCCAGACTCTAAAAATAGCCAGGCAGATCCGGTATAAGTTGATTACCCTAATTGCAGCCCTGTGATGTCATGGCGAACCCTGGGGCATTTGCCTGGTGCGGCGTGCCCTGAGGCAGCGGCCAGCTTTTGTGTCTGCCCCAGAGAGCAGGATGGGATGGGATGGGGAGTGTGCCGCTGTCGCTGTCCACTGGTGCTCAGCCCCTACACCTCCCTGTAGTGCTTTGCAGCGAGGAGTTCTTGTTCCCATTCACAGCTGAAGACAGAGCCAGAGTCCTCAGGAGTTCCTGGTCACACAGCAGGGCGGTGGAGGAGCTGGGCTGGGTGCTGGAACCTCTTCAGGTGCCGGGCTGTATCTTCCTTCAGGGACTTGCTGTCCTATGCCAGCATCCCTCACCCCCAGGAGCCAGCCAGAGCCACCCAGTCTCCGTCACGCCCATCTTCCTGCCTCTTGGCCCGGTCATTCAAGTGGTTCTGTGGATGTTCCGTTCAGACATTGCACAGACTCAAGGGAGGATCTGCATTTAAGCTGAGAGAAGCTGAGGCATGAGGTGTAGACCCTCATTTTACAGAGGAGGAGACTGCGGCCCAGAGGAGGCGTGAGTTGTCGCGGGTGGGGGCAGCACCACCTTGGGTGCCTCCTTCGCCAGACAGCTGCCCCAGCCCTGGTTAGGTTCTTCCACTCTTACAGTTGAGGTCTGAGGGTTCTCAGTGCAGGGGCTGGATAACAGGGTTCACATGCCAGCGACTGCACCCAGCCCTGGCCTGCTCACTGTGGCATGGGGGCCTCCATGCTGGGCTGGCACCTGCTCTCCCCCTCCATCCCTCCCTCTTCCCCCAAGAGCAGGTCACAGACAGGTCTCTGTGCTCCCTCCACAGAGAGAGCCCAGCTTCTGCTTCAGAGACGGGCACCCTGCCTGGGGACGTGGCTGCAGCCTCACCTTGCCCACCCTGCTGTTCCACTCAGCCTGTGGCATGTCCAAACCACCAGCTGTCCTTTCAGAAAGCCACAGTGGGGTCCAGCAACCCAGCTCTGACCTACAGGTTGCTGAGGACATGAGACACATTGACCTGCACTCTACAGGGGGTCACAAGTGAGCACTGGCCTCCCAAGAGCTGCCCCAGCTGCCCCCCCCCCAAAGTGCAGATCCTGGGCCACTCCCCACATGCAAAAGCTGCTCTGCGACCAACTCTGTGCCGCCCACTTCATTAAGCACCCAGCGGCACCAAGGCTCAGCAGGGTAGGGGAGGCCCCTCGAGGCTCAGTCTCTGCACCCAGCGGGGATGGGCATGTGGGGGCCCTAGCACAGGTTAGACCCCAGCAGGTGATTGTTGCTATGCCTCCCTGGAGGGTGGACGTGCCTGAGCAAACTCCCCACCTGTCTCGCCTTCCCGGGCCTTTGCCCCATTTCAGAGCTCTCCTCTAGCCCCAATTTCACTGAAATACTGAAGAGCTGGTTTGTCGAAGAAGCTTCTAGGAACAACGGCCTGTTAGAGGAGCCGAGAGAGGCCAAAGGTCTTCAGTGGCATTTTCGGCCTGGGGCTGAAAGCAGTTGGTGGGTGGCCCAGGCCCGAGGTCTGCATGCCCGGCCCCCGCACACATGTGCATGGTGATCACCGAGCAGAAGGAGCTCAGCCTGACCTCGGCTGAAGTCCTGGCTCTCTCTGTGTGTGGCCTGGACCTGGCATGTACCCTCTCTCTGCCTCAGTTTACTCTTTGGGAAGATAGCCCTCATAGTTCTTACCCCGACAGCTGCATTGACTAAGTGGAATGATGCCTGAGGATTGCTTGGAACAGGACCCCCCATGAGGCAGGCTGTAGCAGCCTCATTGGAAAATGTCCAACAGGGTGACCCAGGTGCTGCGGGACAAAGGCGAGCAAGCCGTCCCTCACTCCAGGAGCCCGAGGTCTGCGGGGCGATGGATGGGCTGCCGTTAGTGTGAAGACGTGCTCTGAGTCATGGTGCCCTGCGGATGCATGGGGAACTGTGTTCCAAGCCTGAGGTACCAGCATCAGCACCGGGGATGTCTTGACCCCATTGCCCCAGGCCAGGGCTGGCAGAGACATGGTCTGCTGGGACCGCAGGGCCCGAGTGGCCTGGAGCCAAGGGGCTTGGGGGAAAGGAGAAGTGGGTGCTGGTGACCCGCCCCTGGTCATCGGCAGGCCACTTCTGGTCATCGGCAGGCCACTTGGGTGGCTGGGCCTTTTCCAGCCAGGCCTAGCCTTAGGAAAGAAATTAATTGTAACCTAATTGGCAGTTTCCTTTGCATAGAAGCCGGAAGGAACTGCCCGCGAGGCTAGTGATTAACTCAGCAGCAGCTGAGAAATCACAGTGGGGCGGGAGCGGCCATCGGCCATCACCTCAGCTTCACTGCTGCAGCTGCTCTGAGTGCAGGGCCTGGGCCCTTGCAGCGGGCTGGGTCTGTGTGCGAAGGGCAGCCCTGGGTGCTAGCTCCCAGTGCCCATTGCTGACCTCACTGCCCCAAACCTCAGTCGCACCCAGGACCCCTTCCCCACCTGCAGCAGTGATGTGTGGGTGCCGGGACCCAAGTGCTGGTTGGTGTTCCATTGTGAGTGAGCGAGGAGCGTCCTGGGCCTCAGCTTCCCAGACCAGGAGGGGGAGAGTGAAGGCTGCTAGAGCAGGAGTCCAGGCAGGTGAGGGTTCCAGACAGAGCTTCCACAGCCAGATGGGAGGGCCCGTGCAGGCGGGCACCGTGCTGGCTCCAAGGCCAGGCCCGGCTCTCCCAGTCTCTCCTCCATCCCCCTGCCCTTCCAGGCCTCTGGCCATCCGGTCCTGCAGGGGCCTAGTAGATCAGTGTCGGGGAAGGCACTGCACCCCACACTGGGTCCCTACCCTGCCCACCGCTGGGGTTCAGGCTGGAGGGGGGATGGTGGGCAGGGCCTCGAGATCTATACTGTGCTGGGACCAGCAGTTAGCGTAATGGCTATGTCGCTGGACTCCCACGTAGTCGACTGTGGTTCGCGTCCCAGACCCAGTGGCTTAAACTCACGCCGGGTGCGTGTGCGTGCATGCCCAAGATCCCGAGAGGAGAATGGAGAAGGGATTGTGGCATGGCCATCCCCCCTAGGGGGTAATTTCTCGCTTTCTGCCT
>NW_006159692.1:6802641-6804861 GCF_000334495.1 Tupaia belangeri chinensis
GGGCCCCCGGCCCTATAAGAAAAAACCCCCCAAAAAAAAAAAAAAAAAAGATCTGTACTGTGCTTTGAGAAACCAAGCAGACAGGCTAGAAGGGCTTTGGATAGGAGTCCTAAACTCCATGCTAGACAGAACCCTCAGGGCACAGAGAGCCCTAGAGCTCATTCCAGGAAGCCCTGACAGGCAGGCAGCGTGTGCCCGGCCCATGCTGGGGTGGCCCTTTGGCCATATGGTGGCCACGGTGGCGACCCGCCCCTGAGGGCTGCCGGCAGCCTTTGGGGAAGAAGGCATTTAAGTCACACTGAGGCTGCTCTGCTGTGATGGTGGCTAGTGTCTTCATTGGCTGGGGAAGTAGCTGCTCCTGGCGTTTACTGCGGCGTTTACTGAGCACCCAGTGTGTATGCCCCAAGCTGTCCATCCATCTGCAGAGACTAGTGTTTTCTCAGTGGTTTGCAGGCAGAGGCTTAAACTCAGGGCACCAGGATTGAAACAAGCTGTCAGATTTTCCATGAAGGAGCCACTGGCTTGTGAGCAAGCTCAGGCCAAGGAGCATGAGCCCAGGCAGCTGGCTCCCAAAGCGAGACTCCCTTGACTATCAGAGGTCTAGATCCTACACCAGGCTTTTCCCTTGCACTGCTCTCAGCCAGGCCTCAGGCAAAGTTTCAGGATACAGCAGTGGGCACGTCAGTCCTGGCACTGGTCCTGAGGGTCTTTACAACCCTGCCTTCCTCCCATGCTAGTGTGGCTCAAGCCTGGCAAAGCTGCTTTGGTTTGCCAGCTTCAGTATGGCAGCAGAATGATGAGGGTGGTGGTGACGGTGGTAGAGGTGATCCTGATGGGGGTGGAGATGGTGGTAAAGATGATGATGGTGGTGATAGAGGGATCGTCATAGTAGTGGCATTGGGGGTGGGAGCGATGCTGGTGGTGGAGAGGAAATGGTAATCGTGTTGGTGGTGGAGGTGATGGTGGTGGAGAAATGATGGCAATATTGGAAGTCACAATGATGGCGGTGATAATGGTGGATGTAGTGGTGGGGATGGTTATGGTAGAGATGTTTGTGGGAATGGATGTGATAGATGTGGTAGTGGTGGTTTCAGTGTAGGGATGGTTATGGAGGTGGTGGTGGATGGTGATGAGATGGAGATGGTGTTAATGGTGGTGGTAGGTTGGTTGTGGAGATGGTATTGATGGTGGTGGGGGGAGTGGGGGTCCATGTGGTTGCAGGGTGCAGATAGTTGTGAGGGGGCAGGGCTGGTGGGGGTGTGATGGTGGTGGTGGGAAAGGAAAAGTGGTAGGGGTGGGGATAGTGATGGGGTGGATGTGATGGAGGTGGCGGGTTGTAGTGATAAGGATGGTTGTAGAGGTGGTGGTGATAGTGGGGATGTGATGGTGAGAGAGGGGATAGTGGACGTTGTTGTTGTGGAGGTGGTAGGGTTGGAAGTGGTGGAGTGGTTGGTGGTTTTCATTGCAGTGGCAGGGATGGTTGTGGAGGTGGCAGTGATGGCGGTGGTGGGATGGTAGAGAGAGAGGTTGGAGTGGATATGGTAGACGTGGTGGTTATAGTGGGTAGGGATGGTGGTGGGGATGGGGGCAGAAGTGGTGGGATGGTGGAGGTGGGATGATGGAGGAGCGATGGTGGCGGTGGTGGAGGGGGATAGGGACGATAGCAGTGGTTGGATTGTTGATGGTGGTCACCGTGAGTGGCATTTACTAGGTCCCAGCCACCATTCTGAGAGTCTCGTGCGTTAACTTGTTTTGGCTCCCAACAACCCTGTAAGGTAGGAGCTCAGTCTTCTCGGGGGTAAAGGAGAAAGCCAAGACGGGATGTCTGTCACCGTGCCCCTCACCAGCTTGCGGCGCTCCCACCACCACAAACACAGAGTGCCCTCCCTGCCCCCAGACCAAGTCCACAATCCTGCCTTGGCCCAGCCTTTTCTTCCAGCTGTTCCATGTGTGTTCTCCTGGTCTCATGAAAGTGGACGTGCTGTGTCCAGCCAGCACTGGCCACCTCCAGCTCTGTGCTCATACTGCCCTGTCCCCTGGACTGCCCTCACTGGTCCTAGGCTTGCATGTTTCTCTGTCGTCTGGACCATGCCGCCCCTCCCAGCCCTGACCCTCAGGCCTTCTCCCACCCCACTACCCTGACCAGGTGCTGTCTCACGCCCAGTGGCTGTTCCTTCCTTTTTGCCCTTGCAGGGCAGCATCTTCCACGAGGGGCCGTCA
>NW_006159692.1:6804875-6806140 GCF_000334495.1 Tupaia belangeri chinensis
TTCCTCTCTCCCCAGGTGTCCCAGGGTGCTCAGTGTGCAGGGCCCTGCCCCCTCATGGTCGGCCCGCACCGCCTCTTCACCCAGGGTGGGGGCCATTGGGCAGAGGTGAGTGGTACAGGTAAGAAGGTGCCTGACGATGCACTGCCTCCGTGTCCCTGCGGGAACCCTGAATAACTGAGCAGGTCCTGCAGAGCCACAGACAGACACCTGGGAACAGCTGTGTGTGGTGGCTGCCCCAGGTTTGAAGGCAGGAGGCTGCTCAGAGGCCACAAAGCCAGCCCCACAGATGCAGGGAAGACACAGAAACTGGGGCCACAGAGTAAGATGGCAGGCGGGGTGCAGTCGGTCATTGCATGGAGACCAGTGCTCGATGGCTGCCCCTGGGCTCCTAGGTTGGCACCGTGGCGTGCTCGGGGAGGAGCACGGCAAAGGGAAGGGCTCTGCATTAGACGGCGGCCATGATGGGCCTGGATCTGGTTTCTGCCTTCCCTGCTGGGACCCTGCAGCATGCCACAGGCCACCTCCTTCTCTCGGGCTCTGCCATCTGCCCGAGTGACTGGAACCCAGGACCATGGCATAAGCCCCAGCCCCTCCCCATCAGAGTAATTTCTTCCTTTCAATTTTAAATGAAAACTAAAGGTGTCACTATGTCTACACCTCCTGCGTACGTTGGCATGGTGAGGAGCGTGCAGCAGCCACAAGTAGGCAAGCCTGTGTGTGCCCTTGCCCCGATGGTGAGCTCCCCAGTGAGTCGGCACTCCTCTGTGCCTGGGTTAGGGTCTTGGGAGTGACCAGCACCGAGGTGGGAACTGCAGCAGAACCAGAGTGCAGGTGCATCCCGCCCTGTGATGGGCAGCGGGGCAGCAGGGATGGGGTGCCAGGTGGGGTCAAGAACTCGCTGCTTCTGCGTGGCCTTGGTTCTGGCTACAGATGTAGCTATGGGCACGTCTTTACAACTGGGACCCCCCCCATGACACCAAAAGCACAGGCAACAAAAACCAGATGGGGCTACATCAAAATTAAGAACATGTGTGAGGGGCCGACAGGTGGTATGGCGGTTGGGGGTGCTGGACTCCCACATGGCTGACCGCAGTTTGAGTCCCAGATCTGGCGGCTTGCTTTGTCACCTTCTATCTCTCTCTCTCTGTCTCTCTCTGTCCCTATCTTGTCAAATTAAAATAAAATAAATAAAATGAAATAAAATAATTCTTAAAAAAAAAAAAGAATGTGTGTGAGTCAAAAGAGTGAAAACATAACCCATGGAA
>NW_006159692.1:6806171-6811818 GCF_000334495.1 Tupaia belangeri chinensis
AAGAGTATTTGCAAATTATAAAAGTTATGATGAATTTTTAATAGAAAAACAGAAAAATGCATCATGACTTTTCCGACAACCCAACATATCTATAAGAGTTAATATCCAGAATCTATGGGGGAGGGGAGGCTCCTAAATCTTAGCAACAACAAAACCCAAATCAAGAATGAACAAAGGGTTTGAATAGACATTTCTCCAAAGAAGATAAGCCAGTGGCCCGACAAGGACATGGGAAGATTCCCGGCATCACTGGTCATGAGGGAAATGCAGATTAAAACCACACCCTCTAGGGTGTCACACTACTCACCAAAATAAATAGAACACAGAGGCCAGGCTGCGGTGATGCACGTGGTAGCATACTACCCTGCAATGCAGGAAGACACATGGCCGACCGAGGGTTCCGATCCCGAGTCAGCCTGAAACACACCTGGCGTGGATGTCCCAAGATCCCAACCAGCTAGAGGGCGGGGGAGGAGAGTCATGGCACGAGAAGACCTGCTAAGGGTGCCCCTCTTCTTTCCAACTCCCCCCCCAACTGCTTGCTCTCTAGAAATAAAAATGTGTATATACATTTTTTAAAAATAGAGAAAGTGTTTGTGAGGACGTGGAGAAATTAGAATCTGTGCACACTGTTGGTGGGAATGTTAAATAGTGCAGCCATTACGGAGAATGGTGTGGCAGTTCCTTAAGGGTGAACACAACTGCCACGTGAGCACCCAGGGACTTGAACATGGAGCGACACGCACAGTAACCAAAGGTGGACCCAAGTGTCTGTCGGCGGATGAACGGGGAGACGATTCATGGTGGACTGTCCCGTTTTAGCTGCCGTTTTACTTCCCACGGCTTCCACTACCTGCCGTAACTGAAAATAGGCGAGCCCAGTACAATAAGGTCCTTCGAGAGAGAGACCGAGTTCAGGTAACTTACTACAGTGCATTGTTAGTGGTTCTACTGTGCAGTTAGTTTTTGTTCGTCTCTTACTGTGCCGAATTTACAAATTACACTTCATCATAGGTTAGCATATGTAGGAAAATACAAAGGGGTTTGTTACTATCAGTTTCAGGCACCCATGGGGGTCTGGGAATGTATCCCCCCTGTAGGTGAAGGGGCAACCGCATATCCACACAGTGGGATAGTGTTTACCTTTGAAAAAGGAAGGAACGTCTGACTTGGGTTTAGCCATGGTTGAAGCTTGAGGACAGCGCACTAAGTGAAATAAGCCAGTCCCAGAAGGACAAACACTGTTTCCTCTTCCACGACGTTCCTGGAGTAGCCAAAACCCTAGAGACAGAGCCTACCATGCGTGTTCCCAGGGACTGAGGGCAGGAGGGAAAGGGAGCTGTCTAAGGGTGTGGAGTCTCAGATGACAAGATGGAAAGAGTTCTGAGGATGGTTCACATTTACCACGTACTTAATGCCACTGAACTGTACCTCTAAAAAATGGTCGAGATAATACATTTTATACTCATATTTTACCATAATTTTTTAAAGCCGGGATCCTTTTATGTACTCCTCCGTCATTACTGGCCATAGTGCCTTCCCTGATCCTCGTCTCCTAACAGCAGAATCAGCGGGCAGTCCTATGGGAACGCAGCCTCCAGCTGGGACCACAGGGCTGGGTGTGCGGCACCTGCAGGGGGCGCCCCTGGGCACGCACACCGTGGCCCCGTTTGGGCGCACACAGGCTTCTGCCACCCATTGCCATTGCACCAGGAAATCATTTCCTGAGCTGAAGGCAAGTGGTTTTGTTCCTGCTTGAGGGTTGCGTGCTCGCCACTGGCCTGTGCACTAGGGGGCCTGCAGGTGAGCACAGGAGGGGTGGCACACAGGAGGGGTCCACACCACCCTGAACTGTGCTGCCCACCAGCGGGTGGTGCCGGCGCCATGAGACACACTGACCTCACCACCTCCCGGCCCCATGCGCTGCTGCTTCCTCTCCTATTCTGAATTCTGTTTCCCAAATGTGCTTCATACTTCACTTCCCTGTTCGTGAAACCTTTATTTATTTTCTACTCAGTTCATGCACTCACTGTGCCAGCTCACAGATAGTGAGTGGGTGCCCGGGTGAGTTGGGAGCCCTGGGGCCTGGCGTGAAGGCCTGGGGAGTTGCCATGACCCAGCTGACCCTGGTGCCCTGTAGCACGTGGCCTGTGGGGTTGAGAGAGGCCCCAGGGGACAGTTGTGCAGGTGAGTAAGGAAGCATAGCAGGTTGGGCTGGGGTAGCAGAGGTCAGCAGGGGAGGGCTGAGGCGGGAGAGACTCCTGGTAACTCAGGTGATGGGGCAGGGAGGAGTGGGGGAAGCAGAGTGAGTGGGCCGAGCAGAGCTTCCTCCCAGCCCCTGGGCGAGGTCAGCGCGATGGGACCGTTGCTCCGTCTCTCTGTAGACAGGCCGAGGGCCGGCCATGGTGAACACGCTGAGGGAGGACACTGCAGGGGGCAGGGGCAGGCGGGCTGGGGACGAGGAAGGAGGCTCAGGGTGGGCTCAGCTGTGGCCCAGAAGATGGAGAGAAAAGAGCTGTCTAGACAGACTTCTCTACTCAGCTAAACAGGGCCTTCTGAGGACAAGGTATAACTAGGTTTTGCTTTTTTTGTTCTGTTTTTGGTTTTGTCTTTAGATTTTCGCCAGAGGATATATACACTCACCAGAGAAGGAGAGACAGAGGAAAAGTGAGAGCTCCCTCCCCCTGGGGGAGCCTTGAACCACGATCCAGTACATGGGAGTCAACAACATAACCATTATGCCATCTGCTGGTCCCCCAAAAACTGTTTTTAAGGCAAAAACAAGCTGGTGTGGCTCCCTGCGGGATGGGGTGGCGATGTTGCCAGGTGTGCAGTTCGGCCGGGTGAGGGCTTATAGATACTGTCTCCGTGTAGATGTTCTGTTCTTGTGAGTGTCGCCTGCTCTACCCTAATACAGAGAAGACGCGAATGGGAAGTGGGGGTGTGCTAGTGCCGGGCTGGAGGAACCCCCACAGGGACAGCTGGCCTGCAGCAGGCAGGGAGCCTCCTCCCATCCCTGGCCCCTGGGGAGGAGCCTCGGGGGTCTGTTTCCCGTTCTCAGGAAGATGATTGCATTAGGAAACCGTCTGTTAAGGAGATTCTTCTGGGCTGTAGCAAGAGCCCTGCGCGACTCTTCAGGCTGACTCCCAGGCTGGGCACTGCTGCTTGCTCCGCAGTGAGGGACTCCCATTCTTACAACTTTGTTTCTCACTCTCGGGGGTCCGGATTCCAGCTGTCCTGGGGACATGTTCAGTTGTCTGGGGTTCCGCTTGTGCTTCTGTGGCAGGGTCACACGTGACCTCGCAGTGCACCCTCAGAGATGAGTGTGGTCACAGGCTCTGGAGGGATCAGAGGCAGCTCATCCACCACAAGACACAGGGAAGAGGGCCGAGGGCCGAGGAGCCTCGGGACGCTGAAGGCCTGAAGCCATGAAGAGTGATGAGGTGAGCCCAGCCTTAGGGGCAGCCCAGCAGGCCTGGGGGAAAAGTGAGTGTGCGAAACGAGTCTGTGCTTGCAGGTGTGTGACACTGAGAATGTGATGGTGGTGTACAACCGTGACAATGGATGTGAAAGTGGCTGTGCAAGTGAGAATGTATGCTTGTGTGTGCAAGTGGGTGCGGTGTGTGTGATGAGGGTATGCTATAGGAGTGTTTGTGAGTGGGTGTGTGACTTTGAGAGGATGTGAGTGGGTGGGTGTGCTTGTGTTTGGGTGCATGACGGTGTGGTCATGGGTGTGCAACAGTGAGCAAGAATGCTCGTGTGTGAGAGTGGGTGTGTGACAATGAGGATGAGTGTGGTCATGGGCTTGTAACAGTGAGAATGTGCTCATGTGAGAGTGAGTGTGCAACAGTGAAAGGATGGGTGTGCAACAGTGAGGAAGAATGCTCACGTGAGAGCACATGTGTGGCAGTGAGATGATGTGTATGTGTGTGGTCATGAGTGTGCGACTGTGAGAGGACCGTGTGACATGAGAGAGCGAAGGCCTGGGCTGGGAGAGGCTTTGCACGTCCTGCTGTTGGCCTGTCCAGGGTCCAGGCCCAGCTCTCACCAGGGGCAGGTCTCAGCCCACAGGCCTGGCGCCCGTCTGGGCAGCAGTGAGGGCAGTGGGCCAGCAGGGCCCTGGACCTCTGCCCCAGCAGGCGCGGCACCCACCTTACTCTGATGCCTCCCATCACTTTCTCAGCCACTGTACCAGAGCGGAAGGGGCGAAGCCACAAAGTGTTCCCAGCCAGCCACCAGCCTTGTGTCTGTGTGGGTGAGCTGGGGCCATGAGGGGCCTGCACCCGGTGACTGTGAGTCTGCAGCCAGAGGTTCCTAATGCTACACACCTACGCAGGGGCAAGGGGCTGTCTGCAACGCTGGCACCCCTTCCCAGCATGCCCTCTCCCAGTTCAAAGCTGGAGAAACTGAGGCCCAGTGAAGGCCAGTGCTCCCTAGAGGCTGCACAGCCCCACGGACCCCGGCAGCTCTTCCCAGCTCTCCCAGACTGGCCACATCATTTATGGAGCCTAGTGCAGAATGAAGCTGTGGGGCCCCTCATCCTGGAATTGGGAGAATGTTTGTTGTCTGTTGTGCTTTGTTTAATTTGCTGTAGGGCCGTGTGCTCACCAGAGGGAGAAGCAGAGTCTGGGGAAACTACAAAAGCTCTCCCCATGGGGATGGCCATGCCACAGTCTCCTCCGTCCTCCTCTAGGGATTTTGGGCACGTATACGCACATGCCCAGTATGCGTGTTTTTAAACTGCTGGGTGTTGGACTTGAACTGTGCAGTTGGCCCGTGCAATCAGCCACCTTAACCACCACGCCACCAGCTGGCCCAGGGAGAATCGTAAGATGCTGGTGGCAGAGCATTAAAGCCAGTGTGAGCCCTTTGAGAGCAGGGCCATGGGGCCTGCCAAGCTGCACCAAGGCCAGCCCTGCACCTCCTGCCTCCACCCCACCCCCACCACGTGTTTTTGCATCTAGAAATGTCTGTGATGAGGAGGGGCATAAGGACCACCTGGGGAGCACTTGAAATGCGTTTAAGTCTGTCTCTGCTCACAGTCTTCTCCCAGCCCAGAAATCCCTTTTGGCAGGAGGGAGACTGGACCTCCCACACGACCCGGTAGGGCCGGGTTCTGTGAGACCAGGGCGGGCACATGTGGTCTTTGTGATGAGGCTGTGGGGAGCTCAGGCCCGTCCCATCTCCCAGCCCCGGACCACTGACGGTTCATTTACACCCTGGAGGACCCCCCCAGAGTGCAGGAGCCCAGGCGAATCAGCTCCCAGGGCAGGTGGAGTGCAATGAACGGGGCACCCCTGGTGTGATCACCCACTCTTGACCAGGATCAGGGGTGTGTGTCCTCAGAGAGCCTGCAGAGCCATGCAAGAATGCAGCCCTGCGGCCCGCCCCTCTCCATGGTGGGTGTCTTGTCAGCATGCCGGGAAGGAAAGCTGGTAACCCTGGGGCAGCCCAGATTCAGGACATCACACCAGGTGGGGAGGGGACTCACAGCTCCCTGGGCCTAGAGCAGTTGGTGCCTCCCGAGGGGCACCCTCCTGGGACGACACCATAACTCGGTCTCTTGTCCTCTTTGTGGCCAGAAACTAGCTCCCCCGGGAAACAGCGGGTCCACTTGTACCCCTGCTGGTGCACGGAGCCAGCATTC
>NW_006159692.1:6811849-6812840 GCF_000334495.1 Tupaia belangeri chinensis
CTCGGAGGTGGGGAGCCCTTCGATGTCTGATTTTTCCCAGGGGGACTGGGTGGTCCCCTGGACCAGGACAGTCCCGAGGTTACTCTGCTAGGTGGTGCCTCTGGGGACTGGCCTCACAGCCCTATCAAGGCCCCTTGTAGCAGGCAGCAGGCGGCCTGGAGGGCACCACTGCTGTCCAGGCAGTGAGGAGCACCTGGCTTGGGCTCCCGGGCTGTGGGGAAGAGCATGGCTGCTTCTCCAGAAAGTCAGGGCTCTGGGGATCCTGGCCAGGGGGAACCCATCAGCCATGGCGTCACACAGCCAGTGCTGCAGTTGCCCTTTAGCAAGCCCTGCCCCATAGCTCCGTGCCAGGGAGCAGGGAAAAGCTAGTCCTTTGGAGATGTCACAGCCCTCTGAGCTGTCTGCCTGTCCCTTCCAGGTTCGGTGACTGAACCCCAAAGAGAGCCCTGCTTGCTTCTGTAGGGAGCCTCGTCCTCCTAGGCCGGTGGGGCCACAGGCGGACAGCTCCTGCTGTGGTCCCTGCAGCGAGATGGGGGGTAAAAGAGAGCCCTGCTTGCTTCTGTAGGGAGCCTCGTCCTCCTAGGCCGGTGGGGCCACAGGCGGACAGCTCCTGCTGTGGTCCCTGCAGCGAGATGGGGGGTGGGCCAGTCCCCTGAATTTCCCCGTGTGACTTCTTCATAGGCTCCCTTACTGCCCTCTTCAGTCGGTTTTTAAGAATAAATCCTATTTCATTGTATTCATGGGGGGAGGGGAAGACAGAAGGAAAAGGTAGGTACTTTCTGACAGAATTCCCCTGTGCCAGATCCCCCTCTCCTGCGTGTTAGCTAGGATTACAGGCGCACAGCCGTGCCAGCATGTTTGGGTCAGGAACCGATCCGTCCTCCCACGTAGCCTCCAGCCTCCCCAGCAGTGGCCCTGCCTGCCACGTGCACCTTTGAGCGTCCTGCATAGTGCACCATGAACATGGGTGTGCTGATATCTCTAAGAGTCT
>NW_006159692.1:6813371-6817074 GCF_000334495.1 Tupaia belangeri chinensis
CTGCCCGCAGTGCCTCGGAGGTGGGGAGCCCTTCGATGTCTGATTTTTCCCAGGGGGACTGGGTGGTCCCCTGGACCAGGACAGTCCCGAGGTTACTCTGCTAGGTGGTGCCTCTGGGGACTGGCCTCACAGCCCTATCAAGGCCCCTTGTAGCAGGCAGCAGGTGGCCTGGAGGGCACCACTGCTGTCCAGGCAGTGAGGAGCACCTGGCTTGGGCTCCCGGGCTGTGGGGAAGAGCATGGCTGCTTCTCCAGAAAGTCAGGGCTCTGGGGATCCTGGCCAGGGGGAACCCATCAGCCATGGCGTCACACAGCCAGTGCTGCAGTTGCCCTTTAGCAAGCCCTGCCCCATAGCTCCGTGCCAGGGAGCAGGGAAAAGCTAGTCCTTTGGAGATGTCACAGCCCTCTGAGCTGTCTGCCTGTCCCTTCCAGGTTCGGTGACTGAACCCCAAAGAGAGCCCTGCTTGCTTCTGTAGGGAGCCTCGTCCTCCTAGGCCGGTGGGGCCACAGGCGGACAGCTCCTGCTGTGGTCCCTGCAGCGAGATGGGGGGTGGGCCAGTCCCCTGAATTTCCCCGTGTGACTTCTTCATAGGCTCCCTTACTGCCCTCTTCAGTCGGTTTTTAAGAATAAATCCTATTTCATTGTATTCATGGGGGGAGGGGAAGACAGAAGGAAAAGGTAGGTACTTTCTGACAGAATTCCCCTGTGCCAGATCCCCCTCTCCTGCGTGTTAGCTAGGATTACAGGCGCACAGCCGTGCCAGCATGTTTGGGTCAGGAACCGATCCGTCCTCCCACGTAGCCTCCAGCCTCCCCAGCAGTGGCCCTGCCTGCCACGTGCACCTTTGAGCGTCCTGCATAGTGCACCATGAACATGGGTGTGCTGATATCTCTAAGAGTCTGTGCTTTCAGTTCTTTGGGGTATCTACCCCGGATTCACTGAGTCTGGTTTTCACTTTTTGAAGAACCACCTTACTGTTGTCCATAGCGGCTCTCTCACATTGCATCCCCACCAACGGTGCACAAGGGTTCCCAAAACGTGTCCCTGTGTAAAAAGCTCACTCCCATGAAAACTGCCGGCACTACGCAAAGCTGGCAGAGGAGTGTGCAGACGCCTGCTTGGTTCATGGCCGCAGCCGGGCCCAGTCGCGCGGCTGTCATACCTCTGCCCGCAGACCCTCAGGGGTCCGTTTTTAAGTGAAATGTACACAGGTCGAAATGCGTCACTCCTAGCGGTACCGTGTTGAGGGATGGGTATGCCCACGTGACTGACCGCCATCAGGATATGGGACCGTGGCAGGCCCCAGGAAGTTCCTGCCTTCCCATCTCAGTGTACCCACCTCTCTTCCGACGGCAGCCCATCTGATTTCTAGACTCAGTCTAGAATCATGCTGCGTAGATCGTCCTGCCTCATTTCTGCCACTTGGCGCGACATCTGTGAGATCACCCAGGCCATGTGTGTCCTGAAGTCCATCTCTCTCGGGGTAGGATTCCCTGGGGTGGATGTGCCGTGGTTACCTATACATCCCCGGCTAAAGGCACCTAGACAGTCTCCAGCTTCTGGCTGTTATGACACTGGGCCACGCGCAGCTAAGTCACCTGATGGGCACAGCTGTCGTTTCTCTTGGGTAGATGGAGTGGACTTGCTGGGTCACCTGGGAAGACTGTGTCCACACTTTCTTCTAAAGTGCTTTCTTCATTTTGGTGACAGTCACCCGCCTGCTTATTTGGTAACATGTTATACCCCTGAAAACTCTGGCTTGAGGTGGGTCGTTCAGAAGTTCGTGCAAACTCCCAGCTCATAAGTGAGTCAGATGCTTATCAAACTTGGTGATTAAGAATGAGTTTGCCTGTTTTATGCATTTCATTCTTACTTTTTTTTTTTAAGAGAGATCTTTGCTGTAAGGTGTGTGTGCTCGCTGGAAAGAGAGACAGAGAGACAGAAAGCAAGAAATCATTCCCAGGGGAGGATGGTCATGCCACAGTCCCTTCATCTCTCTCAGGATTTTGGGCATGCATGCACACACACCTGGTGTGAGTTTCAAGCCACCAGGTCCAGGGCTCAAACCACAATTGACCACATGGAAGTCCAGCACCTTAACCTCTATGCCACCTGCTGGCCCCTCATTCTTCCTCTTTATTGTTCTGTTTTAAAGCAGTGCTTTTAGCTATACAAATAACTGTGCTCATGTTCTTAGAACTGGAGATGAGAAGTTTCTTCCTTTTTTTTAAATTATTTCTTCATTTAATTTTATTTCTTACTATTATTCTTTTTTATTTTTTTAATTTGACCAAAGAGATAGAGAGTGAGAGAAAGGGAAAGTGAGAAAGCAAGCCACCAAGTCTGAGACTTGAACCTCAGTCAGCCACATGGGAGTCCAGCACCTTAACCATCACGCCACCTGCTGGCCCTGACAAGTTTCTTCTAAGACTAGAATTTTAAAGAGCTTTATCAAGCATGAAGAAGCCCTTGTCCCCTCCCCACCCCCTCACACACTTCTTTGCCTCCTCAGCCCCCCTCGGCCTCTACTTCTCGAGGGACACTTACCAGGAGAAGCTGTACGTGGGCCAGCCGGCTGGTACACCCCTGCTATACGTCCGGGCCCTGCAGGACGCCCCTGGGGAGGTGCCCAGCTTCCGCCTTGGCCAATACCTCTATGGCTCTTCCCGCATGCGGCTGCATGAGAACAGCTGGATCCGCGTCCAGGAGGACACCGGCCTTCTCTACCTTAACCGGAGCCTAGACCACAGCTCCTGGGAGAAGCTCAGCATCCGCAGTAAGGCAGCAGTTTGACACCTCGGCGGGCACAGCCTCCTCTCAGGGGGCTTCCCCGCCAGCCCTGTGTCCAGCCTGGTGAGGGGGCCAGGACCAGCTGTCGAGATTTTGGAGACCTCTGACTGGGCTGGGCGCTCTCTTCTTCTGGGGCCACCTGCCCTTACCAGTGGGGCCAACAAGGATTTGGGGGTTGTGAGAGGGATTCAGAGGGGCCGAGAAGTCCCAAGGTCTTGACCTGGAACTTGCCGAGAAGTTGCAGTCTTAGGGAAAGCCTGTCTTCCCACTGGCAGCAGGCTGTCCTTGTACCCAGTGGGGACTGGGCCTGGCCACCGTGCCCAGGGAGGAAAGACTTGGCCGTCTGCACAGAGCAGACGTGTGACCCTGGTATCAGGTCGGGGTGAGTTGGAGCCTTTGGTGGCATGAAGGTGACCATATGCCCAGTAGCTCCCATCCTCAGGGCACCTCCAGAGGCATGGACTTGGGCTCCTTTTGGTCCTAAGCCCCAGCTACGGGCCAGAGGCAAGCCATGTGCTGTGATGGCAGAGCAAGTGGCAGTGCCTACAGGGGCAGAGTGACTGTCCCATATGCCGAGTAAGCCAGGTCATAAGGTGGGAGGGGTGGGGGCAGGAGACTGGATGCTGCCTGGAGATGGTGGCAGCTGAGACAGGTCTCGGTCCCTCACATGCTCACTCGTTGCCATGCCCACCTGGAGCCCCCGCGGGCAACCTGAGGACCGGTGTCCCCAGGTGCAGCCCAGAGCTGTGGTCCTCTGTGTGGGGCCTGGGCTGTCTGGGAGAGGGAGAGGCCTCACGCACTGCAGGTCGAGGAGAGAAACCACACGGTAATTTGAACAGGGAAGTTTGTGAGGATCGGAGCCTGAAGGACGGACTAGTGAGATGCAGAGCCAGCCCTAAAGAATACAGGAAGA
>NW_006159692.1:6817117-6831679 GCF_000334495.1 Tupaia belangeri chinensis
GCGGGTGTGAGGGGCTCCGCTAGCCCAGGGCTGAGACAGGGCCAGGAAGAGCCCTGCCCCTCTGAGATCCAGGCCCAGGGTGCTGTAGCACTTCAGTGGTGGAACTTGCTGGAAGACACCCCCCCACACACACACTTGAGAGCTGGGGAAGTTGAGCTGGGGTGTCTCTACAGAGGCGCTGCCGGACAAGGCCGACCGGGGGAAGCTGTGGTGGGCAGGGGTGCTGCTGGCCTCGCATGCTGTCAGCGTGTCAGCGCCAACCCTGGAGAAGCCGCTCACCTGTCGGGGTTGGGGGAATGTCAGGCCCTGGTTCAGAGCACCTCCCTGCGGAGGGGGCGTGTGACTGAGATCTGAATGCCTAGAGTGGGCATGTGGGACGCTGGGCAGGGGGAGAGCCCCCCTGGAGCCCTGTCAGTGTGGCGAGGCTGGGTTTCCCCCTCCCCCTGGCAAGTGCAGCTGCCACCCCAGGGGGCCTGACTTGTTCTCTCTCTGCAGATGGTGGCTTCCCCCTGCTCACCGTCTACCTCCACGTCTTCCTGTCGCCCGTGTCCCTACGGGAGGGAAAGTGCCATTGGCCAGGCTGTGCCTGCGTGTCCTTCTCCTTCATCAACACCTCCTTCCCAGCTTGCAGCTCCCTCAGGCCCCAGGAGCTCTGCTTCCCCGAGGCGAGCCTCTCCTTCCGCATTCGGGAGAACAAGCCCCCTGGCACCTTCCACCAGTTCCGCCTGCTGCCCACGCAGTTCCTCTGCCCCAACATCAGCGTGACCTACAGGCTCCTGGGAGGTGAGTGCTGGCTGTGCCAGGCTGGCACTGCAGCCCTTGCCGCGAGACGGTTTGCTCTTCACCGCTTAGCCATCCTTCCATTGCGCGTTCCAGAACTGTCTCTGGTGTGCCTACCACGGGCCAGGTACCATTCTAGAAGCTACAGATGCAGCAGGGAACAGATGGGCTAGAACCCTGCCCCGGGGTTTCCATTCCCAGGCAGGGTGGGGCAGAAACCACTCACATGCCAAGGAAGTCAGGTGGTTTCTGGAAGGCGCTGGGTGCGAGGTGTAAGGGTCCAGAGATCGGTCTAACTGATGGAGACACAGAAAAGACAAGGACAATGCAGCTGCAAAAGAAGCTTTTATTTTTCCAGCTAGCTGGGGTCCAAGTTTCAGCCCGTCGCAGCGGGCCTTCACCAGGACCCCGTACCTAACATAAAGCGATCTTTTACAGTTCAGGATGTTTTCTAGACTGTAACACACAAAGGAAGGGGGGGGGGATGAGAAACGAGGGTCCAGCTTTCACCCCCTGCTCAGGTCTAGGTAAGGGCTCTCAACTAAGGGTTTGGATGACCTTGCCTCGGAGGTGCTGGGCCCTCCCGTTTTCCACTTATCTGAGAGTTCCCAGGCTCCTAGTTTCCGTCCTTGAGGCCCTAACAAAGTGGGCTCCGTCAGGGTAGTGATTAAGCTAACTTGCCCCAGCATTGCCTAACATGGCGGTGATTATGCTAATTCGGCCTAACAGGAAAGCTGAGCGAAGGTGCTATGGTGGTGTCCACTTCAAATTGTCAGAGCAGGGAACACTGGGCAAGGCCAGGAGGCCCCAGGGTGCCGGTCTCTCCTCTTAGGGGACGCCAGGGTGGGACCCCCATGTGGCTGGAGTTCCGTGAGCGACTAAGGTTGAGGTGGTAGAACAGTCCTTGGAGAGGGAGTAGGTTTGGGAGTGACTTTCAAGACTGTCCTGAGGGACATGGAGAGTCATGAAAGACCTGAGAGTAGGGGTGGAGTTGAGAGGAGCTGGCTTACCTTTGAAAGGCAGTGGGAGGTTTACGGTGGAAGTGGAAGACGGTCAGAAGACCGTAGAAGAACCTCCGAGTGAGAAGCAGGGCCTGGGCTGCAGGTGGAAGGGGCAGGGCCCAGGAAGCAAGCACTTTCTGGGCGTGCTTTGACAAGAGCCAGCAGGGTTTCCTCGTGGGCGGGGGTGGGGTGCTGCGGAAAGGCAGGACCAAGGATGGGTCCAGGTCCATCTGAGCATCAGCAGGTATAGCTGCCCTTCCCAGGAGATGGCCCAGAGGGGGTGCAGCCAGCATGAAGGCCAGGACCGGGGTTGGAGCCCCAGGGATCTAGGAGTAGCAGCTCAGCGTCCACACAGATGTGCCCCCAGCCATTTTAAAGCAGAAGAATGGGGACTCACAGGCCACAGAGGCTGCACAGCCACTAAGTGTCACCCCCGGTGATGACACTCAGGGTGAGACTGCTTGAGGAGACCAGGCTAGCAGAGCCAAAGCCGCCCTCACACTCCCTCAGCTCCCCTTACCTTCCTGGGGCAGGGGAGAGGTCTGAGCCAGATGGCGGGCAGAGCGCGTGGTTTTGCGTGCTGCTCTTTTTTGCTACAGATTTTGTTTGGCAGATTTTTTTTAACCACAAACGAGAGGGAAATGGTGTGATAAGCATCTCCCACATGGACTTAATAGGATGCGTGACGCCTGGTTCTGACAGGCAGGCCAGCGGGGCTGCCTTAGCCTCCCTGGTTGGCTCCGGGAGCCTTGGGCATTGCCCCTTTTCTGGTTACTTCCAGAGGACAGATCCCAGGACAGGTTGGGACCAGGACAGTGCTGAATCTCTGTCTGTAGAATGGGTCCAACAGCGCCGGACGTGAGCCAGACTCTTTAGCGTCATCATCCTGTCTTCTGGGGAGGACACTGGGGCAGAGAGGCAGGACGACCAGTCTCGGCCACACCGCCAGGAGGTCTAGAGTAGAGTGTAAACCAGACACTCAGAAATATGTGTTTGTCAACCTCAAACCATACATCGGATGGCTGCCATGCTGGCTTTCAAGCGGTAGCATTGTGGCTTGATTTCTCCTGCTCTCTAAAAGGAGCACGTGTCATCTCCATAATTTAAAAGAACCCTGACATTCTTCAGAGAGCCAGAGCAGGCTTTTCCGACCTGCAGCTTCCTCTGAGCTGGAGCTGCCTCCCCAGGTCAAGGCTGGTGGGTGGAAGGGTGTCCTAGGGCCGCCCTGGGTGACCCAGGGACTCAATCCTGCCCTTCCCCATGTCACCAGTGAAGAATGTGGGCACATGCAGTCCCTGAAAATCTGCCCTGCGTGGGTTTACCCCTGTGGAATGAAGGCCACGCTAGGGGCCACCTGGCCTGCGTGCCCTGCTCTGCCCAGGGCTCTCCTGTGCCTCCACCCCCAGTAGGCCCCTGAGGAAAGCAGTCCGTCCTGACCTTGATCTGCTTGGCGCAGGGGAGAGTCTGCCCTTCCGCTGCGCCCCTGACAGCCTGGAGGTGAGCACCCGCCGGGCCCTGGACCGCGAGCAGCGGGAGAAGTACGAGCTGGTGGCCGCGTGCACGGTGCACACCCGCGTGCGCTTGGAGGAGGTGATGGTGTCGTTCCTGGTAACCGTGTATGACGAGGACGACTCGCCGCCCACCTTCCCCGGGGGCGTGGACACCGCCAGCGCCGTAGTGCAGTTCAAGCGGAAGGAGGTGCTTGTGCGCTCTCTGTCATCCGGGTACCATCTGTCCGGCCTCGGTCCGCAGTTTGGCCTTGGTCTGTTTAGCTGTTACTCTGGCCGTCCAACCCTGTGGCTGACATTCGTCCACTCATTTGTCTATTGTCTGTGTGTTGACGAAGGAGCCGGTTCTGCCTGCTGGGCCCTGATTTGGAAGCCCTGGGTGCCAGGGCAGTTTCTGCCCAGGTGGAGAGGCCCACCGGGCACTCTGGGGCACAGCCGTGCCTCTGCACAGGGGAGACGCTTGCTGCGTGCTGCCTTGGAGCCCAGGGCTGGAAGAGACTGGGAGGCTGTCGACTGAGTCCGGGCAAGGCCCGCGCACCCGACCCACCCCTCTCTGACCCTCGCAGGTGGAGCGTGGCCGCCACCTGCTGGACTTCAGGTTGTCCTGCAGTCGGTTCGGCTCGCGGGTGCCACGCAGGGTGGGGAGGGGTGGGACCCCTGTGCCTGGCAGTGCCTTGTGCCTCTCTGGCACCCCTGTACAGGTTTCACTGTGGAGGAGGGGGACACATCCTGTGGGGAAAGGTCGTGTGGCTGGGCCGCTTGGCACAGTAACAGGACTTGGTGAGCAAGGACGCCCTGTAGCTCCGCTCATGACCTCTCCAGCCCAGTGTGCAGACGCTTAAGAGTGGTCTGGTGTCTAGCCCAGCTTGGATCCCGGTTCTGCCATTTGGCACCGTGCAACCTTGAACTGATCTTCGCCCTGTGGGACTCAGCTAGGTGGGAGCAGGAGGGTGCAGCTTCCACCCTGGGACGGGAGAAGCACAAGCAGGTGGCTGGTGAGACCTGTTAGCACAGAGCCTGCGTGTCTTTGTTCATTCTTCCTGAGAAGTTCGTGGGGGCCTGTCACACCTGTTGCACATGCGAGGCCCAGGAGCCCAAGGAAGGTGACTGAACCAGGCTAGCAAGCAGCCCCATGGGACCTTGAACCCATCAGTCTGTCCCGAGCCAGCTCTGATGACACACACCTTGCCCACACGAGGGCTATGCCCAGGCACACACCCTTCCAGGAACCCCATCACCAGCTCTGACTTGCACCCTCTGCATCTCTCAGGGCACTGAGGTCGCCACACTGCGGGTCTTCGATGCTGACGTGGTGCCAGCGTCAGGGGAGCTCAGGAGGCGGTACACAAGCACGCTGCTCCCCGGGGACACCTGGACACAGCAGACCTTCCGTGTGGAGCACTTGCCCAACGAGACCTCGGTCCAGACCAACGGCAGCTTCGTGCGGGCAACTGTGCATGACTACAGTAAGAGGGCTGGCAGCGTGGCCTGGCTGGGCCCCCAGAGCCCAGGGGCAGCACCCACACACATGCCCACTACGTGACCCTCTGCAGCCTCCCCTCCACCCTATGCTGGCTCCTCCAGGGTCTGAGTCTTCACCTCTGGACACCTGGTTGCTCTCTCTGACCCATCCAGCTCATCCTGGCAGGACCTCACCACATCCCCAGGCTGACCACCCGGGGCCCACTGCCGACTGTACATGCGCATCGTCACCTGAGGACTTGGGTCACTGGCCCTGGCTTGCTATGTCCAAGCGGCTCTAGTGCCTGGGGACCAGGGCCTGCCCCCGGCAGCTCTTTACTGACTGGGTGTGTGCAACAGCACCCCCTGTCAGGGGACTGCTGCCTGGCCCCCAGGACTACACTCCAGGTGCCCAAACTCACTGGCCTGGCAGGGACCTTCCTCAGCTGCCCTGCCTCCTTCCCTGCCTGGTCTCCTGAAATCTGTTTTTGGGGACCTAGGATCATGGAACCTTTATCCTATCTGGCCTGGTCCTGTCGGTCCCTCAGCCCTCCCGTTCCCAAAGCTACGAAGGCGCTGCTGCAAAAGGGAGGGGCTCCCTGCCCTACATGGGAACACCGCGTGTGCCAAAACCATCCCATCATGCCTCACCTAAGCTGCAGCTGCAGCATGGCATGCGGCGGGGGGCCGGAGCCTGCGGGGTCTGTAGAGGCAGCTGCAGCTGCAGAGGAGGGAGTGTCTGTGGTTCTCCAGGGGCCGGCTTACAGGGCTGGGGCATGGTCCTCCTGGGACTCAGGGTGGCAGGCTGTTACCTCCCGTGTGCTCACACTGCACACACACTAACACATGCACACATCCCTATACATACACCACACGACACCTGTACGCCGTACATGCGTCACGTGTCCTCTGTGCATACCACACATCCCTCTACACCATACGTTGTGCATGCACCACACATCACTATACAAACCCCATATGCAGCGCAGCACACCACACCCACCTCCTGTGCAAACACCACATACCCTGGATACAATCACACGCCCTACTCATACACCACACATGCACACCCTATGCACACACTACGTACACGTCATACATACATACACACACAGCCCCTATGCCACACACCCCATACACATACATACATACCATATACCCACCACATAAACATACCACACACACCCATGTATATATCATGCAAACACAGCATACACACCCACCACTACACACACGTGCACCCTGTACACAAATACATAACACACCCCACGAACGATGCGCACATACCCCCACACCACACACACACACACACACACACACACACAGGCTATGTCTCAGCTAAGAGCAGTTCTCTGAGCCTCTAGCTCCACACAACAGACATTTTTTTTTTATTGCTGGAGGGCACATTTGCTTGCCAGAGAGAAAGAGCTCACCCTAGAGAAGCAGGGTCTCCACAATCTCCTTTCTCCACTTCTCCACCCTGTTAAGGTTTTAGGCATGTATGTACATGAACCAGGCATGTTTTACAAGCTCTGGGGCAAGGGTTTGAACCATGATCCCAGATCCCAGCCATCTGGGATCCAGCCCCCCGTTTGCACAGGGCTCTACCCCTGTGCCTCTGGCCAGCATCTAAACTGGTTCTAACCCCAGGCATGATACCTGGGCACTGCACATGAGCGTATGTGTCTGGGACGCGGCGTGGCATGGCGGGAGGGAGGGGCCTGGAGCAGCTCCCCTGCATGTCCATGCTCTCCCGCAGAGCTGGTTCTCAACAGAAACCTCTCCATCTCCGAGAGCTGCGCTCTGCAGCTGACCGTGCTGGTCAACGACTCGGACTTCCAGGGCCCGGGCGAGGGCGTGCTCCTCCTGCACTTCAACGTGTCCCTGCTGCCTGTCAGCCTGCGCCTTCCCCGTGCCTACTCCTTCTCCGTGAGCAGGAGGGCCCGCCTTTTTGCCCAGGTGAGCTCATGGCCACTGCCTGCCTGGGGACGACCATGAAGGGCCAGTGGCCTCCCAGGATGGGGTGGTCCATTTAGCAGACGGCAGGCTGAATTGGGTAGAGATGATGCCCATCCTCTGGCCCAACCAGGGCAGAGTAGCCTGGGGGAGCCATGAGCCTGGGGCCAGAGAAGTGGCAGGAGGGCAACAGGGGGCTGAGAGGAGGCCTGCGGACAATGGGCAGGGCTGAGGGTTCCTTGGTCCTCTCCTCTGTCCTTTGCCCTCTCTCTTTGCAGTATCTTCAAAATTTTTTCGTACATATATAAGAACAGAGCCAGGTAAACCCACAAATGCCGATTTGAAAGATATTCCTGGGGGATTGTTGAGAGGGAGGGTAGCTTGCAGAAACGATGGCCTCGTGTGAGTCCATTTGCACAAAAGCAAATTTCCTCCGTGGGAATTTGCAAGAGCACCAGACAGTGGTGAGCAGTGGCGCCCTCTGGGGGCGAAGGTGGGGAACGCTTGCATTGTTTTACTTTCTGTAAGTGCATCTGCTAGAGAGCTTCAATTTACATTTGCCGTTGGAAAGTAGTGATTAGAAGTGGAAAACTTAAAGGAAGAGGTGCTTGTTACAGAAGGTGAACATGGCAGAGTAGTCCCTTCTCCCCTTACCCCCCCCTGGAGTGTAGTCTGTCGGTGCAGTTCTTTCTCAGATGTTTTCTTGAGCACTGTTGACTTGAAATTCTAGCTCCACTTTCTCCTAGTGGAGTGACGTGTGGATACGTCCTTTTGTGGATGTCGTGTTTAGGGCTGTCTGCTGCTGTCCCTGTGGTTTCATGAGTTCCCACAGTTGTTTCCTTGTCCCTGTCTACTCCCAGCAGCCTCCTGGGCCCAGCACACAGGACCCCACCCTTGGTCATATCCAAGCCCCATGACTGTGGGGCAGGGGTGAGGGATGAGGAGTGCTGGGCAGCAGGGCCTGGGGTGGCTCCGGAGGGCCTAGGCAGGAGTAGGCATGTATGGAGGAGGGCCACTTGCATTCTGTCGGACCCAGGAGACGACAGAGGCCTGAGTTCCAGTTCAGCCTCGGATTCATCCCAGCTTCTCAGCCCCTCCCCAGTTTGTGTGGCTGACAGTGGAACACAGGGACCTCGAGTGGGTGTTATGGTGGCATGAGGACCGGGAAGTGAGTCTCTGCACGGGAGGGCGAGAAGGCCAGGGGCAGGTGTTTCTGTGGCATCAGCCACTGTGTCGGAGGGGCTGGCTCTGCTCTGGGCCTGAGCGAAGGTCTTCCCCGTGTCCCCTAGGTTGGGAAGGTCTGTGTGGAGAACTGCCGGGAGCTCAGCGGCGTCGACGTCCAATACAGGCTGCAGCCCTCCAGCACCAACTGCAGTGCCCTGGAGGTGGCTACCTCCCTCGAGGACACCTCGGGGACCCTGTTCGTGAACAACACAGAGACGCTACAGCGGCCCGAGTGTGCTGAGTTTCAGTACACGGTGGTGGCCGGTGTCACGCAGGCCCATGAGCAGGCCCAGGCCCCAGTGCTTGTCACAGTGGAGGGGACGTGTGAGTGCTGGGCTCCACGGGGGGACGGGACCTAGTCCTACTCCCCTCCCCAGCAGCAGCTTCCCTGAACCCAAGTCTCCTTCCCATAAATGAGAACTACACACCACACTGCCCAGCTCGGGAGGCAGGGGTGGGGGAGTGGAGCCAGCCTAGCCTGGGCTGACTGGCCACGTAGTCATGATCACCACTCTGTCACCACCGTCAACACATCCCGTACGTGTGCTTGCTTCAGGGCTACCAGGTAGAACGCAGGACCCTGCCCAAAGGTGAATTCCAAGGCGACAGCAAGCTGTCTGTCTCTGTAGTACGGCTGTCCCGCACGGCACTTACAGGGTCTCCTGGGAGACAGACTTGCAGTGGGTCCGTGCGTCACAGGATGGACACTCCTCCCTCACCTGAGGCTCACTTCCACTCGGCTTCGCTCCGCCCAGTGGCGCCGGCTGAGTCTGGCCGCTCTCACACCTTCCTCCTCCATCTAGCCCAGGATCTGCTCCACTTTGTGGGCATAGGGTCCTGTCCCCTTGTGCTCCGCCCGCTGTTCCCTGGGCTACCAGCTTTGCTGCCCTGGTGCTGAGTTGCCTCCTGGGCCCAGGCCGGCCCCTGTGACCCTGCTTGTCTGCTGTCCCCAGACGTGGCTGAGAAGGCAGGCTGCACCCTGTCCTGTGCCATCAACAAGAGGCGGCCCGAGTGTGAGGAGTGCGGCGGCCTGGGCTCTCCGACGGGCAGGTGCGAGTGGAAGCAGGGAGACGGCAAAGGTAGGCTGGTGCAGAGCCAGGCATGGCGAACGCTGGGTCCTGCAGGCCCTGCCGAGCCCGCCATCCCCCTCCCTACTCTGAGTCTGCTCCCCAGCACCCTGTCCCTTGTGGGGCTCATGGTACTGGGAGAGCAGGCAGGAGGACTGAGTAGGGGCATGAGAGCCATTGTACACCCTGGGACCAGAGGTGCCCAGGCCTCGCTTGGCTCGGGAGGTTCTGGGCCAAAGTTGGGACATGCAGGGACAGAGGGCAGAGGGCATACCCCCGCAGGGGCTGCCCGTTGTGTTGCTCAGCCCTGAGTGTGCCTGGTGTCATGACAGTGTCACCACAGTTTACCCTTGAGAGGATCCCAGTGTCATCCGGCCTTGACAGAAGGCTGTCGCAGCTCCTGGACTGCCCAACCCCTCAACCATGCTGCCCAGGACGCCTGTGCCACCAGGACCCCCGCCCAGGGATCTCTGTGTGTGGGTCTCCCTGCTCAGGCCTTAATTCACCCCTCCAGGGACCAGCAGTTAGCATAATGGCTATGTCGCTGGACTCCCACGTAGTCAACTGCGGTTGGACCCGGCTGCTTAGACTCACGCCGGGTGCGTGTGCGTGTGTGCCCAAGATCCTGAGAGGAGAATGGAGGAGAAGGGATTGTGGCGTGTGTATCAAATGCTTTGATAGGTCCATATGGTTTTTATCTTTCTGTTAATATGGTGTATTACATTTATGGTTTTGTAAACCACCCTTGCATCTGGAATAAAGGCCTCCTGATTATAGTGTATAATCTTTTGTAAGTATTGTTGGATATAATTTGCTATTATCTTGTTGAGAATTTTTGCGTCCATATTCATCAGAGATATTGGTCTGTAGTTTCCCTTTTTTGCTATGTCCTTGTTTGTTTGGGGGGATCAGGGTGATAGAGGCTTCATAAAATGAATTTGTGAGGGTTCCTTTCTTTTGAATCATTAGAAATAGTTTGAGCAGAATGGGTTCTTGGAGTATAAGAAAACTACTATCCAGTTAAGCAAAGAGGAAACTGATAATAGGACCAGTAGTTGGTGTAATGGCTGATGGTGTAATGGACTCCCAGGTAGTCGACTGTGGTCTGAGTCCTGGACCTGGTGACTTAAAACTCATGCCGGGTTCCCATGCATGTGCACTCAAAATCCCAAGAGGAGAATGGAGGATAAGGGACTGTGGTGTGGCCATACCTCCTGGGAGTGATTTCTCACTTTTTGTCTCTCTGTCTCTCTGGTGAGTGCATGTGCCCTATAATAAAAATCTCTTAAAAAAAAAAAAGCAAAAAAAATTCACCCCTTCATAGAGAGGCAGGCCAGCCGGGGGGCCCCAGGACAGGGACCCCAGGTGGTGATACCTGCTGTGTGTCCCATGTAGGAATCACCAGGAACTTCTCCACCTGCTCCCCAAGCACCAAGACCTGTCCCGACGGTCACTGCGACGCTGTGGAGAGCCGCAGCGCCCACATCTGCCCCCAGGACTGCCTCCGTAAGCAGCCCTCGGCCCGCGGCGGTGGCATTTTGCCAGGGGGCGGGTGGCCTCCCGCCTGTACCTCCACCACTGTGGTCACGTGTGTGCATGTGCGTGTGTAGGTCTTGTGTCAAGCTGAGCTTCCTCCCCACGTTGCTCTTGAATGAAGGGCTCTGCGTCCTGAAGCTGGGAGTCTGGGGGCCTGACCCGCCCTCCAGCACCGCCCTGGCCTATCACAGAGCTCAGGGCCACACCTTTGTATCACCCACCCTTTCTCTGCTTCTGGAAAGGAACCGCATGTGTTTTCTGGGACCTCGGAAAGGGCCCTGGGCCCCCCCAATTCTCTCCCTGGTCATGGAGGCAACTACAGCAGAAGGGCCGTGGCTGAGGCCCCTGGCCCGGGAGCTGGGTGTCTGAGCTCCTAGGGCCTCCCTGGCCTGAGCTTGCTGACATCCGGTGGGGAGGGGGCTCTACCCTCAACCTTGGGGACCCCGAGAGGTCTGAGGGGGCTTTGTCTGTCCTTAGGGGGCGACATCGTTGGGGGGCACGAGCCAGGGGACCGCCGGGGCATTAAAGCTGGCTACGGCATCTGCAGCTGCTTCCCCGAGGAGCGGAAGTGCTTCTGCGAGCCCGAGGACAGCCAGGGTGAGAAGCTAGGCGCTCAGGCCCCCGCACCTCCTGCACCCTCCTGTTCCCAGCAAGAAGGAGGCGCAAGGAGATGCGTAAATTCTAGGAGGTCTGGTCTGGTCTTCCAACTGTGGATCCAATCAGGGCAGCCAGGAGTGGGCGGGGTCCCTCTAAAGTGTCTGTGATGAAGGGTGGGCCAGAAAAGGGATTCTTTCTCCAAAGAACTCGCTGTATGGTCAGGCTGTCCTGTGCAGAGCCCTTGCTGGGATCCGGCTCAGGAGAGGGTTCAGGCAACAGCCGTGGGGCGGCAGGTGCCGCGGGTCACAGTAACCATGCTGGGGGGAGTGGGGCTTTCCTGCCCGAGCCCGAGATACCCGCCTGGTGTCTGAGTGGCCATGTGACTTTGGGCCCCAGGCAACTTTCTTTTTTAACCTCCACCACCACCCCTTTCCACCTTGTTTGTTTGTTTGTTTTTGTTTTTATTGTTACATGGTATTTATGCTTACCAGAGAGGTACAGGCACAGGGCCAGGGGGGCACCCCCAATGGACGTGGTCATGCCACAGTCCATCCTCCTTTTCTGCATCCTATAGGGATTTGGGCCACATGCACATGTACCCAGTATGTTTTTTCAGGCTAGTGGGACTGCAACTTGAACCTTGGGTGGCCATGTGGGATCCTTTTCCCTTAACTATGAGCTAGCCCTCATTCCGCCTTTTCACAAAGGAAATAGCAAAAACATTTGGAACGGAGGAGCATCTTGACCTGCCCTGCCAGCTGTCACACACTGTGCTGTGTGACCTTGGCAGGTTGCCCAACCTCTCTGTGCTGCCCCTGTCTCCAGCTGAAAGAAGGTGATAGCAGTCTAGGAGGGGCGGGCACGCAGGGCAGTACCTGTGGCTGCCGGAGCCCGTCCTGGCAGCTCCTTCCCAGCTGGCTGCCATGGTCAGGGCCTGAGCCGGCCCCTGAGGTGTGGGGCTGCCGGAGCACGCGCTGTCTGTGCCTGACACGCCCCTGCCGCAGGCCCGCTGTGTGACGAGCTGTGCCGGACCGTGATCGCCGCGGCTGTCCTGTTCTCCTTCATCGTCTCCGTGCTGCTGTCCACCTTCTGCATCCACCGCTACCACAAGAACGCCCACAAGCCGCCCATGCCCTCGGCCGAGATGACCTTCTGCCGGCCCGCCCAGGCCTTCCCAGTCAGCTACTCCTCGTCTGGCGCCCGCCGGCCCTCGCTGGACTCCATGGAGAACCAGGTCTCTGTGGATGCCTTCAAGATCCCGGTGAGCCCCCACAGGGCCGGCTGATGGGGAGGGACACTCAGGCTACACTTGGTCACAGCCCACAGGTGGCCAGCACCAGGACAATCTCTGCCTTCACTGAGCTGCCTTCAGGAAGGGAGGAGGACAGTGGGTTCTTGGGGTGTGGGAGAAGGGCCGGGACAGCCCAGGAGCTCGCTGGGCATCCTCGTGACTATAAGGGGAGGCAGGTCCCTGCTGGTGCCATTTCTGTGGTTAGGGAGCCCAGTAGGGCTATCATGAGGGGGGTCCCAAGGCTGTGCCCACTCCAGCTGCAGGGACGCCTGGGGCAATGGACGCCCAATGCCAGCACAGGAGGGAAGGATCCCGGCAGGCTTTGGCTTCCCCAGTCAGAGTCCAAGTATGTGGGGCTGGAATGGGGATCTGGAGAGGTCCAGAGCAGTCGTGGGTCGGCCAAGTGTATGTCTGGGACTTGAGCGGGAGGGCAGGCTGGGTGGTGAGCTGGCAGGAGGGACAGTCCCACACCGTGGGCTGGAGGTGTCCCATGGTGACACCACTCCACAGGGCAGCCATGCAAGGGAGTTTCCTGGAACGTTTCCACGGGAACTGGGGCCTGACCTGAGGGCAGGCTGTGCTGCTGGTGCCCATCCGATACTCTGGGGTCCCTGAGTGATCAGGACAGACCAGGGCCTAGGCTGCAGCTGGTCAGTGCCCCATAGGCCTGGTGTCCAGAGTGGAGGCACTGCTGAGCAGCTTGGGCCTGACTCCTAAGAAGGAGACCACATGCCCACGTGAGCTCTGTGGGTAACAAGCAAGTCCCAAGTCCCTCACGTGAGAGGTGAGAATGTGGACCTGGATCTGCTCGGGTGTGTTCAGTGGCCCCGGGCCAGTGGGAGCTGCACTGTGTCCAGGCTGCCTGCATGACTCTTGTCTTCCCAGGGAGACCAGGCCTGGCAGTGGGTCTGCTCTCGGTGGAGATGGCCGTGCCCACTCTGGTCAGTGGCAGCCAACTCCCTGCACTCTGTGCTCATCCATGGTGGTGGGGCAGGGGTGTCCTTCATGGGTCGTGCCTTCTTCCTCTCCTGTGACCCTCCCACTTCCTCTCCCGCCCCTTCTCTAACCTTCATGTAGGAGGATCCGAAGTGGGAATTCCCTCGGAAGAACTTGGTTCTTGGAAAAACTCTGGGAGAAGGCGAGTTTGGGAAAGTGGTCAAGGCCACAGCCTTCCGTCTGAAAGGCAGAGCAGGGTACACCACCGTGGCTGTGAAGATGCTGAAAGGTACCTGCCCAGCCATCTGCATGGCTTGCCCACGGAAGCTGCCGCAGGGCAGTGGGAGCCCTGGGGCAGGCGAGACCTGTGAGGCCCTCCTGCTGGAGGTGTCCTCATTGCTGTTCTTGAGTGGCTACAGCTCAGGGCTGGGTGGTCCTGGAGAAGCAGACCAAGACCTTCCTCTCCTTGGGAGGCTCCACCGCCCCTGCCTATGGTCCAGGGTTAAGAGACATAAATGCCCTTCAGTTTTGATCTGGCACTCACCCCCCACCCACACACTCCATTCTGCCCCCTCGGTTTTCACAGCTAAGCATCCTCAGGTCCTGATGAAGAGGACACCTGTAACAACTGGCCCAGTCCCAGGCAGTCCCCACAGGTCTGTCCCACCCTGCAAGCAGTTGTGCTGCAAGTCTGGGTCTCAGAGGTCACATGCATCTGCCCACGTAAACACGCCCGTCTGAGCAGAGGCAGGTAGCTGCACTGCCTGCGACCCTGCAGGTTCCAGCCATGTGGACCTCGGGTCAGCAGTTGGGCCGTGCGGCCGGAGCGCGAGGTGCTAGTGTGCACACGAGCTCTGCCATGGGGGCAGTGAGGTCCAGGCTGCCTTCAGGTGCCCACTAAACCCTCAGACTGGCACCAGGTGGGAGCCCAAGCACAGCTCTGGCCGCCCTCAGGGCAGTACTCAGCCGGCCCCTGCAAAGTCCTGTTGTCTTCACAGCGCCACACGTATGGTTAGAGTGGGGGGCTGGCGTTTACTCAAAGTCCCCACACATCCAGCTGTGTGATGAGGGAAGCGTGCTTTCTCTCAGGCATGTTAATGTGGATTTTATCTGGCACCACGCCACCTGAGATGCTGGTTAACGTGTACTCGGGCACATCAGAAGCCCCAAAGCTGCCCACAGGTCCCAGACCGCTGTCTCAGCAG